>NW_026652276.1:182003889-182308653 GCF_009828535.3 Hylobates moloch | reverse complement strand
AGATGCAGAAAAGGCCTTTGACAAAATTCAACAACCCTTCATGCTAAAAGCTCTCAATAAATTAGGTATTGATGGGACGTATCTCAAAATAATAAGAGCTATCTATGACAAACCCACAGCCAATATCATACTGAATGGGCAAAAACTGGAAGCATTCCCTTTGAAAACTGGCACAAGACAGGAATGCCCTCTGTCACCACTTGTATTGAATATAGTGCTGGAAGTTCTGGCCCGAACAATCAGGCAGGAGAAGAAAATAAAGGGCATTCAATTAGGAAAAGAGGAAGTCAAATTGTCCCTGTTTGCAGATGACGTGATTGTATATCCAGAAAACCCCATTGTCTCAGCCCCAAATCTCCTTAAGCTGATTAGCAACTTCAGCAAAGTCTCAGGATACAAAATCAATGTACAAAGTCACAAGCATTCTTGTACACCAATCACAGACAAACAGAGAGCCAAATCATGAGTGAACTCCCATTCACAATTGCTTCAAAGAGAATAAAATACCTAGGAATCCAACTTACAAGGGATGTGAAGGACCTCTTAAAGGAGAACTACAAACCACTGCTCAATGAAATAAAAGAGGATACAAACAAATGGAAGAACATTCCATGCTCATGGGTTGGAAGAATCAATATCGTGAAAATGGCCATACTGCCCAAGGTAATTTATAGACTCAATGAGATCCCCATCAAGCTACCAATGACTTTCTTCACAGAATTGCAAAAAACTACTTTAAAGTTCATATGGAACCAAAAAAGAGCCCACATCGCCGAGTCAGTCCTAAGCCAAAAGAACAAAGCTGGAGGCATCATGCTACCTCACTTCAAACTATACTACAAGGCTATAGGAACCAAAACAGCAAGGTACTGGTACCACAACAGAGACATAGATCAATGGAACAGAACAGAGCCCTCAGAAATAATGCCGCATATCTACAACTATCTGATCTTTGACAAACCTGACAAAAACAAGAAATGGGGAAAGGATTCCCTATTTGATAAATGGTGCTGGGAAAACTGGCTAGCCATATGTAGAAAGCTGAAACTGGATCCCTTCCTTACACCTTATACAAAAATTAATTCAAGATGGATTAAAGACTTAAATGTTAGACCTAAAACCATAAAAACCCTAGAAGAAAACTTAAGCAATACCATTCAGGACATAGGCGTGGGCAAGGACTTCATGTCTAAAACACCAAAAGCAATGGCAACAAAAGCCAAACTTGACAAATGGGATCTAATTAAACTAAGGAGCTTCTGCACAGCAAAAGAAACTACCATCAGAGTGAACAGGCAACCTACAAAATGGGAGAAAATTTTTGCAACCTACTCATCTGACAAAGGGCTAATATCCAGAATCTACAATGAACTCAAATAAATTTACAAGAAAAAAACAACCCCATCAAAAAGTGGGTAAAGGACATCAACAGACACTCCTCAAAAGAAGACATTTATGCAGCCAAAAAACACATGAAAAAATGCTCATCATCACTGGCCATCAGAGAAATGCAAATCAAAACCACAATGAGATACCATCTCACACCAGTTAGAATGGCCATCATTAAAAAGTCAGGAAACAACAGGTGCTGGAGAGGATGTGGAGAAATAGGAACACTTTTACACTGTTGGTGGGACTGTAAACTAGTTCAACCATTGTGGAAGTCAGTGTGGTGATTCCTCAGGGATCTCGAACTAGAAATACCATTTGACCCAGCCATCCCATTACTGGGTATATACCCAAAGGACTATAAATCATGCTGCTATAAAGACACATGCACATGTATGTTTATTGCGGCACTATTCACAATAGCAAAGAGTTGGAACCAACCCAAATGTCCAACAACGATAGACTGGATTAGGAAAATGTGGCACATATACACCATGGAACACTATGCAGCCATAAAAAATGGTGAGTTCATGTCCTTTGTAGGGACATGGATGAAACTGGAAACCATCATTCTCAGTAAACTATCACAAGGACAAAAAACCAAACACCGCATGTTCTCACTCATAGGTGGGAATTGAACAATGAGAACTCATGGACCCAGGAAGGGGAACATCACACTCCGGGGACTGTTGTGGGGTGGGGGGAGGGGGGAGGGACAGCATTAGGAGATATACCTAATGCTAAATGATGAGTTAATGGGTGCAGCAAACCAACATGGCACATGGATACATATGTAACAAACCTGCACATTGTGCACATGTACCCTAAAACCTAAAGTATAATTAAAAAAAAATTATTGCATAGTTCTTATCCTGAGGAGCTTTGAAACAACTTTAACTTAGTACTTGTTAACAACAAATGATACTCACTTATTGATTAAAAATGCAAAGTGACTTCTGGATATATTTGCTGGCTTTTTTCCTCTGAAATCAATGAGGATTGGGGGCAAAAACCTGGAGCATATAGCAAGGAAATAAAACCATGCTGGTATGAAATTTCTATATGTTCTGTGTATTGATCTTGAAATTTTCTTTTTAACTAACCAGAGTATTTGGATATTCAGACAAGGGTATATTAGTAAAAAGGGAATTGACTTTTATCTCTTATCTAAAACTTTCCCTCAATGTGCGTTTTTATTTAAAAAATGGAGCAAAATAATTGATACACTACACTACACTACACTACACTACACTACACTACACTACACTACACTACACTACACTACACTACACTACACTACACTACACTACACTACACACTTTAGAAGCCTGACTGAGGGGGGGAAAAAAAGCAGAAGGCTGGTGGAGAGTGAGAATTTTATCACACTTTAGAGATGGGACTTAAGGAATCATATGGTTCAACCTCCATCCAGAGCCTGAAAGGGAATTACTGAGACTCATATTAAACCTCCAGTTTAGTTGTGTTGACTATTCTTCTGGAAGGTAGAACAGCACAGTAGTCAAGACGGGTTTGGATCCCAGGCTTATTGCACACTGTTGGTGTGACCTTGAGCTAGTTTCTTAACTTTCCTAAACTTCAGTTCTTTATTTGTAAAATAATTATACCTATCCTACAGGGTTATCATAAAAATTAAATCAGATATTATATATTAAGAATGTGGCACAATGTCAATAAACTCTCAGTGAATTAGTATTATTATTAGATAACCCATTCCATTGTAAGGTAGCTCTGTTATTAAGCTATTTTTTAAAATAATGAATCTGCCCAGGTGCGGTGGCTCACGATTGTAATCCCAGCACTTTGGGAGGCCGAGGCTGGTGGAACACCTGAGGTCAGGAGTTCGAGACCAGCCTGGTCAACATGGTGACTCCCTGTCTCTAATTAAAACAACAACAAAAAATTAGCTGGGCATGGTGGCGGGCGCGTGTAATCCCAGCTACCCGGGAGGCTGAGGCAGGAGAATCGCTTGAACCCAGGAGGCAGAGGTTGCAGTGAGCCAAGATCGCGCCATTACACTCCAGCCTGGGCGACAAGAGCGAAACTCCGTCTCAAAGAAAATAAATACATACAAAATAAAATAAAACAATGAATCAAAATCTGTCTGTCTATAGCTGTCATCTATTTGTGCTTGTTCTCCCATCTGAGAAACCCAAAAATAACTGATTTAAAGCATGGCTGCTCCACCTTCCTTTTGGTAGCTATTCCATGTCTGAAGCACTTTGCATTCTTTATGTTGTAGACTTCGGCATATATACTTATTATCCCACGTACCCCTAAGAGTATAGGCTAAATGAATCCTATTGCTATCATTACTTCCTGAAAAGAACCAAAAAGGGAGTCATAAAACACTCAACAAAGAAAATATAGCCAAGAAACTGAGAACCGATTTGTCTTTGATGGGAGACAGTTTATAGATGCTCAATCTTCCAGACAAACTTTACAGCCTTGTTCACATACTACCTAACCTAACCTTATTCCTTATGACTTAAGAGATATTAAAGCACCTTAATTAGGTGAAAGTGATGTAATGCCTGCTCCTCCTTCTATCATAGTCTTCCTAGTTGCTCTAGCTTGAAACTCAAACAAGCAAACATACTTGACTCGTTCTCCACCCCTCTCTTCTATGCAGACAAGAGGGAACACTAATTCTGTGGTCCAGATATTTGTCCTTTCATTCCTGTTTTTCTTCTCATGGTTGTTAGAGCTGACACTTCCAATAGGTAGATGACCAGCATACAGCAAACTAGCAGCAAAGAAACCAATGCATTAAGAACCAGGACCCCACTCTCATCCTGCCCTGTGATCACCTGCTACTTCTTCCCACTGACCCAACCCAAGTGGAAGCCATAGGGCAAGGGAGCCCACTGGTGTAGTGAATAAAGAGAACTAGAAGGAATGAGTCTGGAGAGGAAAATGAACTTGATTCCACACATTTCTTAACTTCTTTTGTGACTTCTGTTTCTCTCTCCAGAGGTATCTTTTGATTAAACTCATTTTGAACGTTACCTGTTTGATCATGTTGCTCCCCTACTTTTATAATCTTTCCATTCCTCTTAAGCAGACTTTATAGTTCCCTCCTGATCAACCTCCTGGCAGCCTTTCACCTTAACTTCTGTTTCCACTTTCCTTCTCTGTTGTCTCCTAGGCTTCAGGCATAACAGACAAGCTGATGGTTCTCCATGTCTCCCAGATTTAGAGACTCCCAAGGACCACATTGCTTTCATCTTATAGGAAGAGATCCTACCTGACACAGCCCCTGGCTCATAGTAAATGCTCCACATGTGCCTGCTGAATAAAGGGATGTCTGCACTTTTGCACACAATATTCTCTGAACCTGGATTGCCTAACAAATTCTTAATTTCCCTTCCATCTGTGAATCATACTTCTGAGAAATCCACCCTGATCTCTTCCCATGACATCTCCTCTTATGAGAGACTCATTCCTCTGTCCTTGCTCTGCAGTCCGTACACATCTCTTTTAGCACTTATCTCCAGGTGCCCTTTTAAATTACTCACATTCCTCTGTGGCTTTACCAGACTGTACATTCCTTTATGGCAGAGACTGGTATTACACATCCACAGATCCCCAGGACCTGAAAGGATGCCTGATGCATGGTGGGTACTCAATGCACATGCAACCTGTTTACTGAGGAAAATGGACTCGATCCCACTCATTTCTTCTTCTCTGGCTTCTGTTTGTTTCAGAACGACAGAAGGGGAGGTGGAAGAGGTATAAAAATATAAGATAGTATTTTTCACCAATTACTACTTTCATTCCTTTTCCCCATTCCTTAATGATATCTTGGGAAGATTATTAACTTTTAAGTAACTTTTTGCTATAATATATCCAGTCTCACTAAAGCCCCAACACCACACTTGATTTAAATCGCTTTCCTTCCTTCTCCGTGGAGAGGTATGGTCTGCCTCTGAATCACTGCCTTTCCCCTCCTTCATTCTTCAAGGTCTAGTTCTTCCAGTGTGTTAGGGGCAGAGAGGAAGATCTCTCTCTCTCTCTTTAACTGGTTGCAATTGTATGCTTTTTTGTATTGGTTGTGGCTGCTTGTCTGGTGAATGGTAACTGGCTGGCATCCAGTGGCTGGCTCTTTTGTGGGATGGATCTGTGCATTCTTCCTCCGGCCAGTGTAATATTTGGCTAAGCTTGACCTCTTTCACCTCTGTAAGCTCCTGCCACACTGGAGCACTGCCCAGTCTGTTGACACTGGGTATTCCTTGCCCAGCAGGCAGCTCTCTTGAGTGGAGGATAGAAGACAGCTGGCTCAAGTCAGGCTCTATTCTCCATGGCCACTTCAACCACAGAAATCTCACATAGCCTTCTCATGCCAAATACTGAGTTGCAATGGCTTCACTGCCATGTCTTCTCTCTCTCCTGCCATCTCTCTCCAATTCACTTCTTTCCTGTTATGACTGGCAAAGGAAGCGAGTCCACTGCCTGAGCAGATGTCCAATTTGGAAACCTGATCTCCATCTTCCCTTCTTACAGGCTACCCAATTTCAATGAGTGATTCTCCTGTAGCCTCCCCTTTCTTTTTCATGTGGATGGTTGTGTTACCTCTCAAACACAAATCCCACATAAGAAAAATCTACCCTGGGCCGGGCGCGGTGGCTCACGCTTGTAATCCCAGCACTTTAGGAGGCCGAGGCGGGCGGATCACGAGGTCAGAAGATCGAGACCACAGTGAAACCCCGTCTCTACTAAAAATACAAAAAATTAGCCGGGCGTGGTGGCAGGCGCCTGTAATCCCAGTTACTTGGGAGGCTGAGGCAGGAGAATGGCATGAACCCGGGAGGTGGAGCTTGCAGTGAGCCGAGATTGCGCCACTGCACTGCAGCCTGGGCGACAGAGCGAGACTCCGTCTCAAAAAAAAAAAAAAAAGAAAAATCTACCCTGAAGATTCTGTTTTCCCCTCTTCAGCTTCTGTTTATGGAGGCTAGGGTGAGAGGAGAGGGTTTGATTATAGTAGGGGAGCCCCCACAGTAGCACTGAGGTAGGTTTGTGGGTCCTGGAATCAATTCTATGAAAAATACCACTCAATGTCCCCTGATAAGGTTTGCTGAATAAATGAATGAGCAAGTGGACGTATCTATCTTGAATAGGTGATAACAGATGGGAATACTGATGCTGTGCAATAAGGGGCTAGGTGGATTGTAAAACAGAACAAGATTAGTCGATGACAGAAATCAGATGTAAGCCCTGGACTTCCGACTCAGGGCTAAGTGCCCCAGCCTGCCATCTTTATATAACCTCTGCTTGTCTCAGCAAGACATGTAGTCATAACATTAATTAATAATGCCACTCCACACATCAATAAGAGCCTTGGAAATTTACCATGAAAAATCAGTTTTGTACTTTTTAGAATTTGCAGCTCTGAATAGGGAGGAAAATGTCATTTCTGCCAGAGGCACAGCATCTTGTTCAGCTCTTATGTAAACTCACTGTCAGGCAATCCTAGAAACTGCCTCCACTTGCCTCTGGGCAAAATGTCTCCTTTTCATAGAAAAATGTCACCTTTTCTCGAGGAAATGGCAGGTGGTTATTTTTTTTCCAAAGGAAAAATGACCTTTGCATTTTGTTAAAAAATACCCCAAAACCCCTCAAGGACTTACGCCTTGATGAAAACACTGAAAACAATTCCATATCTTTTACTTCATACTTGAGGTTCTACTTTGTAAATTTTGAGATTACACCTGTCACCACTGATGTAGCCTGTAGGCAAATGTCAGTGACCAGAAAATCCTGGCATCTTGTTTTCCAGGAATGTTCAATGGATGCTTGTATCTCAGCTCTTGTTGCTCCCAGCTCTAAAACACACACACACGCTCACACGCACACACACACACACACCCCTCTCTCTCTCTCTCTTACTTTATTCTCATTACTTTAACACTTTAAAGCCTTTATATCCCAATCCTGGATCACAATCTTATACAAGTCCATGAAAGACTCCTCTGAAAAAAATGCCAATGTTGCTACATTGCTTATCATTGTGCTTAAAATTATGTTCAATATTTCATATGAAATTTATACCTGTGGCAATCTAAGTCATTTTTTCATACCAAATATTTTTGTTCTCTCATGAGGACACAGGAGAAAATATATCCAGTATTCTTTCCCACCACCCCCCATAGTCAGATAAGAAAATACAAAAGAAATACAACAAAGAAGTAAGGGGAGTGAAAATATTAGGACCTAATACTTTAAAACAAAGAGAGCAGGAAGATAAAGGTGACGATATAAAGAAAGACAGTTCTAGGTTATTAACCTTGGCTTGAAAAACAAAGTTCCCACTTCTTTTGTCAATATTTCATATATGTGGTAGAATCTTTTTCCCTTCTGACAATAGTTCTTGCCATTAAAAAAAGCAAAATTTACCTTACAGAGTTTGATTTTCCAGCAAAGTAGTAAGTTAGATGATGACACTCAAGATTTACCATGTGTACTCTTGTCACTTCATGCAAATCCTCAGCTGGAGCATATGAGAGGCACATTAATTACATTGGATACAGGAATAATGTTTCTGCAGCTGCAGCAGTTTTGATATTTGCAGACTCCAGCGCACTCTATCTGTAATTTCACTGGCAGCTTGCAAAAACCAGCAGAATCACACTTACAGACAAAGGTCTGCATGGTAATTTATCTCCTATTGACTTCAATGAAGTCTCTTCATCCAGAATACTAAGAAATTCATAATTATGAGCCAAGATCTATGACTTAGCTAAAGAAAATGAAAGACATGTTTCTTGCCTCTTGTCACTTATATTCCGCATACCTGTGGATGATGGTACATATGTGCATATCTATACAATTAAACTATTCACTGAGCACTTGCAAACCCATATGACAAGCTGTAGGAATATGCTCCAATATCCTATATATTTGATTCAAGGAGTGTTATTTCTCTTAGCAGAAACATTTACTTTTCTTCACGCATGCTCCAACTATCTTACCCTCCTCAGACTTTTCTTTTTGTTATGATTCAGAATTGACTTGCTTTTATTTTTGGAGTGGATTACCATATCAAAAATGGAGAGACCATTATTAAACAAATGAAGATTAGGTTACTGACTTCTGTAAAATGTGCCTAGCAAAAAGAGATGAGCATCCTATGGCATACTTACATGGCACCTAGCCCAATGTCAGTGTCAGATAATGCATACAGAAGAGGTGAAATGTCACTATTTCAGCTGTCAGTCTGCCAACAGAACAGTTGTCAACATGGCACCACAATTCTGAAAATTTTCCGATACCTTTATTAAGTCTAAAATGATTTAAAGAAGCAAGAGGTGTCTTTAAATGTTCAATGCAGAATTATTTTGTCTCCAGGATCCAAAGGGTGAACATCCTAAGAGTTCATAAGATCTTTTTATGTATCCATTACTTCTAGAATATTATAGCTTTAATTTATTGGAAGATAGTCTTATGGAGATTCATAATGGCTACCATTTCCGAGAGATTCCATGTGCCATGACCTAAGTATTTTATATATAATAACACATCTGGTGAGATGTTTGGTTAAACTAGACTAAGAAAAGCTTTAAATAATTCTGTAAGGACAACATAATCATATAAGAATCTATGATGATTACAGCAAATCTTATGCCTCCATAGTAATCCATGTCAGACTAGTGCTGCATAGAAAGATTCATTCACTTATTTAATCAACAAGTTGAATATTTTCCATATACCTGGTCATGAACTAAGCCTAGGTGATTTATTAACGATCAAGTCAGACACAGGTTTTTCTTTTTTTTTGTTTTAGATGGAGTCTCGCTCTGTCGCCCAGGCTGGAGTGCAGTGGCACAATCTCGGCTCACTGCAAGCTCCGCCTCCCGGGTTCACACCATTCTCCTGCCTCAGCCTCTCCGAGTAGCTGGGACTACAGGCACCCGCCACCACGCCCGGCTAATTTTTTTGTATTTTTTAGTAGAGACGGGGTTTCACCGTGGTCTCGATCTCCTGACCTCGTGATCCGCCTGCCTCGGCCTCCCAAAGTGCTGGGATTACAAGCGTGAGCCACCGCGCCCGGCCCCAGACACAGGTTTTGATCTCAATGAACTTATAGTCAGGTTGGGAAGGCAGGGGCTGGCAAATAAGAATTTCCAATTCAGCTGAGGGAGGAGCAGATAAAAATAAGCATCTTTCATAAAAAGCAGATTGTTTCCTGATGAACCAAAGGCTCAGTTCAGAGAGACAGAGTAGTAGGAACTGAACGAATTTGACATTGTCCATAAGAGTGCATATGGTGCGTATACACATGCATGTGTGTACACACACATATACACCATAGAACACACACACACCATAGAATACTATGCAGCCATAAAAAATGATGAAATCGCGTCCTTTGCAGTACATGGATGCAGCTGGAGGCCACTGTCCTAAGTGAATTAACACAAGAACAAAAAACCAAATACTACATGTTCTCACTTATAAGTGGAAGTTAAACATTGGGTACATATGGATATAAAGATAGAAACAACAGACACTAGGGACTACTAGAGTGGGGAGGGTCGGGGCAAGGGCTGAGAAACTACCTATTGGGTACTAAGCTCAATACCTGAGTGACAGGATCATACATACCCCAAACCTCAGCGTCACGCAATATACCTATGTAACAAACCTGCACAGGTACCCCTGAATCTCAAATACAAGTTGAAATTATGTATAAAAAAATAATGCAGACGGCAGTCCAGATAGCAGAATCTGGTAAATCTTTGCATCTAGCTGTATCACTTTGTTTCATTGACAAAGCAAGTGAATTGGTGATTTTGGACCTACACTTAAAAAGCTAAAGTGATAATAACTGCTTAAACGCATTTAGTTATTACTTTTAGTTTAAATTTATCTTAAGGTAAACACCTCTCACTAATATACTCAGAGCCAACCACCTCCTCCTATACTATTAAGTATAAAAAGATGATGTTAACCCCATGTTTTCCAGTCCATTTCTATTATATTTAAGTAACAGGCTTTCAGAATTTTTTTTTAAAATGCCAATTTTATACCCAGTAGTATACTCTGGTACTCTAATATAACATTCCTGGTATTATAACGTCTAGCACCATTCAGAGCTCTGCTCTCAGGCCGAGTAGAGGCCCCATCTATATTTTACTTTAGCTCCTCAGAGGGCCAGTGAGCCTTAGTGCAAATTAATATAAATATTTTGTGCAGAATAACTTAAAAATACTAGTAATAAATGTACATTTAAGTGTATTGACTTCCATGACCTTAATAGGTAAAATCATCATGAATATCATATCTCAATTACTGTGTGACTAATCCAAATGGATACCAATACTGAAACTAGAAAAAAATGCGAAGTAGCACACTTTGCTATATCTGCACTAAAATGATAGTAAAGTTCTTAATCCTGCAGCAGAGATGAGAACCTAGGATAAGATTTGTATAGTTACCCCTTCTTAAGTGAACTTTTATCAGAATGTGATTTTAAATGAAGAGGGAATAAAGAGGACTGTGCAAGGCAAAAAGAAGACAAAAGACAGAAATGAGAACAAAGAGTCACCACAATAGCATTTGGGTTACAAAGGCCTCTTTTTTAAAACTATATGTTTTGCTGAAGCATAGCATGGTTTTAAGAATTGATGCAATGACATTGTTTTTAATCCCCAAGTGGTTGGTCTGTAGCCAAATTCAAGCACTTTTCCAGGTGTGACATCTGTATCACCTATGTGTCATTATAAAAGGAGAGTAGGCTGGGCGCAGTGGCTTACACCTGTAATCCCAGCATTTCGGGAGGCCGAGGCAGGAGGATCATGAGGTCAGGAGATCGAGACCATCCTGGCTAAAATGGTGACATTCCATCTCTCTACTAAAGATGCAAAAAATTAGCCTGGTGTGGTGGTGGGCGCCTGTCGTCCCAGCTACTCAGGAGGCTGAGGCAGGAGAATGGTGTGAACCCAGGAGGCAGAGCTTGCAGTGAGCCAAGATCGCGTCACTGCACTCTAGCCTGGGCAACAGAGCGAGACTCCGTCTCAAAAAAAAAAAAAAAAAAAAGTGTTCAGCGCGCTGCTCTCACCCTCACTGTGGGAGGTCCTGTTATTGGTCTGAGAGATACATTACTAGCAGTGGAGATACTAGGTATTTGAGCAAATGAAGTGAAGTTTTGAAAATTAGGTGTGTTTAGAAAGAACAAAGAGTAGGTATATTGATGGGCTAAGTTTATTTCTTTTCTACTGGAAGATACTAGTATTGGCCAGCTGGCTAGAAATTTATTTTCTGACTTTTAGAGAGACCAAAATGTTTTCATTAGCACCGAAAGTTCATAAATGTCTAAATAGGCAAAATGATGTTACGTCATGGCAGTTTTAGAAAATTATCTAACACGATGTAAGTGTGAACATTTTGCTAGATTAAAACCTTTTTTAAAAAACTGAATTCCTATAACCACTTCCTTTATTTTGTTTATTTTTTTTTTTTTTGAGACGGAGTCTCGCTCTGTCACCCAGGCTGGAGTGCAGTGGCGCAATCTCGGCTCACTGCAAGCTCCGCCTCCCGGGTTCACACCATTCTCCTGCCTCAGCCTCTCCCAGTAGCTGGGAATACAGGTGCCCGCCACCACGCCCGGCTAATTTTCTGTATTTTTAGTAGAGATGGGGTTTCACCGTGGTCTCGATCTCTTGACCTCGTGATCTGCCCGCCTCGGCCTCCCAAAGTGCTGGGATTACAAGCGTGAGTCACCGTGCCCAGCCACTTCCTTTATTTTTATTAGAAAGATAAAGCTAGAGACCTCGTCGTTTTACTTCTTATAATTTCTGGATGTGGTATTATGA
This sequence comes from Hylobates moloch, assembly GCF_009828535.3. Taxonomy (NCBI): domain Eukaryota; kingdom Metazoa; phylum Chordata; class Mammalia; order Primates; family Hylobatidae; genus Hylobates; species Hylobates moloch. Next base: position 182,296,435 of record NW_026652276.1, on the reverse strand, counting down.
TTCACTATTATTTATTGCTAGCACTACAGAGAACTGAAAGGGAAAACATTATCAATGCTCTGTACCAGAAAGATTGTGAGAAGGCAGAGTGTCCATAAAAGTGAAAGGTACTTTTCTCAGGGGGAGTTTGCACACACACAGGGAACTCTGAAACAAAGCAGCCACAAGAAGCATGTTGCAGGAGATAAAAGATTACTAAAAATTTTTTGCGACTTCTCCACCAAAACGTTCCCCTTCCCTTGAGTCTGGGCTGACCTATGACTCTCTCTGATCCAAAGAGTAGAAAAGTTGCATTTCTCTGATTAGTTCATTTGGTTCTAGGAATTGACAGACCACCTCAATGATTTATACCACCTAAATCAATGGAATGGGGTGGAAGTGATACTGTGCAGGATCCAGCCTAGGCCTTAAGAGTCCTGACAGCCTTCCCTTTTGCTCTCTCAAGTTACCCTAAGCTACCTTGTCATTGAGACTGTGTGGAGCAATGCCTGGCAAGATCTCAGGTGTCCCAACCATCCCAGCGGAGGCATGAAGTGTGAGTGAAGCCGCCCTGCACATCCTAGTGCCAGGAGAGCTTCATATGACTGCAGCTGGGTGATGACTCCCAAAGTAAGTCTAGTAGAAGAGAGCGACCTGCCTGATCCTAAGTGAGATTGCAGAATCATGAGCCAACGATCTAGTGTTCTTTTAAATCACTTGAGTTTGGCATAGTTTATTAGGCAGCAATAGAAAACTAAACAGGTACTTCAAAAGAGTAGAAAAATTACATTTCTCTGATTCTCAGTGTGTGCTCAGGTTTCAAAAGGAAGCCTGCTCTGGATATAGGTTGGTTATGAAGTGGTGGAAAAACAAGCCAGAAAACATTTTCAAATGACTTCTTAGGCTTTCTTGCAGCTCTTTCTCAGGGAATGTTTAATGAACAAAGAGGAAATTGTATTAAACTGCTAAGGAGCTCAGAATGGTTAGGAAGGGCCAAAGAACACTGGGCTGGGGTAGAGTGGGAAATCACTGGATGACCATTAACTGGAAAATCAATATGGAATGGCCAGCACTAAGAAGACAGGCAGTAACTACTCCTCTGAGAGCAGGCCCATCACCATCCACATGGGCCTCAGATTAATCCTCACTCTTCCCTGGAGGGTAAAAAGGGTAACTAAGATTTCAGATAATAATGCTATGGGATAGAATTTCCTGAAACAGTGCTAAAACCCCCAAAGTGAGAAACTGCTCATAGTCCAACATCCTAGACTTATTCCTAGAAGCCACTTAATGTGACTCATAAGAAAGATAAATGTAAAGATTAGGTTTTTTTCTATTGGATAGAAGCCCATAGTCTCCACCCTAAAAGTTAATCCCCACTGTTATTCACAAACACCCCTTTAAAGCAGTTCTGAGCATAGGCTTGGATGGGAGAGGGGGAGGTTAGGATGGAGGGTGTTTGCAAAGCTGTACAGTAGGTGAGAAAGGAATCTTCTTGCTACTACTACAGGCAGTAGTTCTCATACTCCGTTGGGCATTTGATGCGGATTCTGACTTTTGGTTCAAGATAACAGACTAACACCCATCTTTCTCTTTAACAAGGACTTTAAAACAGCAATGAAGAGCCGCCGAGAAAGACTGTTATAAGACAAGACAATGGAAGTGAATTCTAGAATACGGAATGTCAGTAAAGGCATGAGAGCAGAGGTACCATGACTTTGAAAAGTATATTCCAGAGCAGGAGCTGGCAAACTAAGACCCATGAGGCAAAACCTGCTGCCACCTGTATTTGTAATTAAAGTTTTATTGGAACACAGCCATACCCTCTTGTTTTTACATGTTGTCTAGGGCTGCTTTCACGATAGCAGAGTTGAATAGTTGTAACAGAGACCATCTGGTCTGCAAAACCTAAAATGTTTTACCTAAGTATTTACTAATATTTGACCCTTTACAGAGTTTGCTGATTTCGGTTCTAGTGTCTTCTTGGCTGGGAGGGCAGCATGGACAGGAAGGACTCTCAGTTGCTCCACAGAACCCCAGAAGGAATAGGGATTCAGAAACATCTGATCCGAGTATATGGAAGATCTGCCTGGCCATTTGCCTGCATGCAGACCTCCCACCACACACCCAAGTCAGAGAATGAGACTGTCTCCAAAACAGAAAGAAAAATGCCCCAGAGAACAGATTAGACTTTCTTATTCTGTCTCTGCTTCATAACCCTAAATAAAATCTGACTAGTCTTCAAACTCTGCCACCAACGTTGGACTCCCAAGTATCTTTATAGGATTTCACTCTTAAATATGGAAATCTAGAATCATTAGACATGTGAGCATCACACTCTAGTAAAATAAAGGTATGTGAGAAAAAGAGGATATGGATAGGAATAATAGTGGACTGTGTTTGGGAAAAATACAATGTAAAGTCCCTAAGTGTCAGCCATGCAACCACCCCACTAGACAAGGGTTGGAAGACAAAAAAAATAACCAGAAAAAGGGAGATCCTCCATAGTACCTAATATGATGACACTTTTGGGGGAAAATATGATTATTTTAAGAAATATATTGCAATAAAGAAAGAGTATAAAACTCCACAAAGCTGTTTAAGGGAAACAATATATTTATGGTACATTACTGGGCTCAGTGAACAAATGTACAAAGCCATAATGATGCAAAAACTATGCAAATTTCACTAAAATTAGTAGTAAAACTCTACTGGGAGGATGTAGGAGGGTTACCAGATGCTAAAGCTTCATTCTTTCTAAAAGAAAGTAAATATAGGTCATGTCTAAACTGTTAAGACAACTGTATAAGTGTATTCATTAGAAGTGTGAAGGTAGCTACCAGAAGAATTATCTAAAAGAATATAAACTAATCCATTGTCTCTGGGATTATAGGTCTAGAGGGTGGAAAGGGGCAGGGTGGAGACATTTTAAGCATGATAAACATTTTGATCCTTTTTTATTTACCATGCACATGTACTGCTTCAACAATTAAAAAATACATATATATACACATATGCATATTGTTGAACACTGCTTCTAGAAATCTGGAATCAGTAGGTCTGGGGGCACAGGAAACTGTATTTTTAAAAAGCTCTCCAAATGGTTCTGACAAAGTTCATCTTGTGCCCTTACTTTCAGAAGCACAGATACGGAGGTAGCAACCACTAAAAGAGCAGTGATGTCTACCTGCTCAAGTGGAGAAGTGCCAGGGGCTAAAGAATTCTAGGATCGGCTGGGCATGGTGCCTCATAACTGTAATCCCAGGATTTTGGGAGGCCAAGGCAGGAGCCTTGCTTCAGGCCAGGAGTTTGTGACCAGCCTGGGCAACAAAGTGATACCTTGTCTCTATAAAAATTTTAAAGAAATTAGCCAAGCATGGTGGTGCAAGCCTGTGGTTCCAGCTACTTGGGAGGCTGAGGTAGGAGGATGGCTGGAGCCTAGGAGCTGGAGGCTACAGTGAGCTGTGATTGTGCCACTACACTCCAGCCTGAGTGACAGAGTGAGACTCTGTCAAGAAAAAGATGATGAAGAGAAGAAAGAAGCAAGAAGAAGAAGAAAAGAAAGAAGAAAAAAAGAAGAGAAAGATGAAGAAGAACGCTAGGATGCTCGCATGTTTTTCTCTCAGGATACTTTCTTGTGATTTTACTAATAAAATGGATAAATACTAAAGGAAGGCAAATAAAAATGAACGGGTTATGAGTACTTCCTAATTCAACCCCTGCCTATGGAAGCACTTCATGAATAGGCTAGCTCTCTTCTCTCTCATGTATGCTGCAAACCACAAGCTTTGATTCAAAAATTAGCCTAGGGAAAAACACAAAACATTATGTAAAGAGAGAAGCTTTTTAACTGAAGAATGTTAGATAAATAACTATCTATCAGACTCTGTGGTTCTGTGTAAGCCATGTTACATCAATCTTGATTTTTAAAATACTTTAAAGAATGTAATCAGGGTCTCTAGTGTTTGCAAATGATTGCTGGGATGTGTAGAATACTTAATAACCAGAACTCAGAGGGTTTCTGGGCACTATGGTAATTCTTTCTGAGAAACCTTCTGGAACATCATAGGATCATCAGGGATTGGCTCAATGATTGTCAATAAGCAGTTGTTATCAAAAAGCAGCCAAAGGCACTGCCCTCCTTTTCTTCTGTTCTCCATACCTTCCCAGCAGTCAGTGCCAACTAAGAAAGAAATAATTCCCAACTCTACCCTTGTTTCTCTTGGACAGGACCCTGGGTCAAACTTTTTGGTACAGAGGATTTTTCTTTGTGCCTACACAAACTACTGCCGTCTTTTGCCTAAATTAGAGATGATCTGGAGCTGGAGAAGTTGATTAAAATACTTTCATTTTATTTCAGTGTCAAATGAGCCTGCTCACCTTTTCAATACCAATGACTTATCCTTTATATCTGTAGCATCTATTATTTGTGTTAATTTTTTAGGTTCATTTGATATATAAAGTCATTATAAAAAAGAAAATTAATTTTGTCTTTACCATGTACTTGTCTTTTAAATTTCATCCAGAAAATGAAAAACTGGTTTGTTGCTGCTTCAGTGGTCCGCTACATTGTCCAATTAGCATTGACTAGGCTATACTGTAAAAGAGGAATTCAGCCTATTCAAATGTCATTTCTTCATTTATAAAAGCATCCATCCAACCACCATCCATCCATCCGTCCATCCAAGAAGTACTTATGAGCACCTGTTATTTGCCCAGCACTGTTTTATGTTCCAGGAACATATAAGTAAAACAAAATATTAGCCATAGAGCAAACCTCTATGCCAAATGGGCTAAAAATTAGTTGAAAAATTCTATGAGAATGGTTTTAATTACAGGTATATGTGTATTTGTGATATTTTGGTTTTTTTATTTGAGGATATATGACTCTATACTGTCTCTGATGTTTGCTACACGTCTAAGTAGTTCATCTTTACCACTTATGATGGTCATTTTACTCCATATTTCATCATAAATCCACACTGAAGGTGAAACATTAATGTACACGGTGGCGGCATACCCCTTTTTCTAGGCATTTCTCACTACTGTGCCTCTCTGCATGTGCTATTTCCTCTTCCCATGATCCTTCTCACTTGTCCACCTAGCAGATATCTGTTCATCATCCAAAACTCTTTCAGGCGTCATCTATGAGGTCTTCCCTAAGCACTTCCCAGCAGAACGGATTTCCCCTTTCCTCTGTACTATTGTTGTACTTATGTACATATTTTTATTATAGCATTGATATAAATATTCATTAACATGTCACTGGTAAACTTCTTGAAGATAGATTTGTCTCATTTTTGCATCCCTAGTAATTTGGGATTTGCTAGTAATTAGCAAAATGTCTGGCACATTCACTAAATATTTGCTGAATTGAACTGAAGAGCCATTCCCTCTATTATAACATGTGGGATGTTGCAGAAATGTGTTTTTACATGTCATTTTAAATTATCTCACAATTATAGGTAAACGTTTTACATTTTTTGAATATTTAACAAGCATTACATTTTGTTTGATTAAACTTTTTTCCAATGAGAGACATTATCATCCCTATAAAAGCCTAATAAAATTATACAGTTAGCAATATACTTTAAAAAATTTCTGTTGCTTAGCCGGGTGTGATGGTGCATGCCTGTAGTCCTAGCTACTTGGAAGGCTGAGGCAGGGGGATTGCGTGAGCCCAGGAGTTTGAGTGCCACCAGCCTGGGCAACATAGCAAAACCCCATCTCTTGAGAAAACAAACAAACAAACAAACTTCTGTTGCTCACTCCTCCTACTCTCCTGACTTTGTGCCAATATTGTGGTTATTACATACCTATTATATTTTGTTACAGTTACTTGTTTATGGGCCTGTGGCCCCTCCTAGATGTGACCTCCTTGAGAAACAGGTCTGTGTTCTTCCCATCTTTATAGCTCTGGTGCACTGCAATGACTATGAAAGGGAGGTGCTCAGCAAGTTAAATGCATAGAGGACTAAACAGGAGATGGTGAATAGAATTAAATCTTTGGTTCTTTTATCTCTCTTAGGACCTGCTTTGTGATTATCTTAAATGAAGACAATCTGCTACGTTCTAAATAAATCTTTGACTTTGTGGTTGAATAAAGCTAACTTAGACTGTGTGGGTGTGGCAAACTAGCAAAATGAGTAAAAAAGAAAAAAGATTTTCTATGCAAATATTTTTATTTTGTCTTTTAAGTTTACACTGAAATAAGTCTTTTCTAGTTTTGAAACATGAAATAGTGGAAAGAAAAATAACTACATTTTTATTCTAAAAAGAAATGGATTTGTGAAATATTTCACCGAAGTTCAAAAGCACTGGGGAGTCTTTCCCCTCTCCCAAGATGGAATTAGTCCCAAAATTTTGTTTTATTCTAATCATAGGCAATGGGGTAATTTTTATTGAAACATTTGATGTTTGTGAGGTTTTGGCAACGTGAAGATGTGGATGCTCAGTAAAATATCACCAAATGAATGGCAGAGTTGGACACCCTCTAACTCACTCTTGTAGAAAATTATCTACACATGACTTTTATAAGAGTAGTGTTTGGAAACGTGGTGAGTTAGTTTTGAAACTTCATCTCAACTTTTAAGGAGATATAATATGCATTATTACTCATAAATGAGTGGCAGTGACAAATATACTCATAAGGGTACCATAAAAAGTTATTTATACAGAAACTATATGATAAATGGCAATATAGCTTTGGTGATATTTGAAGTTAAAAATGTCAGATGAATACCTCAAATATTTTTTTGTTTCTCTATACACAAACCACTTAAAAACCCATGGAAGAACAATTAATAAGTGTATTGGTCATAAAAATGGCAGAACTTTTTCTCCAAAGGAATTCTCTAATTTTTGTATCTACTAGAACCGATTGAGTTTATAAAGTTGATATCATAAACTAAACAAATGTGAAAAACATGACAATGGTGATAGAGTATATTCCTTTAGAGATATAGTTATTGTACTTTATAACAGTATTCTAAGGCATTTAAAAATTACACTATACCAAGAAAAATTTCTGAAACTGAGTCAGTAATTAATAGCCTACCAACCAAATAAAGTCCAGGACCAGACAGATTTACAGCCAAATTCTACCAGAGGTACAAAGAGGAGATGGTACCATTCCTTCTGAAACTATTCCAAACAATAGAAAATGAGGGAATCCTCCCTAACTCATTTTATGAGGCCAACATCATCCTGATACCAAAGCCTGGCAGAGACACAACAAAAAAAGAAAATTTCAGGCCAATATCCCTGATGAACATCAATGCAAAAATCCTCAATAAAATACTGGCAAACCGAATCCAGCAGCACATCAAAAAGCTTTTCCATCACAATCAAGTCAGCTTCATTCCTGGGATGCAAAGATGGTTCAACATATGCAAATCAATAAATGTAATCCATCATATAAACAGAATCAATGACAAAAAACACATGATTATCTCAAAAGATGCAGAAAAGGCCTTCAAGAAAATTCAACACCCCTTCATGCTAAAACCTCTCCATAAACTAGGTATTGATGGAACATATCTCAAAATAATAAGAGCTATTTATGACAAACCAACAGCCAATATCATACTGAATGGGAAAAAATGGGAAGCATTCCTTTTGAAAACTGGCACAAGACAAGGATACCCTGTGTCACCACTCCTATTCAACATAGTATTGGAAGTTCTGGTTGGGGCAATCAGGCAAGAGAAAGAAATAAAGGGTATTCAAATAGAAAAAGAGGAAGTCAAATAGTCTCTTTTTGCAGATTACATGATTGTATATTTAGAAAACCCCATCGTCTCAGCCCCAAAACTCCTTATGCTGATAATAAGCAACTTCAGCAAAGTCTCAGGATACAAAAATCAATGTGCAAAAATCACAAGCATTCCTATACACCAATAATAGACCAACAGAAAGCCAAATCATAAGTGAACTCCCATTCAAAACTGCTACAAAGAGAATAAAATACCTAGGAATACAACTTACGAGGGATGTGAAGGACCTCTTCAGGGAGAACTATAAACCACCGCTCAAGGGAATAAGAGAGGACACAAACAAATGGAAAACATTCCATACTCATGGATAAGAGGAATCAATATCATGAAAATGGCCATACTGCCCAAAGTAATTTATAGATTCAATGCTATCCCCATCAAGCTACCATTGACTTTCTTCACAGAACTGGAAAGAACCACCATAAATTTTATATGGAACCAAAGAAGAGCCCACATTGCCAAGACAATCCTAAGCAAAAAGAACAAAGCTGGAGGCATCACACTACATGACTTCCAACTATACTATAAGGCTACAGTAACCAAAATAGCATGGTACTGGTACCAAAACAGATATACAGGCCAATGGAACAGAACAGAGGCCTCAGAAATAAACATCATACATCTACAAATATCTGATCTTTGACAAACCTGACAAAAACAAGCAATAGGGAAAGAATTCCCTATTTAATAAACAGTGTTGGGAAAACTGGCTGGCCATATGCAGAAAACTGAAACTGGACCCCTTCCTTACACCTTATACAAAAATTAACTCAAGATGGATTAAAGACTTAAACGTAAGACCTAAAACCATAAAAACCCTAGAAGAAAACCTAGGCAATACCATTCAGGACATAGGTCTGGGAAAAGACTTCATGACTAAAACACCAAAAGCAATGGCAACAAAAGCCAAAATTGACAAATGGGATCTAATTAAACTAAAGAGCTTCTGCAGAGCAGAAGAAACTATCATCAGAGTGAACAGGCAACCTACAGAATGGGAGAAAGTTTTTGCAATCTATCCATCTGACAAAGGGCTAATATCCAGAATCTACAAAGAACTTAAACAAATTTACAAGAAAAAAAAAAAAACCCTATGAAAAAGTGGGCAAAGGATATGAACAGACACTTCTCAAAAGAAGACATTTGTGCAGTCAACAAACATATGAAAAAAAGCTCATCACTGGTCATTAGAGAAATGCAAATCAAAACCACAAAGAGATACCATCTCATGCCAGTTAGAATGGTGATCATTAAAAAGTCAGGAAACAACAGATGCTGGAGGGGATGTGGAGAAACACGAACACTTTTACACTGTTGGTGGGAGTGTAAATTGGTTCAACCATTGTGGAAGACAGTGTGGCGATTCCTAAAGGATCTAGAACCAGAACTACTATTTGACCCAGCAATCCCATTACTGTGTATATACCCAAAGGATTATAAATCATTCTACTATAAAGACACATGCACATGTATGTTTATTGTGGCACTATTCACAACAGCAAAGACTTGGAACTAACCCAAATGCCCATCAATGATAGACTGGATAAAGAAAATGTGGCACATATACACCATGGAATACTATGCAGCCATAAAAAAAGGATGAGTTCATGTCTTTTGCAGGGACATGGATGAAGCTGGAAACCATCATTCTCAGCAAACTAACACAAAAACAGAAAACCAAACACCGCATGTTCTCACTCACAAGAGGGAGTTAAACAATGAGAACACATGGACACAGAGAGGGGGACATCACACATTGGGGCCTGTCCATGGGTGGGGGGCTAAAGGAGGGATAGCATTAGGAGAAATACCTAATGTAGATGACGGGTTGATGGGTGCAGGCAACCACCGTGGCTTGTGTATACCTATGTAACAAAACTGCACGTTCTGCACATGTACCCCAGAACTTAAAGTTATAATTAAAAAAAAATTACACTATACAAATCTTGAATCAGCACTTAAAATACATAAGGTCAAATTTAATTTCTTCATTGCTTTCTAGATAAGGAAATTCATATTTACAAGTTATGGGAGTTATCCAACATCATGGGCCAGGCAAGAAAATTTAAAATCAGACTGTGAAGCCAAACCTTGTTCAGTACTTTTTCATTTACTCTGTGTAATTTTCATATTTTATATGTTTCTGCCCTTAGCAATTTGCCTCTGTATTTCCACATGAAATAAATTTCAATTGTAATTTGAGTAGACATCTGAGTAATTATACATGAAAAATAATTTTTAAGGACTAGAAAAGACTCATATATGAAAACATTATATGGGGACATATACAGACCTAGTCCAGTTTAAAATTTTCTGTATGAGATGGGCATGTATATTTCAATAACTAACCTGGGTGATATAGCATGAGGATATTATAAGATTAACACAGATTTTAAAATATTGTGGCTGAATATAAGTTAGAAAAGTGTGAAATGTTAATCACACCCCTAAGAACAAACTCTAGAGATAAATTAGAAAAGTGTCAATCTCAAGAGTCCACTGAATCCAGCAAACAGAAGGGGTAGTCTAAAAAAGAAGGCAAAAATTATATTCAAAATTGTTTACAAATTAATTCAACTTGATATTTTTAAACTTAGGGGAAACATAATTTATGCTTTATGCTTTTCCTAAAGTGAAGTGACCTTTGTCTTTTGAATCAAACCACAAAAGAAGCTCCTTATATTTGCCTTCAGAACAAAAGATGTTGCAAAACAATTTTCTAAACCATGAAGGACCTTACCTGTTTCCATTTTTCCATCCTGTGCTGCAGGCCCATCCGGAATCACACTTTTCACCTGCAGAAACTCATCAGGTTCGTCTCCACCAATGATGGTAAATCCAAAACCCATGTTGCTCTTTTTTAGGGTGGTGCTGAGGAATGTTCCCTTCAACTGGGATGCATCCCGGGTGAAGAGTGGTTTTTCTACATTGGCCAATATAAGTTAAAAAAGAAAAAGGCATGTTCAAGGCAAGTTCTCAGACAAGAGAAAGCCAGCCCCTGAGCAGCGACAATCCCAGGGGTAAATGTGGGGGGTCTTATACAGCAAATGCAAGCAGGGGGTGACTGCAAGAGGAGCAAAACTATTAGAACTTCCTACACATGAAGAGCAGTCCCAAGCATCCAGGGAAAGATGAAAAAGCTGTTTGGTTTGGAGACAGACTTTTTGTCAAATCGGTTTCCACTCATTAATTTAGCCTTCTTGTGCTTAAAAAAGGCTGTGTCAACAGGCTGCCAGAGCCTTCTGAGAAAGAGGACAAGGAGCCCAAATCATCCAGACAACATCTGGATCTGTTCCTCTTGTTGTTATGAAAGATTCTAGGTAGGAGGTATGTGTCAGTGGCCGATCCTAAACTAAGCCTTGAAGAAATAAAGGTAGAAAAATAAAATGGACTTGTGATTTTTTTTTTAAGTGAATAAGAGCACAACATTTCAGCATGTGCAGTATCACAAACAGAGAAACAGTGGAATGTGATCACATACTCAAAAGGTCCAGATTGCTTAGAAAGAGTACCTGTATGTGGGACCGACTTTTGTTTACACGCTCTATTGTGAGATACTATAAAGATAACCAGATAAATAAATTGCTATTGGCTCCGATAGTGTTTAGTATACTCTAAAATGTGAGCAAAAGGCAAGCCGATGTTTTTAGGTATAATTATGAATGTAAAGGTAACACATTTTGTCACAATATGTTGACAGATTCAAATCATATGCCCGAATAATCTGAATAGGTATTGCATAGATTTACCTGCTAATTTGTTATATAATATGCTTTTCCAGCTATGATCTGTAATAAATATATTCCTAAGTATAGTAAGTGTTTTAAAAAATAATAGTCATACTAGAAAACGGAATTAATATCTGCTTTAAATTCCATCACAGATAAATATTTTATATGATTGTTTTAAAACGTGTTATATTTAGGTGGTCTCATTTAATATTTTTAACAGCCAAATTGTACATGGTAACTCAATTAAGTATTCTGCATGATATCTTTGTTGTTACATTTTGGTTGACAAGTCATTAACTCTAAAATAATGAGTCATTCTATTAGACTTCTACTTTTTCTGTCTGCTTACATATCACATGTATCTTTATTAAAAACACAGGTTCTTTAAAACATAAATAAAAACCACATATAATCCTTTCTCCTACGTTTTCTTTATCAAATTAATGTTTATAGTTGGAGATGAGTTCATCAGGAGACCTTTACATTCATTTAATTATGCTGCAGTATATGGCGTGAAAATTACCAGCAGGCAAGCCTAGGCCTCCCGACTCTAAAGGCTCTTTTGTGTTTTATTTAGAAGCTCACTAGCTGTGAAAAGTTTGTGCAGCAACTCATCCCACTACGTGGCTCCCAGGTGTAGTCAGGTCCCACAAGCAGCCCTGGGACATACCGAACAGCCAGGGCCTCCCTGCTGGGTCGCGCTGATAGTAAGACAAGTCATTCACGCTGCGCGACCTCTCCGGGGCAGCACGGGGGCGGATGGATTTGGGCCTAGGTAATGTCCATGAGGAGCTGTCTACTGTCACAAAGGAGAACAAGCCTCATTCTTGTGCTTGGTCTTTTAAGGACAAACTTATAAGTCTCTATGAATCTCTGCAGTTTACAGTGCCACTATAAAAATCCATTAATCTCCACTTGGTGACATGCTGTACATTCCTATAAAGTACTGCCTGCGGCTGTAACTTCATCTGCGGTTGCTAAAGGCATTAGTTTAGAGAGAATGCAAACATCCAGCTAAAGCTAATAGGAAGGTCTGGAGAAAGCAAATCAAGTTTTCAAAATGGTTCAAGCTACAGACATATTTGGAAGAGCAGGCAGTTTGACAGACAATTTTCCGTTTGAAACATCACATGCTGACAGGTATCATACCTCGGAAACCTGGGGCCTGCAGGGGCTTTGTTCCAAGTTCTGTGTGGGGCATGTTATGTTGCTGTAGCTTCCTTTTTGCTTCCAGGACAGGATTTTCAAACTGTGTTCTTCTATTTATGTGGCTAAAAGAGAAAATTTCAAATTAGGATAACAGTGGGGCAAAGTCATTTAAAAGACCATAGGCATGGCTCTATAGAGAGCAGGTGATTAAGGGCCACCTTATCTGATTACAGTCAAGTGCCTCACCCAGCACGCGGTCAGGCTTCTGACTGGGCTGGCCTGTGTACAACACACATTTCTGTGACAAGTGCTGAGTTCTCAAAGGCTCTCATATGTTATTCTATTTACATTATGCATGATTCAGCCAAAAGAACTAGAATGTGCACTTGCTTTCTGGTCTACTGTGTTCATTTGAGATGAGTTTAATATGCATGAAAATAAGTGGCCAAGAAATGAAATTTATACTGAATGGTGTTGAAGAAAAGAGCATCACCTGAGCTTTGCAAAGTCCCCATATCCAACAGGATAAATGTGAGGTAAATTCATTGATAGAGTATAGCAACCAGAGCCTGCACTTTTTAGAGTTAGTCCTGGATTGAGAGACTGGGATCCAGGAGAAAGACTCCCAAGATGTTTGCAGAAGTTACAGCATACATATGTAGGACAGTTGATGCTGAAATCAATCAAAAGTGGAGAATTCGTATTCTACATGGTGAGAGGGCAAACTCGTAGGTATCAGACGCAGAGCGGCTTGAAGCAACTGTGGCCCAGCTAAACTGAGAGCTTATAGTCCAAGCAAACTGTGAATTCCTGTATAGCAGGCTGTTTGAAATGTAGAGTTTCTTATCTGTGGGGAGAGTAGAAACCAACAATCCTGCTTTTAGTGGTGGGCCTATGTTGCTCTTTCTCTAGGATATAAACATCCCACGAGAGGGCTGGCATATACATTGATTTTGGTTCTTCGTACAAACTGAAATAGAATTATGGCAGTCAAGCATGAAGAGGAGAGAAGGGATGGAAGAGAAACTGACAAATACTGAGTACTTAACTCTTGGCCAGTTACTATATATAATTTTCCTCAGTGAAGTTTCATAACAACCCAGACTTGCATTCTAATTATTCACCTTTTAAAGGCAATGAGACTGACACATGGAGAGATCGGATTATTTGCTCTAAATCACATGTCTCATAAGTGGAAAGGCTGGACTTGGCCGTGTTTATTTCTAAACTGAATCTCTGCACACTATTTTCTTTTTGATATACAATTTCACATTGGCATGTGCACACACGCTTATTGTGTGTATATACCCTGCATGTCCCCAACATAAATCACTTACAGCTTCAGAAACGAAAGGAGATAGAAGTAGCAACAGCTCAACAACCAGTTTTCCAATACTATGAATCAGATCACTTCAAAGCAGTTCCCAGAAACGTGGTAAGTCAACCGTAAGATCTAATTCTTTCCTCACGGGAGACAGGGTAAGGTAGCTGCCTGCACCACAGGCTCTGCAGTTAATCAGTCCTGTATTCAAATTCCAGCTCTACCACTTGACTAGCAGTGTGACCTTGGGTGAGTTACTGAAACTGAGTCTTAGTGTCTTAATCTGTAATAGCAGCATAATGCCTCCTTCCTGGGGGGGTTGTGAGGATTAAGTGAAATAATGAATATTAGCACATGGTTTTGAGTACAGACATGCTCAATAATTAGCAGCAGCTTGTATCATCATCTTAATCACCACCATCACTGTCATCATTTTTCATCCATAAGAAAGGCTTTATTGGGGAACTTCAGAAGCACTGGGACCTTGCTCTAACTGCCTTTGGTGCTGTTTAGGAAGGGAGTGCTTCTAACAATGCTCTTTGTTAATGAAACTCATTTGTAAGAGGTTCAAAGTACAACCATCTATGTAAAATTATTTTCCATTGGAAATGAAATGTTATTGTAATGCTCTTGTGCACCAAGGCCTTGTGCATCATGACTGTGGTGCACAGTGAACTAATAATATCTGTGCCTGTAAAGCATGTGAGCTGTAAACTCTAACACTGCCACCCTGTTTTGGAAGGACCAGAGTTTGATGGCTGTTTTCCCGTTTCTCCATTGTTACATAACTTCCGTACCAAAATCCTTTGAAACCTTCCTATTACTTAAACATATACTGTTCCTGATCTTGCCCTCACTCATTTCTGTAGCTTCACCTTTGGCCGCATCACCACATGTGCCCTCTACTTTGAACATACTCGGACCTACTTTGATCAGTGACCTCTATCAGACCTCTTATCTTTCCATGAGAGATTCAGTATATAAATGGTGCAGCACTTGAAGCAAGACAACCTGGGTTTCAGGTGGCATCTTGGGCAAATTTCTAACTCTCTAAGCTTCAATATCTTTATCTGTAAAATGGGGACATTAATAGCTACATCACAGGTTGCTGTGAGGACAAGAGAAACGTTTACAATGTTTGTATCTCCCTTAGATACCCAGGAGAACCCAACAATGAAGATATGTTTGTTATTTTTTTGAGGTACAGTTATTTCTTATTACTATTCTTGAAGTGTTGCAGTGGTTATTGCGGTTATTCTGAGGATGTTTTTCCTATCTCTCCTGTGTCTCCTTCCCTCACTACTCCCAGGCACATTCCCTGCCTGTGTGATATTCTTCCCCCTTGGGTTCTCAGAAAACTTTGAACAGACTTCTCTCATTGCAGTTTATTCACTTAAAAAAAAATCCATCCACTGAAGCATTTATCCTTTGAGTAACAAATAATCCAATTACATTCTTTAAGTTATTTAAAAATATACAATTAAGTTATTATTCACTATAGTCACTATTCACTTATTTTCTTATACTCCACTTCATCATTAAGATGATTTGAGGACAACAACAACAAAAGTAAAATTAGGGTGAAGTTAGTTGAATCTAGGTGGGAGATCAATAGAATTGATAAGATAGGTTCCTATTTACTAGAGTTTTGTTGCAAAGTATTAGCAGCTTAAAAGCTGAAAGCTTCAACAGGAGAGAGAAACCAATTATACAATTCAGAGTATTTAAGATGCACCGAAGCCAGTTGTTTAGAAGGACATAGTATTCCTAAGTCTTATGTGACATTCCTTTCCAAATTTTGAATAAAGAGATTTCTGTGACGTAGTATACAGCATCCTAAATGATAATTTTACAATAATGAATTTCACAGGCTATACTAACTTTATTACAATGTGTGTTAATGATTAATTTGCATGCTGATTTCCTTCCCTAGATTGTGTACTTCTATATACAGGATACATGTGTTATTTATCTTTCTGTATTGAGCATCTAATACAGTGAATGGAAAATAGCTTTTTTTGTTAAATGACTAAATGATGAGTGTGTGTTTTAAAACATTTATTTTCAAACATATGTCAATAACTTTAAGAAACCAAGAAACAGCTTTGAAATGTACTAGGATATCAACTTTTCTTGTTTCTTATCTGTTCTATATCCGTTTTGCTAGGTCATTGTTTGTCATATGCATAACTTTATCCTTAGAAAATACATTACGAAAACTTTCTGGGATGCAGTTATGCATACAACAGAGTTCCTCCAACTTGCCACCTGCATGTAATTATTTTCATAGAAAAGTTAATGTGTAGCCACCTGCTTTACGGTCACTATGTTGAAAATATTCCATTTACCATCAAAATGAGTTTCTAGAGTTCACAGAGAATGAGAATACCAATGAGCTAGTTTGGCATGCCTTGGACCCCACAGACAGCAGAAGCAGGATATGGCTCTAGCACCATAAGCTAATTGCTACAGAACAGTTCCATTGTCACAAATGAAGTCATTCATTTGAAACTTAAAATGCTCACAAGCTCCAAAAGACTTATCACAAAGAAATGTGATTGTAGCTGAATAGAAACTTGTCTTCCTTATGCTTCCAAAATGAATAGCTTCAAGTTCTTTCAGCAAGGATTTGGGGGTCTTACAATGTGTACAAAAAGATGTGAATGACAAATGCCATCCTTCTCATTGTTTAGGCTCTGTGAGATAAGTACTAGCTATTTCATCTAGCTTCCATACAGAACAAGAAGCTGGGAAGCTACCAAGAGTTCTTGCTATTTAATTATATCTAGTCTATTGTCATATTTTGCTAAGAGAATCTTGAGCTATTAAAAGCTAAAAGCATAAGAGTCATATTCTGAAGTGGGTATATCTTAAAGACTCCATTTTCTCTTTACAGAAGGGAAAGACTACTGATGAGAGATGCTTCCAAATTAAAAATGGCAAAGGACTCAGGATATTTAAGGATGAAATTCCATTGCCTGATCTTTTTGTCCTTACATTCACTTATCTGCAGTCTGACTCTCTCCTCTACCATGGAATGGAAACTTAAAGTAAGTTCCTATGTGGCAGTGCTTTGAAATTCCAGATGCACCAGAGAGCTTCAAAAACAAACAGAAAACAGAAGACTCAGGGCTACCCTAAATCAACTGATTCATAATTTCAGAATGAGATCCACAGGCATTGGCATTTTTTAGATGAAAGAAAGCTTCCTCTAGCGTGCAGCTAGGGCTGTGATCCCCTGAGTTAGAAGCTGAGAATGTGTGAAGAGGTGTTGCATAAGGAGTATCTTGCCTGATAAGATTTATGCAGAAGCCTCTTTTTCTGTATGTGGCCTCGGGGAGGATTAGGAAATGCAACTTGGCTCCTGAAGAGGACTTCTGCCCTCAGAAGTTTCAGACAAGCACTGAGGGAAGGAAATATTTGCAGCTGATTAGAGGCCATGCTGCCAAAGGTGGTCCCTGGTCCGGGTCCTGTTTGCCTGCCATTTTCTTCATTGTGGAGAGGGAAGGGAGGAATTAGGAGGAAAGTCTTAAATACTGAGCCCATCAGTATGCACAGGACAGGTTTGCTGAAGGTTATCAAAGCCATCCCCCGACCCTCACCATCAATGCTCCCTGTATATCTATATCTCAGCCTGTTCACAACCCACCTTGCTTCTCCCGGGGTTTTTGGAGACAGGCTCTTTTAGTGCATAGTTGTGAATGACACCTTTGCACCTGCAGGTTACTATCCCACTATCTTGACTTCAGTTAACATTTAGAAATAATTAATGTGGAAGAGAGAAGGGAGCAGCTTTTAAGTGGAGACTGTATCACAGATAAGATGTTTCCAAGGTATCCAAGGTGTCTGTGCTAATTATCCAAGACATGAGGTGCATAGTGCTCAAATATTTACTGAATAAATACATGAATGGAGCAAGGCCAGCAGGAAAGAGGATATATCTCACTGTTTTCTAGCTCACTCTCCTGTAAAGTACACATTGTGGGCAGGGCATGGTGACCCATTTCTGTAACCCCAGCACTTTGGGAGGCTTAGGTGGGCAGATTGCCTGAGCATAGGAGTCTGAGACTAGCCTGGGCAACACGGCAAAATCCCATGTCTACTAAAAGTATAAAAATTAGCCAGGTATGGTGGCACAAGTGTCTGTAGTCTCAACTTGGGTTACAACAGAAAAGTGTGAATAAGGAAATGCACTATATTAGGGATGAAATGTGGGAGCATTAGAGAAACAGCAACTCAGCATTGAGAGAGGGAGTGAGAGGACTGGCTTGGGGCTTGGCATTGTGGCTCAGGATGACCACAATGCAAACTGGCTTCTTTTGGGCTTCCTGAATAAACCTAGTGTGGATTTCATCGTTGCTTGGAATCCCTAGGCTTTCTCTAACCCCAGTTCCAATTCCCCATCTCTGCACTGTTACCAACTCCCATCTGAACCCCTAGACTACAGCTGAACTAGCAGGCAAACACAGACATTGCACCCTCCCTGACTATATTTTATTCATTTTAATATGAGCCTTGGGAAGACTTCATAATCTTTTCTCTACTGTCATGTTTGAGTAAATGGAATAAAAACAACTTCATGCTTTGGAAACGATGGGAGGAAAATAACCCTAGAAGGATCTTCTGGAGCCAACCCTCTTCAAAGAAGACAGGACAGTATAATTATGAGCTTAGTCTCTGTAGTCATGTTGCTCACATCCAAGCCCCCGCACATCCTAGGTATGTAACTGTGAGCACATCATTTACCCTTTTATTGTGCTTCAGAATTTTTCACCTGTAAAGTCAGATAAAAATAATATTCACCTTATAGAGTTGTTGTGCATATTAAATGTATTAAAATGGGTAAACTACTTAAGAACAGTGCCTGGATGTAAGTACTCAGTCAATGCTAACTATCATCATTCATCAAATATTTATTTCCCAAAGTCTCTTGACTAGACACTATGGTTGGCAGGGGAGGGACAAAGATGAATCAGGCACATAGTCTAGCAGGGGAGAGAAAACAGGGACAAAAAAGAATTATGATGCAAAACAAGGTTACATAATACAATGTATGCCTTACAGGGCTTTGAAATGCTGCATTTTGGAAGTATTAAATTAAAGCCTAATGTTTTAAATATGTTATTATAAAATATGAGCTTTGAATAAATGGAAAAGTGGAATCTATTTTACCTGGAGCATTTTTTAAAAACAGAATAATTGAATCCTGCCTCTTGAAAGATTTCTTCCCAATTCTAACACTTAAATGATAATTTTCCTTCTATAAATGTCCATTCATTATTCCATACTGTACCTGGCGGAATGTCAGTTTGCTTTGTGAATGTGAATGGGAAGATTGAGTCATTCACATGTTAATTTCTCTTGCTCTTGCTGGACATGAGGGTGTCTATGTTGGGGATATAGTATCCAGCTGGGAGGTGGAATCATGGCCAACTAAGAAGAATATCCACATATTGGCACTGAAACTCTTACAGCTGAGTCTGTCCTCTACTCCACACTAGGTTGAGCTTCTCAAAATGCATATTTTCACATAAATGAGATCTCTTCCCTCCCTCGGTGGTAATGCTAAGTTATTTAAGACATTAACCTGTAATGTGTATTTTATAGATAAAGGAAAATCCATCACTAAGCCATTACTCTTCACTAATTCCATGGAAAACTTCGAATTAACTCCTAGCAGACACGGCTGTGTGCACTGTCAATCATGTCATGAAGCACCCAGGACCTACAAGGTACATAGATTCAATTTCAAAAAATTCAGAACCACTAGGCATGCATTAAAAATGTTGTTTTCTATCGATCCCTTTTCACTCCCATAAAGCTCTCTCTAAAATGTTCTTGCTGAGTGCAGGAGGAGATCATTGTTATCAAAGGTATTTCTAACCTTTTGCTTCTAGATTGAGTGAAAGTAGTGAATTATAAGTTCATAGAATAGGATTTAGCTAAAGGAAAACTAAAAGACTACACTATTTCAAGATCTTTCTGTATTAGAGGCAAGACTAATAAGTCCTCTTCTACTGGTGTCTGATAATCTAAGTAGTTTAAGTCCTTTACGTCTCATATATAATTCCATTGATTCCTCAGTATTCTGGGCACTAAGGACACAAAGGTGAACATGACAAAATCCTTTCCCCCAGGAGGCTCATACTCCAGTGGGGGAGACACACAAGTTGGGTGACCAACCGTTTCAGTTTGCCTGGGACTAAGGAGTTTCCTGGGATGTGGGGCTTTCAGTTTTCAAACAGGGATGGTCCTGCATAAGTTAAGATGAGTTACTCATTCTAGAAGTGGTCAGGAAAATATAACACAAGGCAAAAATTGCTGAAAATTGTAAGCATGACGTAAGTACTCAGAGGGAGAAAAGACAACTTAGTCTGATGGCTCAGGGAAAGCTTCACAAAGGAAGAGCATGTAAACAGATTGTAGAAGGATGAAAGTATTTTGCTGGATGGAGAAGGGGGCATTTTAGGAAGAGAGTAGTAGATATAGAGGTGCTCAGTAATATTCAATTCTGCCTACCTAGAGTACAAGGCTAGTGCACACAGACATGCATGTGGTTGTGTATGGGTGGCAACGTGGGAGCAAGAGGCATAGGGGAGCGGATGGAAGCTACAAGACTGGAAGGACAGTTCTGAGTCATGGTATGGAGTTTTGTTTAGTCTGAAGATCTCCCTACTTCCATTGTGACCTTAGTCTAATGGAACTGCAGCTTTTAAAGTCTCCATCTTGGATGATGTACATTATTCCTGAACTTGGGAGCATTATAAGATGAGTTCCACCACACATCAACCAAGTAGGAAAGCTGTGGTTCTCCCTAGAATTCCCAAGCATTTCTGCACCATTTCCTGGCTACCCTCAGTGTCCTAGCTATTGCTTTCACCTGGGGTATGAGGTTGACTGAGAGATGTTCCGAGTATGAAAAAGTCATCCAGGGAAGTAGCCATTTCTGTGTACAAGGAAGGGTGAGAATAGTCTGACTTGTAACATACTCTATGTTGAACTGGATTGCTATTTCTTAATAAATTACTTATGAGTTGCTAAAATGTGCAGTCACAATATAACTTAATTGAACTCCAAAAACATGCATTCATACATAATGATAAGCATACACAGCCATGGATACAGGAATCCTTTGGAGCTTGACTCTAAGGAGAGTCAGAGAATTACCAAGGACACTCAGAATACTGGGCAATGGCAAAGGCAACGTCACTGATGTCTGGGATTATCCAGGAAGGAGGGAATCAGGAGAAGAATGCTAGTGAGGGGAAACTGACAAGACTGGGGACAAGGCTGTGGCAGATTCTGAAAGTCACCAGGCCATGAAAATAGCTCCAATTCCATATAATACCCAAATTCCAGGTTTCCAAGACCAATATTCAGAGATGAGGAAAACACTGAAAAAGTATTATTCTTGACTACTGAGTCTTTATGACCACATAGACCAGGAGGAAATCAAATATATAGCAATGCCTTTTATATGCTAGAATGTGATGCAAGAGGGATTAGAAAACACAAAAAATTAAGAAAAAAATACTTTTGACGAGTTTTAGGGAGAAAAGGATATATTGCTGGATACCTAGAATCTGCATAGAATCTTTCAATACCTTGCCACTAAATGTGACTGCAAGGTCTAGGAGTGAGCAGGAGGCTACAATTCTGTTAGGTAAGGACTCTGGGAAGATAGAAGAGGTATGGAGAAAAAGTAGGAATAGAGGATAAAGGTTCAGCAGCCCCAAGAACAGAGAAAGGTGGCAATAAGTTGCTTCAGTGTTGCTTTTAATAGATTGGTTTATTGGGGATAGGTATTGTGACAGAGTTTTATATAATTAACATACTATGTCTAAAATTATGCCATTACTAGAAGATCAAAGCTTTGCACAAATGAGATGATAGTTTCATGTAACTGTAATGGGGGATGTATTTTCAAATAACTTGTTTGTTCTTTTCCATAATACAGATTTATATCCCCACAGTGGGCTGAGTTTATGTTTTTCATTCTGAAGCTCTTAATAAAGAACAGGAAAGGTGTGATGTTGGATATTTCTGAAGAAAATTCCATTTGTGCACTTTTAAAGTTAATTCCGATTCAGATTTAAATTCTGTTTAATAGATGCCACGGTTTGTTGAAAGAAACAGTTGCATGAAGAATGAATGTCAGCCTTGTAAAAAAAACAAAGGAGAGACTAAAGGGAAGATAGTGGATGGCTGAGTGGGATGGGAGCTGATATTCACCTAGCAAATACTATATGCTGACCCTCAGTGAAATAGGTTGCATGCTTTTAATTCACTTGCTCTTCTGAGAGGGTAAACCATTTTCTGCAGATCTTACATTAAGCAGCAGATGCACAAACAAAGCCTAGCTCCATGTAGTGCCAACATCCAAGAACATTGAGTTATGTGATTCTGCTTCAAATATACACTTAACTTTTATGGGGAAATTACTTATATATGTACAGACATGGGCTATGTCTGGTAATCTGCAATACATTTCAGCCAGGTGATTCTCAATTTTTTTTTTCAGTTTTCATTATGAAATTGGAAACTTTAAAAACATTGTGAATTACCTGCTTACTTTCTGAAGACAAAAATGTGAAAATACAGATTTTGATATATTAAATATATTTTTTAAAGAACTCAGTGATCACATGCATAGAAACAGTGACTGAACATGTTTTACCAGAAAATGTGTGTATGTATGCGTTTTACATATTGGAGAAAGTGAGAAATGAAATGGTAATGAGCGCATGAATGAGGAGTCAGGAGACCTGGCTTTGTGTAACATTGCTTTCAAACCAGAAGGACCTGTTTTAAGGGTTGTCTTTCAGCTTCCCTTAGGGCAAGTTCTAACATCAATTTCTTGAACTCTTTGCCCTTACCGACTCTGGAAGTTGAGTGTGGGTCATGTCTCTGGCAATTATGATAATAATAAGGTGATTATGTGCTAATATTCATGAATAAGATTACAGTTCTATGTGAGGGAGAATGGAGGTAGTCAACAATAACAAAACTATGTATGTCTAGTCTCAAACTTATAAAAGAATGCTGTATGCTGTAGGCCAGGTTCAGTTCTTCTGAGGGCCAGTGATCTAAGAAGAAATGGAGGGAGTTGTTAAAGGATACAGACTTACAGCTAGATAGGAGGACTAAGTTCTGGTGTTCTACACCACTGTAGCATGACTATAATTTACAATAATATGTAGTCTCAAACAGCTAGACGGAGGATACTGAATGTTCCCAACACAAATAAACTATAAATGAGATGATGGATATGCTAATTACCCTCATCTGATCACTACACTTTATAAGTATCAAAACATCACTATATACTCTGTGAATATGTATACTTATGATTTGTCAATTGAAAGATTTTATAAAAGGACATGGAAACATGTCACTTAGCAAGGAATTTTTTATGTAACAGGGTGGAACCTTGAGTGCTGGTGGGAACTCTTCCCAAATACCCACATAAAAGTCACCTGTAAGGGGTGCACTTCTCACCCCACATGTGCTCCTTGGACACCAACAAAGGCAAGAAGGTGCCACTTGACTCTTGGAATCCTCAATCTCACTGGGATTCACCAAAGTGAAAGCCATTTCCAGTGAGTCTGAGTGGTCTTTCTCTTCCATCTTTCAGACCAAACCAGCATTTTGGGTTTAAGCTACAATTGAAGATTTTGTCTACCACTTACTATCTTTGAGAAATTCCCCTAATGTTTCTGAACTGCAACTGCCTAAACTGTAAATATTCTACTCATTTCATAGGACTGTTTTGAGGAGCAAACAAGATAAAATATACGAAAATGTTTAAAGATGAAGCACTGTATAAATTTGATTTTGACATTCTTGGAATATTCAGGGCCTGGGAGTCAAGTGCAACTTAAATATGGACAGTGCGAAGTCTCTTAATTCTTGTCCTGGGCTGCAACAATATTTTTATCACCTACTAGCTTGATGGCCTGGCTTCTTTAAGTTTCATTTTCTCTGTTTGTAAAATAGCAGTAATAGTATCTCCCATTAAGCATTGGGGTGGTGATTAAATGAGTTTTACAAAATGCCTAATACATACCAAGTGCTTAATAATGGTAGCTATTAATATTTTTTTCCTCTGGGTTGATTAATAGTTACAAAATAAGACCCCCTTGGAGATAAAATTTACATATGAGGTCAGTGCCCCAAAATAAATTACTAAGCAACACTAGTGAAAAAGAAAGACAACCATTCCTGTCATTTTATCTGAAAATATTATTCACATTATTTTGATGCCCAGTTAAAACTAGAGAAAGTGAAGTAAGAATGATAGAATGGAGGGGCCCTGTCAATCTCCATAGGTGAGTGTTGTGCTTAGTGGAAAGTTGAATTAAGATCTTTACATTACAACAAACTCAACAAGTAGTGCTTAATAAGCTTTCAGAGATTTGTTACCTTATGATAAGTTTGAGACTAAATTTATGCAAAACTAATTTTTTTTTTTTTTTTTGAGACGGAGTCTCGCTCTGTCTCCCAGGCTGGAGTGCAGTCGCGTGATCTCTGCTCACTGCAAACTCCGCCTCCGGGGTTCACGCCATTCTCCTGCCTCAGCCTCCCGAGTAGCTGGGACTACAGGCGCCCGCCACCACGCCCAGCTAATTTCTTGTATTTTTAGTTGAGATGGGGTTTCACTGTGTTAGCCAGGATGGTCTCAATCTTCTGACCTCGTGATCCGCCCGCCTTGGCCTCCCAAAGTGCTGGGATTACAGGCGTGAGCCACCGTGCCTGGCAGAAAAACTGACTTTATTAGCACAGCAAAGAGCCTTTTTTTTTCTTTTGCCTTTAGTAGATCCAGTTAACCTTCTCAAACACAGAATAGAATTTCTTTTCTTTACACTTGTAGTTTGGCTTAACTGTATTAAACTTAAATGTGAAATTTGATGATAAAAGTTTTTATGATTCACCCATTTTTATTATACAATTAACTCAGTCCATGTAATATAATCTGATCTAATTAAATATGAAATTATGTGATAAACACTAGTAATAAATAATGTTTAATGATTATCTTTTTTATTGTTAAAAAAAGAAAAACAGTTTTCCTTTCAAATGTGTTCCGCTTTGACAGAGTTAAAAATATATCTCTGAGCTGGGCTTGATCCTGGGAAGTCAAGGCTGCAGTGAGCAGTGATTGCACCACTGCACTCCAGCCTGGGCGACAGAGCGAGACTTTGTCTCAAAAAAAAAAAAAAATATATATATATATATATATATATATATATATATATATATATGGACAGAGAGAACTATCTCTATCTATCTATCTATCTATCTATCTATCTATCTATCTATCTATCTATCTATCATCTATCTATCTATCTATTTTTTCCCCCAGGTGGCTGCTGAAGACAGCAGATAGACAGAACCTGGTGCTCAGTGGCCAAGGCCATCTTGTGGGCCACCCTGTGGCCATCTTGGCCAAGTGGGTTCTGCTGGGAAGGAAAGTGTTGGTCGACCACCACGAGGGCATCAACATTTCTGGCAATTTCTGGAGAAACAAATTAAAGTATCTGGCCTTCCTCTGCAAGCAGATGAGCACCAACCCTTCCCAAGGCCCCCCCCCTCCCCCCGCTCCCCCAGCCCCACCATTCCTGGGCCCCCAGCTGCATCTTTTGGTGGCCCTGCAGAATCAAGCGGGGCCAGGCTGCCCTGGACCACCTTATGGTGTTTTATGGGATCTCACTGCCCTATGACAAAGTGGTTCCTGCTGCCCTTTAGGTTGTATGACTGAAGCCTACAAGAAAGTTTGCCTCCTTAGGGTGCCTGGCTCACGAGGTTGGCTGGAAATACCAGGTAGTGACAGCCACCCTGGGGGAGAAGAGGAAGGAGAAGGCCAAAATCCACTACAGGAAGAAAAAGCAGCTCATGCGGCTGCAGAAATAGGCCACAAAGAACGTGGAGAAGACAAATGACAAATACACAGAGGTCCTAAGACCCAGGGACTCCCTGTTTGAGACCAGTAAAGACTGTTTATTCCTCATGCTTGGCCTGGCCTACCCTTCTGCCATTGCGACCTTGGGATATGGGGGACCCTACCCTTCCTGCATCACCGCCCTGGGATGTGGGGGATCCAGAGGCGGCAATCCAGGTGCCACAGGCAGCCTGGGACTTAAGCTGGGGGCAAGGGAAGGGCCTTAGTCGCTGCCTTTCTATAAGGTTATTTTAAACAGCTCTAAGATTTGTACAGGCATAATTTGTCTATGACCTACTTGTTCAGGACAGAGTTTTAGAAAACTAATAGAGCAACCAGTTACTTTGGTTTTAATATTGGCAAAAGGGACCTGGAACATTAATTGGAAGGAGCCCTGCCTTGTGAAAGGGGCATCTATTTTTAACTCCCACCTTGTCATATACTATAATCTGTGGCCATTATAATATGAAAAAGTGCTTAGGGACAGCATGATCTTAGTGTTATACAAAGGATATTATAGAGAAGCTTAGACTGGGAAGATGTGTAACCAAGAGGTGGCAGGGGTCGCCCTTGCTCCTTCCCTGTATTTTGTGATCAGAATCAAATAAATTACTTTGAAAGAAAAAAATAGTTCTTATCCACCTTTCTTTGTTCATGAACTTATCCTTTATCTTTAGAACTGCCCTTTTAATGTCAATCTTAATATCAGCTCTCATGTCTTTGGATATCAAGTACATTTATATTTTTTTCTATAGCTCAGTAAAAAGAATCCATGATAATAATTCGCCCTTCTGAGAGGCCTTCTTTCCATAACTCTCACATGATGGGATTGTTAAAATCATTAAAATAAAAGAATGGTAATATATGTCCAATATATGGTAATTACCATATATGGTAATATATGTCCAACCAAACAAAAAGTAGAAATGGAAAGAAAATGCTTTAAAAATTTTAAGTCTTCTTTGATCAGCAACTGTAATGAGAAAATACAGAGGCTTACAGAAAAAAGGCCAAATTTATTTTTGTTAACATAAAGTGGCAGTGAGTTAAAAGAAATCTTAGCAATCACCTAATCCAAACCATTCATTTAACAAATAAGAGCTAGAGAGATTAAATGTAATTTTGCACTAACCTGTAAGTTCAAAATTGTGGATGGAAAAAACATAAGTATTATTAACATTATAATTTATGAAACACAAAAGGAATTTTGAAAAACATTCCCTGCATATTGATAAAGAGATGAATTATAGTTCTCATGTGGGGATGAGGTAGTAATACATTTTACCCAGTTAGGGTAAACCATCTTCTGTTTTATTATTCAATTATAGGATGCCCAAAGAATAATATCAGTCTGCTTTGGTTTGACTTCCTCAGTTTGACTAAGTACCTTCATACCTTTGACACTGTCGGCATCTCTTTGGGCTGAATGTGATCCCAGTTATGTATCTATTAAAGATCTAGAAGACGCAAATGCCAGCCAACTACTTTAATTCCAGAAAGAATTATTTTCCAACACCAAAGGAAAAATAGTGGCAGTGTTGTTTTAATATGCCAGTCACCAACAGGATAGGATCTTGAGGAAACGTTAGGGTAATTTTGACTCAGCCATTTTCACTTTATGTGCTAACTTTAGAACTTAATCTCAGTCTAAGATATGATTCCAAAGTATATAATGATACAGATTGTCAGCATGAGACAATCTGCAGTTCAGGCACAAGAAGCAGAACATGTTTAATCTCGAGAGAGGAAAACTAATAAGCTATATGAGCTAACTGTTTCACAAATAATAGAATAATCATCATCTACCTGTCATAGAACACTGCCTTGGTGAGTGGCAAACAGGATTGTCCAATGAAAGATGCTAGCAGTGTTTTCTGGGTTGCCTAGCAATGAGCTACCTGGGACAGGGGTCTCCTCTTCCAGCAGGAGGGACAGCACTTCTCACGCAGCTCACATCCAGCTCCAAAGGTTGTCTGCAACTCTCTTAATCAACAATTCCCCAAGTTCAGACTGTCTTCCCTGCCTTCACGAGGCCATTCTCAAGTTCTCATGGTCCTATAAAAATGGTGGAGTAGAAGGAAGGAGCATGGTCCTTCTTTGGCAGCAGAGAACATGGTGTCTCCAGCTGTGAGCATTCCTGCCCTCTCTTCCTGGGACGTCAAGGGGTCAGGGTCTGTGAACTGCACACTGTTACCTTCTGCCAGGAAGTTTCCCTGCTTCTGTACTACCCTGTGTGCTATTGTGCTGTTTGTCTATGCTTAGCCTCTCCAGAAGTGCCTAAACAAGGGCCTGATTTGTCAGATTCATAAAAAGTGCTTGGGCCAGGTGTGGTGGCTCACTCCTGTAATCCTAGGACTTTGGGAGGCCGAGGCAGGTGGATCACGAGGTCAGGAGTTCAAGACCAGCCTGGCCAAGACGGTGAAACCCCGTTTCTACTAAAAATACAAAAATTAGCCGGGTGTGGTGGCAGGTGCCTGTAATCCCAGCTACTTGGGAGGCTGAGGCAGAGAACTGCTTGAACCCGGGAGGTGGAGGTTGCAGTGAGCCAAGATCGTGCCACTGCACTCCAGCCTGGGTGACAGAGTGAGACTCTGTCTCAAAAAAAAAAAAAAGCTTGAAGACAAACACAACCCCCTCTCCCCAATAAAATGTGTTTATGTTGCAGTTATCTTTATTTACAAATATATTCTCAAAGAAATGTTGGTGTGAGAGGAATAGTTCCTTTGCTTTTTATTATTGGCTTTAGGACAAAGAAAATAATGTTTTAGAGTTATAAAAATTGTTTGTAAAAAATAACATTTATATACATAACTGACGTCTAGGTGAATAATTCATTGTTATTTGTAAAAGTCCATCTGCAATTAAACCAATTTAAACTTCTGGGTGCCTAAAACATTCTCTATGTGGAACCAGAAGATTTGTTAAGTAAGGTTGTTGATAAGATGTAAGAGTCGCTAATAAAAGTGTATTTAATTACAGAGTCAAGTTTTCATCCCTTCAGTTGGAAAGACATTTAAGGGTGGGGGAGTATGACTAAGATAGAGAGCAAATGTTGATCCTGTTAGAATGAGCCAGCAATGGTGAAGTGTCTCACAGCAGGAAAAACGACCTCTAACTGCAGGAACAGGGAGATGAAGCACCTCCAGATCTTGCCTGGATGGTAGTGGTGAGAAGAGAGACTGGACAGGAGACTTCTTTTTATGTGAAAGGATTGTGGTATAAAAACATTTGAGGGGGCTAGGTTCGGTGGCTCATGTCTGTAATCCCAGCACTTTGGGAGGCTGAGGTGGGTGGATCACTTGAGGTCAGGAGTTTGAGACCAGCCTGGCCAACATGGTGAAACCCCACCTCTACTAAAAGTACAAAAATTAGCCGAGTGTGGTAGCGCACACCTGTAATCCCAGCTACTCGGGAGGCTGAGGCATGAGAATCGCTTGAACCTGGGAGGCGGAGGTTGCAGTAAGCCGAGATTGCACCACTGCACTCCAGCCTGGGAGACAGAGCAAGACTCTGTCTCAATAAAAAAGTAATAAGTAAGTTTGAGGGACTCTGTCATGAAAAGTAAAATGGTAGTAGAAAAGAAGTATTAGGAAAGTAAATCAAGAGCCAGCTGAAGTTTTTATGAGTGAGTAGTACAGAGGGTGGGGGAGGTAAGTGGGAATTATCAACTATGAACTATCAGAAAAGTTAACGTAGTATGAAGAGCATGTGTGTAGAGCTAGGAGACCCCCTAACTTACTGCTGGGAATCTTAGGGACTCATGTCTCATGAGGCCTGATGACTGGTTTTATCCAGGTTAGGAGAAATGATGCCCCAAATTATGAAATCAGCCTGAGTCAGCTAGAAGGACGTAAAATGTTAAACCAGTCATAAGTTAAGGTCAAATAAGTTAATTAATTAAAAAAACTAGCTCTAGTTCAGTTAGAGGTAGGACACTTAATATTTGTTTTGATATCTTTGTTCCTTTTGTTCAACTGTAAAGTGGAGTTTACTGATTTATGCTTGTTGAATAGAGGAAAATATGTTGTAAAGTATAAAAATTGAACAAACTAACATAAAAATATAGCTACTCTACTGAGAGGCTGTTTTTTTGTTCTAAATGGCATCAGCATCACTTTGACCTTATCAGTCATATTCCCTTAGAAAACTCAGTTACCTCCTTAGAGATTTGATCTTCTCCTTTGTACATGCTGTGACTGTCATCTGGGATGATGGATGTAAAAGCACATTAAAATAAAAGTAGAAGTTAAAATAATGTCTTACACATTAGTATTTCTACTATTATCATAACAAATTCCCGGCTATATGAGATGATACATATTCTAGATAATTATGACAATATAACCTCCTTATGAATGACTGAAGGCTCAACCCCTTTGGAAGCCACTTTCTGCAGCTATGGAATTGTTAACAATTCTGAAGAGGCCGGGTGCGGTGGCTCACGCCTGTAATCCCAGCAGTTTGGGAGGCTGAGGTGGGCAGATCACGAGGTCAGGAGATCGAGACCATCCTGGCTAACACGGTGAAACCCCATCTCTACTAAAAATACAAACAATTAGCTGGGCGTGGTGGCGGGCGCCTGTAGTCCCAGCTACTCGGGAGGCTGAGTCAGGAGAACGGCACGAACCCGGGAGGCGGAGCTTGCGGTGAGCTGAGATCGTGCCACTGCACTCCAGCCTGGGCGACAAACCGAGACTCTGTCTCGAAAATAATAATAATAATAATAATAATAATTCTGAAGAAACATTGTTTTTATTCATTGTGGCATACTCTGGCCATGGGATTATATGTTTCTTCCCAAATCAAAGTTTCTCTTAGAATTGTTCACTTTTTGAAGTCTACTGTAATCATGAAAGTATTGAAAAAGCAAGTAATGCCAAAAGGAGAAGCTTTCTACATATTATTGGTATATACAAGGTTAAAAATTACTAACATTTATTGAACACTTACTGAATATACCCTATGTTAAGTGCTAAATACCAACTCTGGAATAAGACTGCTTAGGTTCAAATTCTGGCTCTATTATATAGTACTTATAAAACTATCTATAGCTCAGTTTCCTTACCTATAAAATACGGATAATAATACAGATTTTCTAGAGTTTGTGGGAAGATTAAATCAGCTAGTACATGTAAATCACTTAGAATAACACTTGGCATGTACTAATTGCACAATAAGCGTTCCTCCCCTCCCCTCCCCTTCCTAATTTCTTTCTCATCTTTTCCTCCTCCTCCTTCTTCTCTATAATCTGCCTACCCAAGATCTCACAGCTGGGGAGCTACAGGGCTAGCACACTGTGCAACTCTGCAGCCCATACTTTTGGCCACTAAGTGATACTAATTGATGTGTCCAAATGCTGTTTATAAGATTTAGAGCTTTCCTTAGTGAGATTTTAAAAGGGTATTCTTTTATGTTTATTTCTAATTGGAAATGTTTCATATGTTTACTGACTTTTTATAAGCTTTAAAGTTAGGAACTTTTTTCCTAGAAAATTTAGAAAGCTACTCAAAGGCATGAAGCATTATTAAGATAAGATACTGAGTTCAAGTTCTCTCTAACCACTTCCCAACTTGCTACATCATGATGGATACTCGCCACTAACCATGAAAGGAATGCAATTTTCCATTTACATTAAATGTTACATTGAAGATATTATGCAGTATTTTTCATACTTTCTGGAATTGCATACAAATAATGTTTTATAGTAGCAGATGTGTGACATCACATGAAAAACTTGTAAAACCTTTACATGAAAATCACATCTGCCAGTCTCCACTATCATTTTAACTACAGTTATATGGTTTGCTTCTCTGTCTCTGCCAGAGAAGGCAGCTTTGCATGAAAGCTGTCCCAGCAAATAGTGTCTTCTGGACCAGCAGCTAGTTAAGCAAATTGTGTGACTGCCATTAAAACCAAAATGTACCCAGCAGACATAATTTCACTAAAGAGGAGAGAGAACCACATTTGTACAAAAGTCACAGCTGTTCAACTCTCCATTTTGCACATTGTTATTAAAAAATTTTCCTATCTTTATGAACAGTGACAGTTACATTCCTAGTTAGCAATTTTAGGACTTCTTAATATGTAGTGCTAAGTGCTGCACCATCACGGATTTGGTGTCTGTCAGGAAAAATTGGGCTAAGTTCTTTCTGCTGCTACATAGAGTCAGAACTTGGTCTGTTTGCACAGATAGCAGATAAAATTTAAAAAGATGTTGAGTAGGGCCCATTGTTCTCTAAAATAGCTGTGTGTTGCCTCTGCTAATCCAAATGAGGGCCAACATTTCTATGTTAAGGTCCAAACAATAAGGATTCCCTTTCTTTCACATCTTGCTCTTGGTGGCCATGTTGTCCAGGGCTACTCTGAAGTGGTGGGTAACAGAGCTGGTGGCTCAGAATGCCTGGGTCAGCAGCCTGTCTCATGAAGCTCTGCATGCAGCATGACCTCGCATTGTTGGGCATCCTGCTGTAGAACAGTACTACACCACAGGGAGGCCAGGGAGGAGACGTTCTTGAGGAATCCCTCATTCTTCTCCAGGGATGGGTCCCAAAGGCTTGTTCAGAACATTATGGGTTATAAATGCTAAATTTATAGCAGGCATTTTGGGTAAGAGTTTGGAGTCTGGGCTCTGCAGTCAAACTGCCTGGGTCCAAATTTCAGCCCCTCATCTCAATAATGTGTGGTTCTGGGTAAGTTACTTAACTTCTTTAGCCAGGGTTTCCCCATCTGTAAACTTAAGACAATTTAGCTCATTATCACTATAGAGAGAATTAAGAATGTGGTAGAAACTGTTAAGCACTGAGCCCAGTTAATGGGACATACTAAGCACTCAATAAAGGTTAACAATTTCCATGACATGATGATGATTTTTCTGGTTCTTGAATATATTAAACCTACAATCTTAGAAATGAATTTGTAGGGGACAGAACAGTGGCATAGTAGGGTAAAGTCAGTTATAGTGGTCAAAGCCTGCTCAATCCATGTTTCCCATTTTCTAGCTGTGTAAATTCTCTTCTGCTATTGATTGCTGCAATTCCTCTTTGCTTGTCTGTGGCTGAGAGGAAAATGTGTGTTTATGCAACTGTGCTAGAGACATTACATTGATTTCAATCTGATGACACAGAGCCCAACATGCAACTTCTGTTCCCAGTTGTTGGTCTATCTGAAGAGAGGTGCTAACTGCTAAATTGGACCTCTTGTGTCCATGCACGTAAGCTTTTTTTGCTACTGGGTTGGAAGGTGGAATCTTTTTCATATCTTGTAAAGAGTACCTCCAATTGTATCAATGGATGTATAATTAAACATAAAAATGATAGCTGTACAGAGAATCCATTGCTCATTATCATCAATAGCATTAGTAAATCAACATTTTCTTGACTATATATTAACAAAAAAGATATTGCTTTGTTATATTAACTAAATATTAATATTACCAATTAAAAATATAATTCCTTAAGATATTAATGCTATCACTATAATTATGAATGGCATCTTAACCTAGACAGCTTTTATTTTATATTTATAATACATATACTGAAAATGTTGAGATAGCAACTTAACTTAGACTAGACATTTACTAATCTTTTATGGTAAGAAATTAGTTGACTTTCTTCTTCCAACAAAAACACTCTACATACTGAAAGTGATGAATAACCTCTATGTTTACACATGTATTCTTATAGTTTCCATAAACAAGGCTACTATTCAGAACCAATATATACCTTGTGAAAATAATAGTGCAATAGAGATGAGATGCAGAATTAAAACAGACCATGTAAATGAGTGTATTCCAATTAAAATATTTGACAAGTTTTTTTGGGATGATGGAAGATATCCCCCATTTCAAGTAATGTATACATCATATACAATAACAGCTATTTTAATTATGTTTATGAAGTTTTTCAAGAGGATGTTTCCAATAAATATTGGGATAATATTCTACTTAACATTGTCTTTAAGTCTGAATTATCTGTTTATTTGTCTCAGTTTTCTGTGTGGCCTGCTACACCCACTCACCTAATTACTGACACTGGTCAACTCTGTAAAATCATGTAATGGGGACAAGACCATGACAAATAATAGAACTGAATGTAACGGGAAGGAAATTAAACTATTTTGACCCACTGTGACCAGTATATACAACATCCCAATCACTTAAAATCTAAAACTATTAAACATGTCAGCCTGATCTAATTATAGAACATATGACTGACTAAATTCTATATAATTCTCTGACTATGGCTGTGTTACATGGAAAATGAAGTGGAGAAATGTACACAGAAGTATAATGTAGGCAAAACAGACACAAAAAACATTTGAAGTATAAAGATAAGAAAAATTTTTGTTTAGGGTTACAGCCAGTGTCCAATTTCATAATTAATTATAAAGGATCTACCAGCAGCAGATCTTCACTTGCAGAACACACATGTCAATGATCAAGAAGGGAAGAAGCATAGCTTTCTGACATAGTGGTGTCTTGCCTCTCTGTTAGATGATTAGGACCGAGAAGAAAGGTTTTAGTTAAATCCTTTCCTGCACTGGAAGTTAGCTTGAAAAGAGTTGAAGATATGAAAAAACAATCTGAAGAATTAAAATAGGGTAGGGGCCAGCAAACTATGACCTGCAGGCAAAATTGGACCAGCTACCTGTTTTTGTAAATAAAGTTTTATTGGAATGTAGCTGATGTTGCTGATGGTTGCTTTCAAGCTGCAACAGCAGAGCTAAGGAGTTATAACGGAGGCCATATCGTCTTCTACCCCAAATATTTGCTATCTGGGTTTTTATGGATTTTGTCAACATATGGACTAAGGAATGGTTCTTTTTCAGTGATTCTGTGAGGAAATATACTAAAGATAAGATCTGATATGCCTCACACTCAGTTCTCTTTCCTTACGTGGAATTTCCTTGAATATCTGATGTAGTAGGCTTAGACACAGTACAGTTTGATTCAGTGAATTAAGACAAGCTAGCATGTATTTGAAACATTTAGTGTTATATTTATTTAGGGACTGTAACTATGTTATTTAAAACATATAGGTACTTTAATTCATCAGCAATCTAGTGGGACACAGAGGCCTTATAACTATTTATAAATGATGTCCCATTATTTTTGCAGTTAGAGATACCTCTATGTATTTATCTTACTTTTTTGTATCTGTTCTGTGTCCATGTGACACCATACATTAGATACTAGGCTAGAAGATTGCATGTGGAAAATGAGCTGAATTCACCTTGACTGTGAATCTGGAAATGACTGTGGAGCCAAAATTGGGGCTTTCCCAAACGAAAATGATAGGTGAAAGTAGTTAAGACAAGTGCTCCTGAGGGAGATACTCAAGGGCAGAGAGCACACAGATTTTACTTATCTGTACATTTCCAGTGCCAAGAAGGGCATGACACCTAATAAAAGCTCAGTAACCGTTTTCGAATATTGTTACAAAAACAATTTAGCACTAAAGCCAACCTGTAACTCTTGACCATCTGTAATTATTAAACAGAATGTGGTTGGAAAAAACAAAGTAGGATCTTGATGAACAAGATCTTTTGTTTTTCAACCTCTGGATTTCTTGGGTAGTGTTTCCCATAAGGAATATGTAGGCTTTATTATTCACCCAAATAACTTTAGGAACATTATACAATAGATAAGAATGAAAAACAATCGTCTATTTGAAGACAGAGTTCTAGAAAAATAAATCACATATTTAACTTTTGAAAATTATGAATATTACTTGATTTTCCAGGAAAAATATGTGTATATAATTTAACCCTGAATAATTTGTTCTGAATAAAAGGATGCATGGGGGTATAATTCATACCATTACAAATTATTGCAATGTAACCTCCAATAGGTAACATAAAAGTCCAGTGTACTGAAAGAATACTGTTGATTTGGAATGAGGTCCCAAAAAAGAAAAAAAATCTAAATTTTTATTTTTCAACTAAAAAATATGGCTGATTCATTCAATTGACTTCGAAATCTGTTTTAATAGAACATCTCGTTTGCACAGCCAGTCAGCTCCCAACATTTTGATTGCAAAATGAAAGGCGTTTACTTTGATATCTTTAATTATCACTCATTTAGAGGACAGTGTGAAACACACTTTTTCAATTGGTGTTTTAGAATCGTTGAGTCAAAGGAAAGGAATGACAAATTAGCCAGCTGGAGAGGAAAGAAACAGCTAGCTAATGCTGCTAGTCTTGGTGGATACTTCAAAGTAAGATGAAAGGGAAATGAAGGGGCTGTAAGCCACACATGCTCAATAAATAAAATACTAACATAATTTCACAACATATTAATAACAAGTTAATATCACACTTAGAGACTTACTCAACATAATAAGTGCCATAAATGGGATCATCGATTTTTTCCCAGCCATATGGAAGCTCTGAAAAATAAAGAGTTATTTCTTTCAGTAAATAAAGAACAGATACCACAATTTCTAATAAAAAGTAATATAATTTAATTGTTCATGGATTGCAGAAATGGTCTACCAAAGTGGCACAAAGCATTCAGAGTCAGCAACAAATTTCAGAACATATTATAGAAACTATAAGAGGCACTGACTTGAAAATTGGCAGTTAAAACACAGAGCTCTCTTCTCTGCAGATACACTGCTGGGTCTAGCCATTCGTCTCATGCCAAATAGTAGGATGGCATATCATCATGTTATCACCATTTAGTGCAATATAGAAGGCAAATCGCTTTCCTGAAAGTGCACATGTTTCTCTTATTTATTTGTATTGCTAAAGGAGCATTTCAGGACAAAGACCACATTTTCAAAATATATTTCTGAGGATAGCAAATTGTTTCTGATGACTGAAACAAAGACATTATAAATTCTCAATTGATATCCCACTATTTGAGATGGTAGGCTTGCTGTTACTCCACATGGGTCAGAATTTGAATGCTGCCAATACACTCTTTGGGCATATTTTAAAAATAAGGTCTAAAATTGTGAACATGCTTTCCTTGATAATAAAGTTCATATTTTCAATTCTCCATAGCTAATTTTAATTCACACATATACACATTAAAAAAAATCAACAATACTATAAATCCTATCACAGGCAAAAACCTGCTGTCCGAAAACTAGGCTTTGCTTCATAATATTGTTTTCCAAATACACCAAGGTTTTATAATTATTAACTCCTACAAATATGAAGAATACTGTATTTTTCTTGATAGATATGAATTTTTACATATATAGAAATTGAAACCTAAGATATATTGACAAGTTTAAATATATTTCAGTGAAGTTTAAAAGTTTTATTACAGCAATAATACATATCACTGTAGACAAAGCACAGTTATCAAAAGAAAACTGGAATTACCTGCAATCCTGCCACCGAGAAATAACCACTGTTAATATTTTGGTGAATATCCTTCAAATAATTTTCTATGCATATGTGTGCAAATACTTTTAAAAGAAATTACCACATACAGTGCATATTACTTTTATAGCCTTATATTTCTACTTAACAGAATATCAAGGATGTCATTCAATGTGAATGTGTGTTATTGCACAATATCATTTTTAAGGTGGCAACAGTAGTCGGCAGCATGGCTAGAAGCTGTGTAATTCACCATTTTTCTATTATTGAATATTTGGGACTTTCCAGTTTTTACCTGTCATGTGTCATCGTATTGGACCTACTAAAATGTAAACCTTTTATCATTTTTCTATAATATAGTATTGAAAAATTCCTAGATGTGAAATTTTGGATCAAAGGGCATGCATCCTTTTATTGTTTCTGACATGTATTACCAGATTTCTACCTTCCCAACTCACAAAAAAGTACTAATTTATAATCTCACTGAAGGTGTATGAGTGATTTTGTTTCTCTGTACCATCAAATTAAATACAGATCCACAATTCCTCACCCAAAACTTTTAGGAACATACATGTTTTAGAATTTAGAATTTTTGCAATTTTAGAAAGTTAACACAGTGCAAATGCTTTCTCTTTCATAACACTCTAAGTAGAGTTGGGGAAAGCAGTTTATAATCGAACATATGAGTATTTCTGCAGCCAAAGATATGATTCATACTAAGAAGGATAATTTAAACTTACAACACCAAATTTTAGAGTACCTTAAGAAATCTTTCTTTCAGAGGGATAATAAGAGTAAACCTTTACTGAGTATTGTTTGTTGTTTGAGTACTGATGGATTTTCTAGGTACATTGTATCATGCCAGCAACTCAGGACTCAAAAACCCTGTACTCTGGTTCCAGTAAGCCTACCCAATTTAAATATCAATTCAGAAACTCTGTTTAACAAGGCATAAACACCACTTGATTTAGATTAAGGAGAATAACTATCCAGATGGTTTTCACCAAATCCCCCAAGCTATTGGCAAATTCATCTAGTAAAAAGGAATTCATTTGACAAGTATCTATTGAGTGCCTTTTATAAACAGCTCATCCAGAACCCTTTTTTATAAGCAGCTCATCCAGAAGTAAAAGAATATACAGAGGACAGCAATTAATATTATGGATATTTATTATTAATTTATTAATATGGTTTGATACATGGATATGTATTTATAACAGGTTTAACATCATCTTATGAATGCAACAATATATAAAACAATCATGTTCAATAAACATAAAGAGTAAAAGCCTAATGTAGTTAACTTATGAATACAGCCCTACTTCTTAATGCCAATGCCATATGAAAGCATTTCATGGTCAAAGTTTGTATAATTATCTTTTAAAAGTAAATCATTCTTTCATTTTAATCTGAGTAAATTACTAGTTCTAAGCAATGTATCCCAGAAGGGCAGAGTTCATTGATTCTTTTCTTTGTCAGATTTACAATGCCAAATTTCCTGGGTACAATTTATTATATATTATACTTTCCCACTTGTCATCATGCAGTCCTCATCAGAATTTAGGGAGAATCTGCTTTATTTTTTATAAGATACCAATATGTTTTGTCTGTTCGCTTGGTTGTTTCATATTTCCAAAGTAAACTATTATTTTCTGCTGAAACAAAATTATATGTCATACACATTTGTGTTTTAAGAACTCTTAGAGGTCCTAGACTCACAATTTGAGGCAAAATTATACACTAGTTCTAACTTTCTGTTAGAAAGAGCATCATTTGTTTCATTTTAAATATGTTCAAGGAATTGATGGAAGAACCTTACAAGAAACCAATAACAGATACATGCATTGCTTCATTTGTAGCAGAATAGATGTAAAAATATACAACTAATGTTTAAAAAGGTACTTGTATGTATGTGTGTATATGAATGTGTACCTGTGTGTATGTGGTGGCACATGTGTGTTAGTGTGTATTCTTTTAATGAGTTTGCTTCAAAAACAAAGATTTAAGCTAGTATGCTAATGAAAAAACACAATTTTCACAAGTTTTTCTTCACTTGTAAAAAGACAAGTCATAAAATAAACTTTTTAACATTATACACTGAAGGGTACACATCTAGATGATGAAAAATGAAAAAGTTAAGAATTATCTTTCACTGTGAAAATTAAGCTATTTGGACTTGGATTAGTTTAAAAAAACAACTGCTGCTTCTTTAAGCTAACAGATGAGAAAAAGAATTTCCAACATTGCACTATTTGTCCAATCAGGCAAGCATGTAGCTTGGAGCTTTTGGGTCCTAGGTTACTTAGAATACTGTATTCAACAATACCTGACAAATCTGTGGATGATTAAGGTCACACTGATGGAGAATAACATACACGATACAACAGGAAAAAATAAACACTTGAGATCAGCAAGGTTCATGCTGCATTAAGAACTGTTTTAATTGAGATTTTCTTCAGGCCATGGAACCATGGAGCAAATTCAGTGATTAAATATTCCCACCCTGAAAAAGTCTAGATTAATTTGTAGTCAATCATATCAGCTTGTAAAACTGGAATAACAACAAAAGGTTAAACATGCACCTAGCTTTGCCTGGATTCTGGCATAGTCAGCATGCTATATTTTAAAAATTTAATTGTGCTTCCCAAATATTATTTCATTTATTTACGTAATTTTTAGTCAGCTACACTTTCATTACAGAAAACAGAGACCCTTTTATGCTAGCTCGGTAAGAAGATACCCACATTTGGATATTGTGCACTGAGAAGGGCACAGCTTTACCTCTGTAGTATACTTGTCAAAAATAAATCACATTATGTGTGTGTATTTTTTTTAACAGTCAGGGTTCCATTGTGTTGTCCAAGCTGAACTCAAACTTCTGGGCTCAAGCAATCCTCTCCCCTCAGCCTTCGGAGTAGCTAGAACCACAGTGCGCACCACTGTGCCTGGCCAGGAATGCCATTTTGATCATGAGAAACATATGACAAACTCAAGTGGAGGGACATTCAATAAAATAACTGACAAGTGCGCTTAGAAAGGGTCGAGGTCATGAAAGAGAAAAACTGACTGGGATATTATCACAGAGTGAAGGAGAATGGGGAGACGTGATGACTAAATGCGTTGTGGGATAATGAATTGGATCTTGAACCAGAAGAAGGACATTAGTGGAGCAACTGGCAAAATTCACATGAGATTTGTAGATTAGTTAATAGTTTATATGGATGTTAATTTCCTGGGTTCAATGTACTTATGAAAGATGTAAATGTTAGGGGCAGCTAAGTGGGAGTTACGTGGAGCCACTTTGTACTATTTTTGTAATTTTTTTAGAAGTCTAAAATAGCTTCAAAATGAAAACACGGAAAAATCTAGGTCACTTACTCTTACTACTGATTAGAGGGCTCCTA
The DNA here is from genome assembly GCF_009828535.3 of Hylobates moloch. NCBI lineage: Eukaryota > Metazoa > Chordata > Mammalia > Primates > Hylobatidae > Hylobates > Hylobates moloch. The sequence goes on along the minus strand of NW_026652276.1, from coordinate 182,255,807 downwards.
CTCACACTTTATTTTAAAAACCTTTTCTTTCCAACTTTTACTTTAGTTTCAGTGGGGTACACGTGCAGGTGTCTTATCTGGGTATATTTCAAGATGCTGAGGTTTGGGGTATGAATGATCCTATCACCCAGGTACTGAGCATAGTAGTACACAACAGTTTTTCAACTGTTTTCCCCCTCCTTCCCTTCACCTTCTAGTAGTCCCAAGTGTCTACTGTTGCCATCTTTATGTTCATGAGTATCCAAAACACTTATAAGTGAGAACATGCAATATTTGAATTTCTCTTCCTGCATTAATTTGCTTAGGATAATGGCCTCCAGCTGCATCCATATTGCTGCAAAGGACATGATTTTGTTATTTTGTGTGGCTGCATAGTATTCCATGGTGCATATGTACCACATTTTCTTTATCCAATCCACCATTGTTGGGCACCTAGGTTGATTCCATGTCTCTGCTATTGTAAAAAGTGCTACAGCAAAAATATGTGAGTGCATGTGTCTTTTGGTAAAATGATTTGTTTTCTTTTGGATGTATACCCTGTAACAGGATTGCTTACTCACCTAGTAGTTCTATTTCAAGTTCTTCGAGAAACTGTCAAAGTGCTTTCCATGTAAGTGTTCCCCTTTCTCTGCAGCTTCACCAACATCTGTTGTTTTCTGACTTTTTATTAATAGCCATTCTGACTGGTGTAGGATGGAATCCTTTTGTGGTTTGAGTTGTGTTTCTCTGATGATTAGTGATATGGAATACCTTTATATGTTTGTTGGTCGCTTGTATGTCTTCTTTTGCGGGGTGTCTGTTCATGTCTTTTGCCCATTTTTAAATAATTTGTTTTTTGCTTGTTCAATTAAGTTTCTTATGGATTTTGGATATTAGATTTTTGTCAGATAGTTTGCAAATATTTTCTCCCATTCTGTAGATCTTTTTACTCTGTTGATAGTTTCCCTTGCTGTGCAGAAGCTCTTTAGTTTAAGTGGGTCCCACTTGCCAATTTTTGTTTTTGTTGCAATTGCTTTTGAGAACTTGAAGTTGGTTTGCTAGTATTTTGTTGAGGATTTTTGCATCTATGTTCGTCAGGGATATTGGCCTGTAGCTTTCTTTTTTCATTGTGTCTTGCCAGGTTTTGGTATCATGGTCACACTTTATTAATGTGAAATCAGATACATAGAACACTGGATTCATTTTGGTAGAACTGAAATTTAAATAAAATGAGAATGTAGGATTTTTGCACTTATATTCTTCTTTTATATTGTGTTGATTTTTTTTTTTTTTTTTTGAGACAGTCTTGCTCTGTCACCCAGGCTGGAGGACAGTGGCACAATCCCGGCTCACTGCAACCTTCACCTCCTGGGTTCAAGCAATTCTTGTGCCTCAGCCTCCTGAGTAGCTGGGATTACAAGCGTGCACCACTACACTTGGCTATTTTTTTTGTATTTTTAGTAGAGATGGGGTTGCACCATGTTGGCAAGGCTGGTCTCCAACTCCTGACCTCAGGTGATCCACCTGCCTTGGCCTCCCAAAGTGCTGGGATTACAGGGGTGCACCACCATTCCCAGCCTTGTATTGATGCCTTTCAATAGCTATATTCAAGAGACTGACTTTTAATTTTGCTATCTTACCTTTTATTTATTTTTTTCTATTGTCTTTCTGCTCCCTAGAAAAACTGGGTAAATACAACATTCATGTTTAAATGCAGCTGCATCCTGGGTCCTAGAAGTCACAGATTCAGTAACAGGAGTGCTAGACAGGATCTAGAGTCAGGTATTGTTCCTTTCTTGGGAGGCAGTGTCTTGTATGGGCCACAACAAGCATTGGTGATGCAAATTCATGTAAGGTTGTATGGAGGTCCGTTCTGGTGGGAAGACCAGAATGGGCCACCTTTTCCAGAAAGGCAGCCCAATTTAGGAATCATGCAAGGTACTAAGATATTAGAGACAGAGGCAGAAACCAAAAACCAGAAACCATATCCTTCAATCCTATATTATTTTATATTGACTAGCCTTTTTTTAAAAAAACAAAATTTGAGGTTCTTGTTTGATTGTTTTAGAGGTAATGACTGTACGAAAGAAAATAAGGAACATAAAACATTTCCATAGGTTAAGTAATGTGGTGTATAGTGTATTATATGGTAATAGCTAATTATTACAAAATCTTTTCCTCTAATATTTTAGATTTTTGCTGTATACTTGTATACAAACTGGGGAATATAACTAAATTTTCCTATAAAAGTTATACAGCTTTTGCTCCTAGATGGTCTTTAGAGTTTGAGGAATCCTTAATATAAGCGAGTTTAAAATATGAAATATGTTTTTAGAGTTAACAAGAAAAACGAGGAAGAGAAAGATCATTGTACAAGGATAAAATATAGAATAGATGACTTTTTGCTAACAAATGGTATTATATCTTTGTCTCTTTTTTCCTTTATTAAAAAATGCATTCGATACTATAAAAGTAAATCCTGAATATATTCTGTTTTTTTTAAGCTAAATCCATACATTAATGAAAGCTAACCACAGTCCATTACCTTATATGCAGGTAAAGCTGGGGGTGTAAACTTTCAGAACTTTTCCGTGTATCAAGGTTCCAGTTTGCTCCTTTTTACCAGAAATCTTTATTCCATTCAGTCAGGAAAATAGACAAATAAACCAAAACCAAAGAACAAACTAAAAAACCTAAAACTGAACATAGAAAATGTTGCTCCTTTATATTCCACTCTCTTTCATCTTCCTCAGATATTGCCTACATGGGAGCACAAACCCAGTCAATATCATGGAAATGTAGGCTATGAAGTCTTTATTTATGAACTCTGGGTATAGGAGATTTACTATTTTACAGTGGAAAGAAAAACTAGCTGAGCTGTATTCTATGGTGATGATGTTTAATTCATATTATCAAGTGGAGTCAACCTGAGTACTTAATTCCACCATATTATAATAAAAAAGTAAAATACTGACCATGATTTTATGGGCTGGTTGTTGATGAAAGATGTGATTGCAGAGAAAATTTCAAATAAATTTATTCATTAGTGTATCTTACCAAATTTAATAGAAAATGGATACAATTTTCTTGGCAGCTATTGATGTATGAAAAAATATGTAGTCAATAGTATTTTGGGGATTCAGGGGCTCTTTACTATCTGGAGAAAAGCCGTGAACTTTTGCAACACTAACTTAACTATGACATCTATGTATTTGAGATGATGACAAGAAGTGGTGGCAGAAAAGCATGGCACTATAAAGGATGTTGTCTGGTAAAGACTTAGCAAGAGTCATCTTTGGTTTAAGTTTGCAAGCGGCATTACAAGGTCAAAACATGATGAACCTAGTAGGTCTTTGTCTTTATATTTCTAGTACTCTGTAGAAAGGGCTGGCTACAAAGAAAGATTTCGGAAGCAACTGTATATGGAGGACTTCAAAGTATGCATCTCCAGTTTTAACTTCTAGAAGCCTGTGTTAATCTACCCATCCAACTATTTATCATCATCATTATCCATTTGAAAATGCTTATGTAAACATCCTGGACTCTTATAGTGTAAAGGCTGACATATAGATTTTAACCTCTCTGCTTACCCCTTAAAAACAGTAAATATCTACTAAGAGAGAAATAAAGCCACCCATAACCTATACCTACAACATTATGAGGAGAAACAAAATACTATGAACTCCAAAAGTTATATATAAGTAGGGATGTGAATGCTCCAATCCAGTGCAGCCAGCCCGTGCCAGAGTGGAGACTGTGCAGAAAGGAGGGTAGGGTGAAGCAGGTGTGAGGTAAGGTGGGAAAACAGAAAAAATAATGCTCAGAAAGGTAAATTCCCATCCTGAGTGAAAAAATGTTTCTAGCAAACCTGCTTGATTAGAACACAACTATGAAGAATTGAAAGAAAGGGGTTTGACAGTGAGCAGAATAACAGTCTTGGGAAGGCCCAGCTTCTGAAGAAGAGGGGGATGATGTTAGTGGGAGAGGGGGATATTCCTTGGAGACTTGGCTATGAAGGAAAAAAGTATGAGGTGAATATCAAGTATCTGCAGAAAAGTTCATAAGACACACCAACTACTCTGCAAAAGAGAATAAATAAAAATTAAAAATAAAAATAAAAAAGGCATCCACTGAGGAATCTGTACTTCATGAAAGCAACAGAAAGGGGTGCTCATGAACTAAAAAATGTAGTAATCCACCAAGTCCTTTACTTTTGCTTACATGAAACTGTTACCGCTGGTCTAGGAACAAAAGAAATTTCAAACTAAACAAACAAAAAAACAGCAGACTATTTACAGAAAGTTACTGTAAGAAAATAATCAGAAAACGATAGCCAAAACATTTCAGCTAATGAAAATTTCTCTGAAGAGAAAACAAAAACAAAATTGCAAATAAGAAAGTTGTAATAAAACCTAGAGATATTTTGAAACAAATACTTATAAATAAAAACACCACTTTGAATCACATATTTAAAAGCTTTGAACAAAGAACAGACAGAGTAAAAGATAGTTGACAAAAATGATGAAATAAAATTTAAAAAAATCTGAAATGACCAAATTACAAACTGCCAAAGAGAATATAGAGTGAACTGAAAATATAAGGACTATTGTGGAAAGCCATGACAATAGCCAAGAGAATGTAAATGAAATAAACAAAAAGGTAAAAAGAATCAGAGAGGTCAATAATATAGAAGGTAGGCAGAGATAATCCAGCATACGCATAATTGGAATACACGAAGAAGAAGAAAATATAATAGAACTAATACATAAAACTGTGATCCAAGAAAAATTTCCAGAAATAAAATAACTATATTTATATATTGAAAGGGGTTACCATGTAGCCGGAAATATTGTCCCCAGTCAACTCCAAAATACATACCAGTAAGACATTAGACTTTAAAAGGTAGAGAAAACATGGCTAAAAGATAAGCTCCTTACAATGAAAAAATCAAATTAACATTAAATCTCAGGAAGAACGAACACATCCAGAAAACAGTGAAGCAGCATTTTAAAGACTCGCAAAGAAAGTGTGAGCTAAGAATTTTATATCCAGCCAAATTGCACTTCAAGTATTCATTGTGCAAACACACACACACACACACCCCACCATATAAACAGTTTATTCTACCCAAGATCCCTTCCTGACACATACCTACTTAATTAAACCAAGCTACTTCGACCAAGAGATAATTTGAGGAAAGGACTAATGGTAATCATTCAACACATTTAATTGTAGATCTAAGCTTATATCAAAGGTGGGGACAAAGATAGAAGAATAATATGTAAATGCCTTATATTTAGACAATATAGAAGTAATATAATTAAAAAAGGAGAGGGAAAAAAGTACAATAGCCAATAAGCTCACGTACTATTACTTAGGCAACAGGTGAGAGTCAGTGAATATTATTTAAAATTGACAATTGAATAATGGCCTTATAAAAGTTATCAGTACAAAGACAAACATTAGAACACAATTAAAAACCATCCTAAATACCAGGGACTTATAGAAGTTATCAGTACAAAGACAAACATTAGAACACAAATAAAAACCATCCTAAATACCAAAATAAATAAAAAAGAATAAATAAAGTTGGCCACCTAGAGAAATACATAGTCATATTATAATATGGGCAATAAATAAAATATGATAGAGTTAAAACCAAACATAGATTTGAATGTAATTTATCTTTCTTATTAAAATTTTCTATCTGGCTTATAAAGAAAAACTTGACTCCATCCTGTAAAGATGACACACATTTAAAGAAAGTGACTCAGAGAGCTAAAAATAAAGTTTGGGCAAAGATAGGCCTGACAAGAAAAATAAAACAGAGTTTACAGTCTTCCTATTAGACGGAAGAATTCAAGTCAAAAGCATTAAATATGACAAGGAATCCCACTTTATAACAATAAAGGTCACAATTCATAGTTCTCTACAACAGTTATCAATATTTGTGTACCAAATAATATAAACCACCTTCACAAAACAGTAACTACAGGAGCTGTGAGGAAAAATACACTAATAAGAAGCACTTTGACTATTTTCAGTCTAAGACAGATAAAGTTGACAAAATTACAGATATGAAAGAACTAAATATCATAATTAGGCAGATCTTTTGGCTCTTACTCCCTTTCTTTCCATCCATCTTTCTCTTTTCAATTTCACACTACAATAATAGAAAATACACATCCTTCTCAAGTATGCATGGAACACTCACCAAAATTGTTAGATTACAAAAAATTCTTAAGTTCCATGAAGCAGAAATAGTGTAAACAATAATCTTGACCATAATGCAATAAAACGTAGATGTTAGTATCAAAATTATGATCAAAGAAAATTTCATCTAGAAATTAAGAACTTGAAATAACTCTTGGTCCAAAGAGGAAATGTTAACTGAAATTGCATATTTTCTAAAATGAATGAGGTAAAATATTAAATAAAAAATCTGTAGCATACAATTAAAACAGTGACCAGAGGAAATTTTATAATATATACACATAGGAGAATGGAAATAATAAAAGTAAATTCACAATTTAAAAAGCTATAAAAAGAACAACAAAGGAATCTCTAGAGACAACACACACACACACACACACACACACACACGCAGAAAACAATAATAAAAGCAAAAATTAATATTGTACAAAATAGACTATTTTTAAAAAAAAGCAAAATAAACACTAGCTAGCTTAAGATTAATAAGAGGTAAATCATATATAACAAAGCAAGAAGTACCAAGAAGGAAGTAATAGTAAAAATAGCCAAGATTTGGAAACAACCTTAAGTGTCTATCAACAGATGAATGAGTAAAGAAGATGTGCTATATATATACAATGGAGTACCATTCAACCATAATAAGGAATGAGATCCTGTCATTTGCAATGACATGGACAAAACTAGAGGGCATTATATTAAGTGAAACAAGCCAGGCACAGAAAGACAAACGTCACATGTTCTCACCCAGTTGTGGGAGCTAAAACTTAAAACAACCGAACTCACGAATATATAGAGTAGAATGATGGTTACCAGAGGCTGGTAAGGGTAGCAGAGGAAGTGGGGATAGTTAAAGGGTACAAAAATATAGTTAGATAGAATGAGATTTAGTATTTGATCGCACAACAGGGTGACTATAGTCAACAATATTTTATTGTATATTTAAAAATAACTACAAGAATATAATTGAAATGTTTGTAACACAAAGACACTTGAAGGGTTGGATATCCCGTTTATCCTCACGTGATTATTATGCATTGCATGCCGATATTAAAATATCTCCTGTAACCCATAAATATATGCACACACTATGTATCCATAAAAATAAAAATAAAGTAATACCTGGCACAAATATATGCTAACAAAATTTTAAAACTTAAAATGGTCAGTTTCTTAGGAAAATGTAATTGATGGAAATGAGCCCCAGCTTTCTAGCTTAATTAGAAAGATTTTTGGTCAATTTACCATAGTAATCTCCAAGTATAAAAGAAACAAATGAAACAAAATGAGGCTGGGTACAGTGGCTAACACCTGTAATCCCAGCATTTTGGGAAGCTGAGGCAGGCAGACCACTTGAGGTCAGGAGCTCGAGACCAGCCTGGCCAACATGGCGAAACCTTGTCTCCACTAAAAATACAAAAATTAGCTGGCCGTTGTGGCGCGCAGCTGTAATCTCAGCTACTCGGGAGGCTGAGGCAGGAGAATGGCTTTAACTCGGGAGGGAGAAATTGCAATGAGTCGAGATCGCGCCACTGCACTCCAACCTGGGTGACATATGAGACTCTGTCTCAATTACAAAAAAAAAAAAAAAAAAGAAACAATATGAGTACTAGGGGTAAATTCCTTTATAACCCAGGTATGAGGAAAAGCTTTCTTACTCTGATTCAAACTTGACAAATTTAACTACATAAAAACAGAAAAGAGTATCTTCTATAGCTCAAAATACCATAACTAATACTAAAAGATAAATGATAAACTGGGAGAAAATATTTGTAACATATCAGTGATAAAGAGCTACTCTCCTTAATAAAGAACTTTTTTAAATGGAAGGGAAAAAATCCTAACCACCTAATAGAGGAATATGCAAAAGCCAGGAATAGAGAGTTCACAAAAACTACATACAAATGACCTTTAAATAGGAAAAGATGTTCTACCTCCTTCATTATAGAAGAAATGCAAATTAACACTATATTGAGACATCATTCTCTAACAGACACAAAAATTCAAAAGCTTGACAACACACTCTTAGACAAGGTTGTGGAGAAACTGGCCCCTCATACCTTGCTGGTGGATGGGCAATGCGGTATAACCTCTAGAAAGAGAATCTGGCAATAGCTAACACAACCAGATAAATTTTACCCTTTGACTCAATAATCTCTCCTCTGAGAAATTTCTCTACAGTTTTATTTTCAACAATACTTTTTAAGCAAACAAACAAAGTTATTCAATGTGTCCTTATTTTAATAGCAAATCATGGAAACAATCTAAATACCCAACCAGAGATGACTGGTTAAATGAACATGATATGTGCAGACAGTACAGAACTATACAGCTGTAAAATTTGTGAAGAAAGTCTCTATGATCTGATATGCAGTTATTTGCAGACCATATTGTTAAACAAAAACATTCAAATGTTCATTTAAAAAAAAGAGAACATAGGAAGGAGAGCCAGAAACTAAAGAAACTGCTTAACTATAAGAGGTGGTATGAACAGACGAGTGGGAGGGATCGGAAAGGGAATGAGACTTCTCTGAGTATATCTTTTTCATATACTACATTAATATTCATGTTCTCTTATTCAAAATATAAAATTAAAAATGTAAAATAACCTGAAATCAAATACAAACAACAACAAATGAGCTTAAATGTATACAAAATTGCTAACCAGTCAAAAAAAATTAAGTCAAATCTTGAAGAAATTAGAGATTCTAGGACTAGGGTTTCATTGTACAGTGACTCAAAAGGTAAAAGCATTAAAAACTCATTGAGGTTCAAACGAGAAATAATCATCTTTATTTATTTATACAAACTTATGGCATACGCAAGAAATTTTGTTACACGTATATAATACATAGTGATCAAGTCAGGGTATTAGGGTGTCTACCACCCAAGTACAATACAATTTTAAGTACAGTCACCTTACTCTACCATATATTGAATTTATTCCTTCTATCTTATTGTACGTTTGCACCATTTAACCCACTTTTCTTCAGCCTCCCCTCAACTTCCACTCACCTTTCATAGTCTTTTATCTCTCCATTCTCTACCTCTATATGATCACATTTTTTAGCTCCCACATACAAATGAGGACATATGATATTTGTCTTTCTGTGCTGGGTTACTTCACTTAAAATAATGACCTCAAGTTCCACCCATGTTGCTGGAAATGACATGATTTGATTTTTTTATTTATGACTGAATATTATTCCACTGTGTATATATACCACGTTTTCTGTATCAGTTCATCTGTTAATGAACACTTAGGTTTATTTCCTATCTTTGCTATTTTGAATAGTGCTGCAATAAACATATGAGTGTAGGTCTCTCTTTGATATATTGATTTCTTTTGCTTTGAGTAGATATCCAGTAGCGGGATTGCTGAATTAAATGGTGATTCTATTTTTAGCTTTTTGAGAAATCTCCATACTGTTTTTCATAGTGGCTGTATTGAATTACATTGCCACCAATAGTGTACAACAGTTCCCTTTCCTCTGCATCCTCACCAACATCTGGTATTTTTTTTTGTCTTTTTAATAACCATTCTCACTGGGTAAGATGATATCTCACTGTGGTTTTTATATGCATTTCTCTGACGATTAATGATGCTGATTATTTTTTACATACCTGTTAGCATTTGTATGTCTTCTTTTGAGAACTGTCTATTCATATAATTTGCCCACTTTTTAATGGGATTAGTTGTTTTCTCCTATTTATTTGTATATTCTGGATATTAGTCCCATGTTGGATGAATGATTTGCAAATATTTTCTTCCATTTAACATGCTCTCTTTCCTCTCTGCTGCTTGTTTTCTTTGCTGTGCAGAAATTTTTAGTTTAACATAGTTCACTTTTTCTTCTTTTGTTTCTGTTATCTGTGCTTTTGAGGTCTTAGTCCATAAATTCTTTTCTTAGACCAGTGTCCAAGAGAGTTTCCCCCAGGTTTCCTTTTAATATTTTTATGGTTTTGGGTCTTATGTTTAGGTCATTCATCCATTTGAGTTGATTTTTGTGTATAGTGAGAGAGAGGGGTCCAGTTTCATTCTTCTGCACATGACAATTTTCCCAGCACTATGTATTGAAGTGGGTGTCCTTTCCCCAACATAAGTTCTTGTTGGCTTTATTGAAGATCAGTTGGCTGTAAATATGTGGCTTTATTTCTGGATTCTCCATTCTGTTATATTGGTCTACGTATCTATTTTTATACCAATACCATGTTGTTTTGGTTACCATACCCTTGTACTATATTTTGAAGTCAGGTAAAGTGATGGCCCCAGCTTTGTTATTTTTGCTCAGAATTGCTTTGGCTATTTGGGCTCTTTTTTTGGTTCCATATGAAATTTAGGATTTTTTTCTAATTCTATGAAGAATGACATTAGTATTTTGATAGGGATTGCCCTGAATCTGTAGATTGCTTTGGACAATGTAGTCATTTTACCAGTGGCATTACCTAATATAGCTTTCATAATGTAACATATTTTGTGAGACTTTTTATTTTTCAAGAAATATTTATTGATAACCTAATGTGAGCTAGGCACTGTGCTGGGCCCGAGGATAGAGTGACAAGTCACAAGATCCATGGATCAGATAGTTTCAGGCAGAGCCAGCCGATAAACAAATAATTTCACTAATTATTAATTCATTACAATTTATAATATATGCTACTAGGAGAAGTACATGTATATTTTACTCCACCTACACCCTCAGGTAATTTATAAACAGCTTGGAATCATAGGCTATTACATTTCATAGGCATAATTCATCACAATTGATTTAAATAATCCTAACACAATAAGTCAGCAACACATTTATCAATTGAATATTTTTGGGGTGAATTCACACAACAGATCTGATTTTTCTAGTGGAGCAGTCTTTTTAAATTTAATGAATTGGATGTTTACAAGAAAATCCTACTGTTTAAAATCTCTGGGGCCAACTAAATATTAACACCAATACAGTAAGGATTTGAAAAAATGAAATTTAAAATTTACCTTTATTATATTAGACAAACTGAATTCTACTTGGGAATATGCCCTAATTTCATTTTCTATTTAATATGCAGCCTTGAAGCATTGTTTAATTAAAATGCCACTTAGACCAATGAAACGGATCAGACTGAGCACAAACCTAGGGCTGCTCACTATAATTTGCAGATAAGATTAGTAAAGTCTGTGATGGTGCTGTCTGAAGCTTCTCCCATAACACTGGATGTAAGCAGCATCACGACAATTTTACATGCCGCTAAATGGTAACATCAGTTTTGCTTTTGCTGTGAAACGCATGGATCCTGAGAGACTTGAATGCTTTATAGATAAGCAAGCTGGGCACTTGTCAAATTGGGGTGACATGGGATTGTCATAGATTCCCTACTTTATTCTACCAAGCTCTGTGTTTTCTTGTTAGAACAAGGAAGTAATCCACAGACATTTTTGAAACGGATGCATGCAAAGAAAACTCAATAAAAGTACTGATTGTCAACGTGATTTGGGTGGAAAAGGAAGAGAGGAGAGCTTCCACGTTTGCAGTTTGTGTTGTGGAATTCTTTTAAACATTAACACAATGGACAAGCTGACCAACCTGACAGTGCCCATCTTACCTTGTTCCAGGTGGAGATAATATATAATTTTCAGCATTACTTATCACAGACAGATCACAGTGTCAAAGGCACTGAGAGTTGAGAGATAAGGCAGGAAATGCTTTTCCCTTGACATGAAAGGATGACTATTTAGTGTGTAACCGTAACAATGAAATTTCTGACTCCCTGTTTGGTATTAATCTAAGGCATCATTGCTGCCTATTAAAATTTAATGAAAGTAATCTCCAAATTCAACCATTAAATTGTATGTATATAGCCAGATGTGTATGTGGGGTTTCTCAGATGTTCTTTACCAAAATCATTTCCTCTCTAGATTATTTTGGATAATCCAGGTGGAGATACTGAAATCAGAATTCTTTCCATCTTGGCAATACAGTGTAGTGAACATTGACTTGAAAGAACATAAGAATCTTTAAATTTGAGGAGTACGAATGATGTGAATGTTACAAATATACCTTCATTTAGGTTATAATTAATCTTGAATCATATAATACCAGCCTTATGAAAAGCAACAAAATATCTATTAACGCACATTGTAGTGGGATCTGTTTTCATATATGAGCATCCACTTCAAATATGGTCTTTTGCTCAAAGAGGGAAATAGTATGATTTTAGCACAACTCCTAGTTTTCCTGATTCAAACAGAGCAATAGCTTCCAATAGTAAGCCCCTAGCACAAACGGTGGGCAGGATATTTATTCCAAAGACCTGGCCGTTGCAATTTATCTGAATCTTTGCCATTTCAGCTCTGTTCCACCTCTGCAGCATTCCTGGGCAGAAGGACTAGATTAAACATCAGGAATAAGAAATGTAATCTCTTCTTAATGGAATACAAAATCCCTTTTGATAAAATTATAAAATACAATAGTGATATTTTGCATTACTCTCTCCATACAGCATAAATATATTCTCTCTATATAATAATGCAAAAAAATAGAGGATTTGGAATTAACAGCATGCATTGCATTACTACTTTGTTTCATGGTAGAAGGAAACGAAGGAACATGGAAAAAGCTGTGGGTAAGATTTCCTCCACAGTAAGTAAATCTGCAAAATGTAAAGGGACCTGGAATCGAAAACATGATGCCTGCTGTTCCTGCACGGTTTCCTGATGCCTAAAACATCAGGAAAATTCTTGGAGAGCACTTCACCCCAGTGAAAAACATTACCCTTATAAAGCTGTCAGAGTCTGTCTCAGCTTCAGTTACCTGGCATGTAAAGAGCCAGTCAATCCCGCAAATTAGGCAAGCCCTGTAGGCTTGTCTAACATATATGCCAAGCTTTCAGGAAATGTTAAAGGCCCAAGTGGAGCTGTGATTTGTACCTCTGGTAACAACTGGACTGTGTGTATATCACATTGAGCAGTGACAGTGTCATGTGATGCAGGACTCAGCAACTTTGGGAGACTCTACATGCAAACATGAAAACTATTCAACAACGCTGGTACTAGACAGGGTAGCCAAACAGCTTTAGAGGGCCCCAGGCTTTAATATATATGGAATCACATAATTTTTGCCTTGTAATGGCATTTAGAGGCAAAAAGCACTACAAATATTGATTTGTACCTAGAACACCACCAACTAAATTGTCGTTAATTGATATAATTATTGGATCAAGGTGTTAGGCTACATTTTAAATTTGGTCTCAGATTCTTCCGAGTTTGCATTTTCAGAATTAACCCTGATAGACACAGGGCATATAGATTGGTGTGCTACTATAGCGGCAATAGTTTTTTAAACATGTGAATGTACTTTTTAAATTCATACTTCCTTGGGTGTGGCTTTTCTCCTATTTAAGCAGACATTTATTTTAGGAGATTTTGGTCTGCTCAAGTGGAGATGTAAAGACGGAGTCAGAAATCAATGTGTGACATTCATGCACCTTGATTGGGGGTAAGATTCGGAGGTGAGGACTCAGGGTGTGAGGTCTTTACAACTCTGGGCAAAAGATAATCACTGTTACATGAACAGGTGTAAGTCCTACTACAGCAGAGACCAGGAAAGATAGTAAACAGCAGGCAGACCGCAGACCCACTCACATTACCACAGGATACCTATTCCTCTTATTGTTTGGCTGCATCTTGGATGGAAGAGGAGGGGAGACACCAATTAGGGGAAAAGCCTGACAGGGAATTTGAACTTGAAAATTGACAAAATATTTGTACCCTCCCCAAATAATGCTGATTTAAAGTAAAAGAGACAGGCAAGTCTTTAATTAGTAAGCTTAAGTTTTCTTACCCTCCATCACCGCAATGAAGGCTTCAAACAAGATGATATTAATTACAGAAAATAAAAATAGACCGGAGGCAGTGTCTCACACCTGTAATCCCAGCACTTTGAGAGGCTGAGGCGGGCAGATTGCTTGAGCCCAGGACTTTGAGACCAGCCTAGGTAACATGGTGAAACCCCATCTCTATAAAAAATACAAAATTAATTGGGTGTGATGGCACGCACCTGTAGTTGCAGCTACTCAGGAGGCTGAGGTGGGAGGAGCACTTAAGCCCAGGAGGCGGAGGTTGCAGTGATCCGAGATCACGCCACTGCACTCCAGCCTGGGCAAAAAAGTGAAACTCTGTCTCAGATAAATAAATAAATAAATAAATAAATAAATAAATAAATAAATAAATAAATAAAATCAATCTATTCTTACACCTGAGTTGTAGTTTGCAAACAGCAACCTGGCTATTGAACAGTATGAAGTAAAAATCAAATTAGGTATTTAGGTAAGTATATTTGACAAAAACATTACAGGCTTTGGGGTCAAATATGATTTGAGTGTTGGGTTTTCTTGGATAAGCCTCAGTTTATTTATTCTGCATGATGTTATAAGGAATAGAGATATAGAGTGCCCTACAATGCTTGGCACTCAGTAAAGAGTAGGTACTGCTATGATTATTACTAGTACTGTTACTGTTGCTCCGCTGTTATCATCATCAGCAGTGGTAGTAATCATAATAGCAGCAATAGTAGGACTTGATGGAATAGTGAACGAGGAAGAAATTGGGTCCAAACTTAGAGTGTGTGGCAGGTAAAAATCACTAGTGTATGTGTCCCATAATTGTTGAAAGCAAAAGGCTTCCTGGGATTACCTGAAATATGGAAAAGAGCTAATAACACTGAGTGTAGAAAATGAGGATTAGAAAATTATTCAGTAGGGGGAGACTTTATTCTTTTCTTCCTGTGGGAACTTGGCTTGAAGGGTTTGGGATAAAGGGACATTTAGTTAATTGTTAAATTGACATTAGCCATTTGGTCTCAGAAATGGAAGAAAGGACCTGATTTATAAAGAAGACACTGACTAGTACAAAGAGATTCAACTGGAGTACATTTACAAAACCACCTGAAGGCAAACACAGTTCTGATTATATTTTCTATTTAATATACACATAAATGGCTATTTTTAAAGATATGGCCTTTTAAAGAAAAAATACAGAGTAACGAGCAATACAATTATTTCATTAGTTCACAAATCAGAATCACGTCGGTACTACAAATATAGTCCGTGAAATAACAACTATAATTAAGATAATAATGATATTTTCATTAGAACATTCTCCTTGATCAGTGACTTTTTAAAGAAAAATTTTAAGTAATTAAAAAATCTATTTCTGCTCAAAGATCAATTATTTTTACTTAGAGATAATATTTCAAAGTAAAAGATAAAATCTGTGTTTTAGAATTACAGTGCTAGAAAAAGGATATTTTCCAGTTGGAAAATAAATAAAAGATGAAGAACATGAAAGCTACTTTATCAGTGTTAATAAAATTAACATGTACTCAGCAACTTAATAGAGACACAAATTAGTTCTAAAACTGCTGTGATTTATGGTTCTGCAGTGAGAAGCGAGAGTTGAAAAACTCAGTAGGACCAGATGCCACAAGACAGATTGGAAGGCACTCCATGGGAGGCAAAGAAAAAGAGAAGACAACGAGGGACACAAAGAATGTACTATTCCACGGAGAAAGGGGACTGCTATTGAGTTCTAAAGAATATATCACGACCGTCTGTTTTCTGTCTTCTTCGCGGTGAGAAACTTGAAGATAGGGAGCATATCTTACTCGTCTTTGTGTTCCTGGAACCTACTGTTAGGTGCTCAACACAGACAAGTGTTAACGGAATGAATGAGATGATGTGTCCGCTGTGGCACTGGGAGAGATAAAATGTTGTACCTTTCTCAGAAGAGCAACCCTAGACAGATATTTGGGTAGCACAAGGAATTTTGGCTTCCTGTGATATTAACACCTTTGTTGTGATTTTATGCTCTTTAATAATTTATTCAGTTAGGTATTCTTATGGTGAGAGTGTTTGCTGTTTGCCCCACATTTCAGGTATTTCCAAAGTGTGCTGGTTTGGGGTAGAGGAGAGAAGAAAAAGTTGACATTGGCTATATTCTATAAAGCTAATTTCCTACCCTTTGATTGCTCCAACACAGATGTCAGAAAAGCACATATGGATTAAAGAAAATGTTTTAGTAAAAACTATGAGCAAAACCATTAAAGGTTTAGTTACATTGCTTTTGGAACATACGTAGACTCTTAGTAGCTTTTATTTCCTCATGTGGACGCTGTGTTTTTAACTATCAGACTAATAATACTATACTTTATTGCCTTTTACAAAATCATGAATGAAATAATACTTTGTAACATTTCAGAATTTTCTTAGCTTAATTCATGAATGAAATAATACTTTGTAACATTTCATAATTTTCTTAGTTTAATTTTGTAAGGAACACCATATTGTATACTTTCAAACTTTTTCTTTTATATTTGACATCTAGACAGAATCTCTCATTACTGAGACAGATCCCAAATTCCTCTCAAATCATTTTTCTAAGAGCAATATATTTAAATCCCCATTAGACATAGAATTTACTATAAATGAAAGTGCCCAATATCATGTTTTCAGGAAAATACATACAAATCAATAGAAAACTCAAGAAAATTATAGAAATGGAAGAGATTTACAGATATTATTTGGTTTCCATTTCTCCTATCAGCTTATATATGGCACAGCAGAGAGAAATATGGATCAATGGTTTCGTTTACTGGTAATGAATTTGAACATTATAAAATTTGTATTTATTCAACATTTATTGAATACTGTGAAGAGAGCCGGGGATTTACATTTTTCTGTGTAAAGGGGTTCACTGTATAGTTCTCTGAAGACACACGTAGGTTGTCTTCACATGTCTTAACACTTAACATGGTAGAAGTGGGGCAGAGGTGCTCAAATGAAGGAATGGCCATTTATAGCAGGGATTAGATTAGAGTGTTGGCAATCTTTACCTGACAATTCTTACTGGTGGGGGTGGGGGTGGAGGGGAAGCTTCTCTATATTAAGAAAATAGAGTATTTAACTTCAATAGTGCTACTTATGTTTCTAATGCAACACATTTAGTATAGTATCTTTTACATTTTCCATACCCCTTCCTGCCTCACTTCAGTTATTTTGCACCATAGGAGTACTAAAATTAGCTCTAATTTATATAATTTATTGATGCTATATATCAGACACTGATCTCATAAATGATTGCTTTACATGAAACACCTGATTTGATCCTCAAGACAACTCAGTGAATGGAAAACTAACTTTTCCAATGTCATAACTAAAATTTCTTTGGGTGAGGGTGGGAGATGGAAGTGCTGAAATCCCCTGAAATATGCTTTCTGGGCTGTCTTTTCTTAGGATTCCTAAAGTTCTAAATAGCAGTAAGAAAATGTGGAGAAGCCACATGCAAGGAAAGACTTGGCCACTGTATTCAACAGCCATTACGTATCCAGCCTTTATGAAGAATACCCCAGAACTCTGAAATTCTCTCCACATCGCTCTTCAGTTGGAGTCCAAACTCAGCATTACTAAATCCCTTTGTATTGAATTCCTTGTACTATAGATATAGTGAATATATGCTTTGGTTATACAGAAAGATATCAACATACAGTTAAGTCTGCCAGCCAGCATTAGAGTCATAATTTAATATCTAGTATTTATGCATTCACACAAGTTATATTCATGAGGACACTTAGAAGAGAAACATTTAGAAACTTAAAAATTTCTCTGGCATTCACATGATAAGGAAACATGGATGCATTTGCAAGGCTATTTCATTTTATCTGAATTGTAATGCCATCTGCCAAAATTCACTCTCTCAAAAAGTACTGCTTTTGACAGCATCAGAAAGAAACTTTGTGTGAGGAATAGGCATCTATTTTTTACTTAATTTACAAAAGACACATTTCGTTTGTATTCACAAGGGCATTTTGCAAATAAATTTTACCCAATTAATATGTCATTCTGTGACAATGACAGAATAATCAGATTCTTAAGTGAGTTCAAATTCTTTTCAGTTTTAACTTTGCAAAGCATGAAAAAATTATATGGCATAACATAGAAATGTACTCTTTCAATTTATGATAATACCATCTTTCCCCTATAAAGATGACACTATTGGCATCACCTAGGCATTCACTTTAGGTAATTTCTAGTAATGACTGAATTTGTGTTGAGTCATTCTTACCTGATTCCCACTGCAATATAAAGTTTGTATTATTTGTGAAGTGATAAATAGAATTTACCTGAAGTTAGTGATTGTGGGAGAGAATGAAACAAACTAAGTTTCAGAGAAATTGGCTTTAAGATCCTCAATTCCTTATAAGCAGGTAGTGAGAGCTGAAACTGGCCAGACATGGGCTCAGCTGTTCGACAGACACATAGTTTCGACTCTGCATTTAACATGCTAAATAAGACAGAAGGGATACAGGAGAAAATATGATCCTTGCCTCAAATACCTTACCATCTACTTGGAGAGGTAAAAGTATCCACAGGTAAAAGTAGAAATGGATCTATAAGGCATATTTATGCATGAAGGTGCAGGTACGACTAGTATACATAAATATTGTATGATTTCACAATAAAGGTGCGTTAATTTAAGATGTCTTCATGACTTTCATTGATTCTCAGGTAGAATCAGGAAGAAGGCAAAGAATAGAAGCAGGGGCTCTTAGGGGAAATTGATAAGTTCAGGTAAAAGATGGGGAAAAGTGTGTGAGACAGATAGATACTTTTGTAGAGAATGGGAAAAAGTGGTGTTTGTAAATTTTAAGATAACTATCCTAGTTGGAATAGAAGACTTGTGTTAGAAAATAATAAGAGAAAAGACTGTATATATAATATAGATCAATTAATGGAATGTTTTTGAATACTAGGTTGAAGAGTCTGAAGTAACTGGAAACCATTACAGGGTCAAAAAGAGGAACAACATAATTGCTACATTTTAAGAAAGACTTATCCAGGCACTTGTATTCTTATTTTTTTTTAATTTTTATTTTTTTATTTCTTGAGATAGAGTTTTGCTCTTGTTGCTCAGGCTAGAGTACAATGGTATGATCTTGGCTCACTGCAACCTCCGCCTCCCAGGTTCAAGTGATTCTCCTGCCTCAGCCTCCCGAGTAGCTGGGATTACAGGCATGCGCCACTGCGCTTGGCTAATTTTGTATTTTTAGTAGAGTCGGGGTTTCTCCATGTTGGTCGGGCTGGTTTCGAACTCCCAACCTCAGGTGATTCACCTGTCTTGGCCTCCCAAAGTGCCGGGATTACAGGTGTGAGCCACTGCGCCCGGCCTGTATTCTTAATATTTACATCATTAGTACATAGCACATATCCATGTCCAGGACAGTGCATGGAATATAATAGTAAAATAAACGATTAGAACCAGGAGGTGAATGAGTTATTCAAGGGGACAGCTCTCTTTCTGTGGCTGAAACACAAGTGTGTTACACTGGGGTTTGACTCTTTGATTTGCAGAATGCTCCATAGCACAAGTCGTAGTTGGAGGTGGGTGTTGCTTCTCACCTGCGGAAGTTGAAAAGGCCAGATACTTGACTTCTCTGGAAACGTGGGAACAAAGGCATGGACCTGTGGCCTAGGTTTGGGCAATCAGACACAACCAGATGGGGTTCTGAATCTGGAGCTAGTGATGCAAAGCAGCGGCAACAGTGGAGACTGTTTTCTAGTGGCAGCAGAGACTGCCACAGTTAGTTTCTGTGGGCAGCTGTGGCAGTTTGGCCAGAGACAGCAGTGTCTTTACTCAGCTGTCCTTGTGGGATGACCCTGGCTGGAGTCTGGCTATGGAACCTCTCTTTGTTTTTTCTTGTTGTCCACAACTGGTTTTGCCACCTTTCTTGTGATTCTATAAGCTACTCAGTGGCCTTTCAATAAATTTGTTTTCTTCATAAATCAAGCAGAATCCATTTTTGTTGTTTGCACTCAAGAACTCTGATAAAGCATCCAAGGCAGGCATACCATCTGGGGATAATGACAGTAGGTAGAGAGAGAAAAAGGCAACAGTGAGAGACATTGACAAGGAAGAACTGACAGAGTTGGTAACTAGCAAGACATTGCTTTACTATTCTGTTTGCAGTAGTATGTGCATGACATTGCCTAAGGGATAAAACAAAATGAAACAAAATATTTGCAAGTGTATACCCTAACAGATTCATAATAAAGTGTTTGCAGAACATGTGAATATAATGTCTGTAAGTGTGACATTTCTTCGGAGGATAAACTGGGGAAGTAAGTGGTGGTAAACATAAACGATTTTTTAAAATTAAAAATAAATCTTTCTATAAAGGGAAAGAGTAAAGCTAGAGAACCAGGAAAGCTGGCAGTGTAATTTAGTTTGAGTTCAAAGGCCCAAGAACCAGGTGAACTGATGGTATAACTCCCATCTCAAGGCCAAAGCTCTGAGAACCAGGAGTTCTGATGTCTGAGGGCAGGAGAAGATGGATGACCCAGCTCAAGAAGAGAGAGGGTTAATCTGTTCTGGAAGCACTTCCCAGTCACACCCAGAAATACTGTTTTAGCAACTATCTGGGCATCCTTTACCTCAGTCAAGTAAACATATAAAATTAACCGTCACATCACCCTACTTACGACTGCCAGAGTAAATACTGGACAAATGCAAATCCATTCATTCCCTTCCCCTACTAGGAGAGTTTTGGTGCTTTCCCCTTTGCTCTCAGATAAAGCCTAAACTCCTTAGAATGACATTCAGAGTCTGCCATGACCTGCCATGATCACGTCTTCCCCAGGGCATGTCCTTTGCCACACAAACCTTTTGTACTTAGGCTTGCCTTGCAACCCTTTGACTCCTGGCTTTTACACATGTTGTTTGCTCTGCTTGGAGCCTACTTCTCACTCCCCACTCCCAACTAACTCTTCTCTCTCCTCTACAGTTCAGCTACATGTTTCCCTTCTTAAAAGTGTCTGCTGACCACCATTCTTAGCAAAATAGCCACTGCTATATTTTTATAAGTCTTGGTTCAAACATTATAGCCCTTAACACTTACAGGGCAATGGTTAATTTTCTCATTTTTTTCACCATTAGACAGTGAGAACTGTGGGACCACATTACTCATTGATCTTTGCATTGCTATTTCTCAATGATTGTTGTATTCCCAACATCCAGGCTTTACCCTAAATATGTCCTCGATATGTACAGTTACAGGAATGGAAAGAGCACATATGACTTACGAAACCTAAAAGATTTCCACGGCCGCACTTTAGCTTATTTTATTATTAACAAGGAGTTTGTTTTTTTTTTTCCACAAAGTGAGAGAAGGTCTAAGGTCCATTAACCTGAACTGGATCTACAACGACGCTGGATCTTTAAGATACAATACATTTTTGTTTCCTGAATGTTCAATGGTCAAAAGGCTAGTTCTTATAAAGGAGAATAATTTATTGAGAAACACTCTTGGCTTCAGGGAGAGTCAAACTCCAGAAAGCTGTCTTGTCTTTCCTTCAACTTTACAGTTTCATAGATAGGGTCCTTTAGTGATTCTTGTTTAATGTAAGTCATTCTTACACCATGGGAAAAACAAAAAAGAAAGCAGAAAGATAAGCACAGATTTTAAAAAGAGGATAAGATATAGTGAGAGAAATATACTGGAAAAATATCTCAAAATTTTAAAGTCCAATGGAAAAAGAAGAAACACGGGGAAGCAAGACAAATGTTCAAAAGTGTGGAGAAAGCTGTAGCTCATGGTTACTGAGATTCAATCCCAACAGAAAACTGGGGTTTCCTTCAGCTTTTGGTTTCTTCACCAGAATTCCTTTGTCTTCATCATCCAGCTCCTTAAGGTCACAAAACATCCACCAGTAATCAGCCATTTGAATAGCAGGCTGAGGGGGTAGTCGGCATTTTATGCACTTTTGCAGCTTAATGTAGGCAGGAGGTAGAAATGACCCAGTGCAGAAACCCTATTCTGTAATTGAGCATTATAGATATTTTCACAGTTTACTTAATATAATTTCAACTTTGAATTAACTTGGAATGTTACTCTAGGAGAAAAGTTCTAAACTGGTGCTACTCTTTTTTCTATTTTATACTATAAATTCAGTTTCCTTACAAAAAATTTTTTGGGAGATTTATCATGAAGCTAAAAAGAATGGCAAGAATGTCATGAACATGTAGATAGATAAATCTTAAATGTTTCTTTTGGGTAAAGTGGATAAAGGAATATGGTATGGGACTAAAAAAAGATATTATCCAAGATCCAGAGAAAAGTTCATGGAAAGTCAGGTTGATCCTTACAAGAATGCAATGTTAACTGTGAAAAATTGAACAAAACCTTTTTGTATGAGGCTATGTGTTCTTGGATGCAGAAACCATATGTTTGTCATTGTTAAATCTCCAGCTCTAGCCCAGTGCCAGGAACATAGCAGGCACTCAAGGAACATGAGTAGAATAAATCAGTCTACAGGACAATTTGGAGAGGGTGCACCTGCAGTTTTAAGGCAACCCTTTTAAGATAAATTTTCAGATCACCAGTATAAAATATAATCCTCACAAAGCAAAGCGATTGTAAATAAGTAGAAACCAGGTACAATCATACCCCATTAAAAAATACCCTCCCATGTGATTCAGGAAAAAAATCCAAATTCCACACAGAGACTACAGGGTCTTCCATTCTGCCAGCCTCCCTGACTTCTCATCATACCACTCTCCTCTCTGTTATCTATATGCCAGCCACACTGGTTTTTTTCCTTCATGTTCTCTGAATGTGTCAAGTCCAGTCCATTTTTAGGGCTTTTATCTCTGCCCTTTACTTCACTTGGAACGTTCTTCCTTAGATGTTTTCCTAGCTGGCTCCTCATCATTCAAATCTCCTTTCACATATCACATGCTTACCTTGCCTTCATCATGCTATCTAAAATAGCTACCGCCTTTCCTTCCCTTTTTCCAACACCTTGCTTTATTTTATTAGCATTTTCTACCATATAACATTTTACTATTTATTTTCTGGTTTTCTCATTCTAGTCTTCACTTGAGACTCATGGTACTTTGATACAAAGGAAGTGGTCTCTTATTCAATCAATGGATAAATGTGAACACTTAGAAATATATAACATGCTATAAAATGATTCCGAAGTGAAGAGGGTGATGTGATATCTGAAAGGATCATGGCACATAAAGAATGCGGGAAAGAAAAGAACAGAGAGAGAAATTTCTGTTCTTGACCCTATGAGACAGTATTATATTTATTAGTTCAATATCGGGCTGAGGGGTGCCCTAAATAAATCATGCATATTTTCATTTAGCTTCCTAGTTGGAAATTTAGCTTTTAGGTACAATTAATTTCAATGTGAGCTTAGAGCATTGTTGAACCTGATATCCCAGACCCTGATAACTCTATAAAATGGATATAAAATGGTGGAAAGGGATGGAAATGGTTATTTTAATAGCTGGCAACAGGATTTTCATGAGAATGTTTATATTCAGGAAACTACCTTAATAATGCTCTTTGGTGGTAAAAACTAAGACCTTAGAAGCCTTATTTTTTTTTTAAAAAAGAAACCGGAAAGAAAAGAGGAATGGTAAACTGCTCTGCATGAGAAATGAAGATAAATTTGGGGATAGGAAAAAGAAGAAGCAGAGAAGGACTGAGCCTATAAAAACACACTGGCATCAAGGTGGCCAAAGTAGTTGTGAAAGTAAAAATACATAATATCACATTTGAAATTCCTACACACACACACACACACACACACACGCACACACACGTTGCCTTACATTGCCCAAACCATCAATAAGTTCCTTTAATGTATTGCTTGTAATGCCTTATGTGACAGGTTTCTAGGCAAATCAAGGAAGCAGAGTTGAGTTGCATATCTGGGTTGGCCAGGAGAAGAAAACAGAAATGAAAATTGAAGTATAAGTGAGATCAGTAGTTCAGCAGGCAGGAACTTAGAGCTAAGGTATGACTTTGTGAATGTAATCCTCCAGGAACTCACAGAAACCTGAGTTAGGGCTCAGAAACTAGAAGTCTAACATTTTATGAGCATTTATAGACTTCCAAGATTGAGATATAAAAATCAAGAAGATGGGGACTCCAGTTTCACTTCTCACGTGACTTCACTGCTACTTAGGACCAACAATACTCACATATCTATCACTATAGCAGGAAGGAGTTCCATACAATTCCAGACAAGTTTCTAAATACTAAGAAGCCTTAAAAAATTATATTTTTCTGTCCTCTTTTATTTCTAATTTATAGAGTACTGAAATTATATTCACCTCTGGTAACACTATAGAGTAGCATTATAAGGTAAAAATTAAACACTGTCTATAAAATATAAGGGTCTAATTACAGATCAAAGAGGAAACAAGGGAGGCATAAATCCTTCAGGAAGCTGAATTATATGTGTGAGTGTGTGTGCTGTGTGAGAAAAGGCCAAAAAGAGAAATTTCCTATCTACATGCTATAATCAGCTAGAAGATTCTTCAAAGGAATGTCAAACTGAATCAAATAATCCATGATCAAAGACAAGTCAGAAATCGAAACAGCAGCATTGACTCAGTTGACTCAGATAATAATATCTGTTCTCATAAGAGAACAGCTGAAGTGACTTGATGGTGAACTCATGCAGATTTTTTTGTCTGGATCTGCAGGATGCTTGTTGAAATTGCACCTCTCAACTTGACTCTTAACTGTGCCTGATAACATCAACCGTCTAGAAAAATCTCTTGTTAGCTACAAGTCTACCATCTCTTATTGGACATATATGGAACTCCTGTAATATCTTGGTGACCAAGAAGGCCTTAATGTTCCCCTCAGCTTGACTAAACTTTAGACACGTTTCTTCCTGACTATTGGCCCCTGACCTCCCTTTTCTGAGACCGTTTTTCTTTAGAAAACTTGCAAATTGTAAATTCTTTCTTGCCCTTTTGAGATATAAATCTTCTATAACCCAGGAATGTCTTTTTTTCACAGACTTGGGATCCATCTGTTTGAAATGTAGTAAGAAAGGTAGGGCCCCAACTCTCAGTCTTGGTGGAAAGGTAGGAGCCTAACCTTCATAAGTACCAATTAGCAAACCCAAATGGCTTAATCACACTGACAAAATTCACCCCTCCCACGTCCTCCAGTAGTTTTCCACCAGCTCACCCTAGTGTTTAAAAATCCTCCTGCTTTTTGTTTCAGGGCACTTGAGTTCAATCTCCCTTATTGCAATGATCTTGAATAAAGTCTTCCTTGCCTGTTTAATTGTAAACTCCACCCAGTGCAAATTTTCTTTGACAATGAACCAATCTTTTTTCTCATCTTTCTAAATTTTTTGGTCTCCTGATACCAGGCAATACTTTCCAGTTACTTTTAAATCAGTAAAATGCTTTTCTTTCAAATATGAGATTTAGAATAAATGTGACTAAAAATGGATATTCATGACAGAGCTAGTGAAGGATAGATGCAATAAAGAAACGAAAAATCCACAGTGCAGAATATGAACATTTAGGTGATTAGATAACACCAGGAATAATTCAGTGAAAAAACATTCTAAAACGCTTACACTCTACCCTGAACAACACACACATGCATGCGGGCACGTGCACACACACACAAACACACACACACAGAAATACTAAGATCTTTTCAACCTAATGCTATACACACATACAAAATGCTTAAGGTTGAAAACTTGAAACATTTCTCTGCCAAGTGTAGAAATCTTCGTGTTAGATGCTGTGAAAGGCACGAGAATGTTTTTGAACACAGTAGGATTTCATCTATAGAATGCTAAGTGTTGATATTCTAGTAAGAAGCACTATTTGCATCAATCGAGGTAACGGGAGCTAGTAGTTTACCAAAAAAAGGCATGATATTGGCTGGGTGCCGTGGCTTATGCCAGTAATCCCAGCATTTTGGGAAGTTGAGGCGGGTGGATCACTTGTGGTCAGGAGTTCCAGACCACCCTGGCCAACATGGCAAAACCCCATCTGTACTAAAAATACAAAAATTAGCTAGGCATGGTGGCACGTGCCTATTAATTCCAGCTACTTGAGAGGCTGAGGCACGAGAATAATTTGAACCTGGGAGGTGGAAGTTGCAGTGAGCTGAGATCGCACCACTGCACTCCAGCCTGGTTGACAGAGTGAGACTCTGTGTCAAAAAAAAAAAAAAAAGGCATAACATTTACCATGGATAAAAACACAAGCGCATGAATACAGTTCAATCACTGTTCATCAGTGAAGCAAATGTTTAAGATCCAGAACTCTCAAGGTAAAACACAGCAAAAAAATAACAAAACAATTCAAAACAAAAACAAAAAAACATGTAGGAACATCTTTGGTTTGTCAGTTTTTCTAAGTAAAAAAGACAGTAACCTCTACATTTTGTTCATAAATACCTGACTGCATTTGATTTGTGCAGTTTTCTGCCTCACCATTGCTTTCTGATGACAAAACCTAACTTGTAAATGTAAAATGTATTGACCAATATCATCGAGCTTGTTTGGAAACAGTAGGTTCTCTAAGATTCTCCAGAGAAAATCTTTCACTTCTTTTTCTTCTGTTAATAAGGGCAATTAGAAACATAATGGTCCGTTGTGACTGGAGGCTTCCTACTTAAACTCAGCAGCAGCAGAAAACAATGTTTCTAGGTTCCTCTTCCAACAAAAATACTCTATTATCTACTTACTTCAGTCATTTTAAGTACATTCAGCTCAAATCATCTCTCACAAAATAGATTATAATATATTGTCAATCTGAATTAACTAAAATTAGTTATTTAGCGTACAGATCTGATTTTTAAATCAGTTGTTATTGGGGCTTGGGAAATGAACGCAGTGAAATTAAAAAAGTGTATAATCAGATCTTGTGTTTTTATTCACACAATTTTTTAATAAAAGAAAAAATGGCCTGGAGACAATTAGGTTCATGAAAGTGGTCTAGTTAAATCGTTCAGATTATACTAAAATTCTAGGCAATATTTGATGATGAGCAGCATTAATTCTGAGACAAATTTAGCCTACTAATGAGATCCGGGTCCATCATGATATTTTTAGGTTGCAAGTGACATGTGACATCATTATCCACACATGATTGGGAGAAATATTTTTCGGTAGGAGGGCTAACTTATTAGCAATGAATGTTTAAGTAGTTTTCTGGGCATTTCTGGTTCAGGGAAACAAGATTTAAGTTTATGTATATTATTTCCCATGACATCCTGCTGCTTAATATGATGTCAGTCAGTTCTAACAACCTTATCTTTCTTGCTGTCATAGTCAAATGTAAACCAGGGCATAAGACTAAGGAAAGCCGATTTCCTTTCTCTGCATATTTACCTTATAAGTTCTTACATGACAATTCACATGTCAGCCTCTATCTAGAATGATTTCTTATTTCCATTCCTTTGAAAAAAAAAATAACATTTTCTAACTCTCAGGAGCCTTAGCTTTGTGAAACCCGAGGGTGCTTTTAGTCCCCTTCGCAAAAGAAACAAAATTCCTGGAGACTGAAAACACCAACAACCACCAAAAAAATTCAGTACATTTCGGGATGGATCTGTAGCATGAGGAAAACAAAATGGAAGGATAGAAGGATCCCCAAGCAGCTGGGAATCATCAATAACGCACCAGCAACCTTGACCTTGCCACAGGTATTGAGGATTGCAGTCTTTCAACTCCTTGCAAATGTAAGATGAAATCACTCAATACTTTAACTTGCATTTCTTTGGTAATGGCTTGGCTACACATTTTAAAATTATGTTTACTAGACATGTGAATTCTTCTCTCCCTCTGTCTCCTCTCTCTGTCTCCTCTCTCTGTCTCTCTCCCCATCTCTCTTCTCGTTGAACCAACTCTTGTGCCCTCTTAGTGCTCTGTTCTTTTTAGACAGTCTTTTTGTGTAAGTTCTTCTATGCTTTATTCCCGTTATATATATTCTGAAGTTTTGTTAATCTCTTATTTTTATCTTTTTAGATTTCTTGTTTCACTTTTCACTTGAGGAAGATTTTATCCATGTACTTATAGTTCCTTCTCCTTCTTTTAATGGGTAAAATTTATTATAGAATAAATCAACAGCTGTTAGTAATTTATTTTAAATTTTATAGAATTTAAGATAAATGAGTATTTTCTCCTCTTTAAAAATAGAGACAATAATACCTGCCACACAGGACTGAGGAAAGTATTTAAACACCTTGTAGGGTGTAAGTGGCGTATGAGTAAGCAGTTATAACATTCTATCCCTTTCTCCCTTCTTCCTTCCTTCCCAGATAACAGGTTAGAAAATGGCTTTTTTTTCAATGTGCTTCTACTTGTCTTGTTGAGTCCTAAGTCCTATTCATCCTCTAGAGTGCAGAGGTTCCCCTCTTCTATGCCTTTATCTTGCTCCCGATCCCAGCAGAATTACTGCCTCTGCTCCCACGGCATGTTCTATTACAAAGATTCTCTTAAAGTTATTTGTTTACATACCTGTCTCCCATTACTATGTATTCCTTGAGAAGTCCAGCACTGTGCTCGGCACCTAGGCATGTGTGTGTGTGTGTGTGTGTGTGTGTGTGTGTGTGTGTGTGTCCACCTGGGGTGTGTGTGTGTGTGCCCACCTGGGGGGTGTGTGTGTGTGTATCCACCTGAGGTGTATATGTGTGTCTGTCCACCTGGGGGGTGTGTGTGTGTGTGTGTGTGTGTCCACCTGGGGTGTGTATGTGTGTGTGTCCACCTGGGGTGTGTGTGTGTGTGTGTGTGTATATCCACCTGGGGTGTGTATGTGTGTATGTCCACCTGGGGTGTGTGAGTGTATTCACCTGGGGTGTGTATGTGTGTGTGTCCACCTGGGGCATATGTGTATCCACCTGGGGTGTGTGTGTGTGTGTGTGTGTGTGTGTCCACCTGGGGTGTGTATGTGAGTCCACCTGGGGCGTATGTGTATCCACCTGGGGTGTGTATGTGTGTGTGTGTCCACCTGGGGCGTGTGTGTTTCCACCTGGGGTATGCATGTTTGTGTGTCCACCTGGGGCATGTGTGTGTGTGTGCACACCCATACATGTGTCAGTCCCATTCTTTCCTCCAATTTATGCATTTGAAATTTTCAACTACTATCATGCTATACAGTCTTATTCCCAATAGTGTCACAAAGTTTATGATAATATTAATTATTTGCTGTTGCAATTCAGTAGTGGTTGGTTTCTTCCTAGGCTTTTAATGTGTGAAGTTGATGCCAGATAAATCTAAAAACACAGATTAAACTTATAAGTCAACTAATTTTAATTCTTGGTCAAATTAAATAGCAAACTAGTCAATAATTACAAATGAATATTAGTAACTTCATGTATTAATCATTGTTAAGCATATTAATAAATTTATTCTCCATATACTTGGATAAGTATATTGGTATATACAACATATGAAAATTTTCATGCAAATATGTAATATATGAGAAAATATCATTAAAGGCAAGTTTTAAAAATATATTGGTATAATTTAACATATTACTTATCAAATTTGATTTTCTTATTAAGTCTTTTTCTATGACATATTTGTTTTAAACAATCAAATTAACCTTTTTTTTTTTAAATTATACTGTAAGTCCTGGGGTACATGTGCACAACGTGCAGGTTTGTTACATATGTATACATGTGCCGTGTTGGTGTGCTGCACCCATTAACACATCATTTACATTAGGTATATCTCCTAATGCTGTCCCTCCCCCCTCCCCCCCATCCCATGACAGGCCTCAGTGTGTGATGTTCCCCTTCCTGTGTCCAAGTGTTCTCATTGTTCAATTCCTACCTATGAGTGAGAACATGCGGTGTTTGGTTTTCTGTCCTTGTGATACTTTGCTGAGAATAATGGTTTCCAGCTTCATCCATGTCCCTACAAAGGACATGAACTCATCCTTTTTTATGGCTGCACAGTATTCCATGGTATATATGTGCCACATTTTCCTAATCCAGTCTATCATTGTTGGACATTTGGGTTGGTTCCAAGTCTTTGTTATTGTGAATAGTGCCGCAATAAACATACATGTGCATGTGTCTTTATAGCAGCATGATTTATAATCCTTTGGGTATATACCCAGTAATGGGATGGCTGGGTCAAATGGTATTTCTAGGTCTAGATCCTTGAGGAATCGCCACACTGTCTTCTACAATGGTTTAACTAGTTTACAGTCCCACCAACAGTGTAAAAGTGTTCCTATTTCTCCATATCCTCTGCAGCACCTGTTGTTTCCTAACTTTTTAATAATCGCCATTCTAACTGGTGTGAGATGGTATCTCATTGTGGTTTTGATTTGCATTTCTCTGATGGCCAGTGATGATGAGCATTTTTTCGTGTGTCCGTTGGCTACATAAACGTCTTCTTTTGAGAACTGTCTGGGCAATCAGGCAGGAGAAAGAAATAAAGTGTATTCAATTAGGAAAAGAGGAAGTCAAATTGTCTCTGTTTGCAGATGACATGATTGTGTATTTAGAAAACCCCATTATCTCAGCCCAAAATCTCCTTAAGCTGATAAGCAACTTCAGCAAAGTCTCAGGATACAAAATCAATCTGCAAAAATCACAAGTATTCCTATACACCAATAATAGACAAACAGAGAGCCAAATCATGAGTGAACTCCCATTCACAATTGCTTCAAAAAGAATAAAATACCTAGCAGTCCAACTTACAAGGATTCCTTGTAAGGACCTCTTCAAGGAGAACTACAAACCACTGCTCAATGAAATAAAAGAGGATACAAACAAATGGAAGAACATTCCATGCTCATGGGTAGGAAGAATCAATGTCGTGAAAATGGTCATACTGCCCAAGGTAATTTATAGATTCAATGCCATCCCCATCAAGCTACCAATGACTTCCTTCACAGAATTGGAAAAAACTACTTTAAATTTCATATGGAAACAAAAATGAGACCACATTGCCAAGACAATCCTAAGCCAAAAGAACAAAGCTGGAGGCATCACACTACCTGCCTTCAAACTATACTACAAGGCTACAGTAACCAAAACAGCATGGTACTGGTACCAAAACAGAGATATAGACCAATGGAACAGAACAGAGCCCTCAGAAATAATACCACACATCTACAACCATCTGATCTTTGACCAACCTGACAAAAACAAGAAATGGGGAAAGGATTCCCTATTTAATAAATGGTGCTGGGAAAACTGGCTAGCCATATATAGAAAGCTGAAACTGGATCCCTTCCTTATACCTTATACAAAAATTAATTCAAGATGGATTAAAGACTTAAATATTAGACCTGAAACCATAAAAACCCTAGAAGAAAACCTAGGCAATACCATTCAGGACATAGGCACGGGCAAGGACTTCATGTCTAAAACACCAAAAGCAATGGCAACAAAAGCCAAAATTGACAAATGGGATCTAATTAAGCTAAAGAGCTTCTGCACAGCAAAAGAAACTACCATCAGAGTGAACAGGCAACCTACAGAATGGGAGAAAATTTTTGCAATCTACCCATCTGACAAAGGGCTAATATCCAGAATCTACAAAGAACTTAAACAATTTTACAAGAAAAAAATCAAACAACCCCATCAAGTTAACTTGTTAATGGTTTCTTCCTTTACTGAGGAACTGCAGACAATTGGGGTTCTTTGACTTCTAAGGAACTGCTTCCCATAAACAGCATTTTTTCTAAAATTTTGGAGAATTTCAGGAAACAAATTTGCATCAGTTTGCTAGAGTGGAATACAGATTCAACTTTTCAATTTATGCAAGCTTAGCTTCCTTTTAGGCTAACAAGCATTACTTACATACTATTTCCAGTCCTCAAATTTATGTTAGATACTTTCTGAGAAGTCTCTGAAATAATTTCATTCTGAAAGAAAATTGTTTTTGGTTCTAACAGTCATTTCAATGTGGATAAAATCAATGAGTTAGGCACAAACCTTAAAATAGTTATAAGCCAGATTTGAATGATAGTGTCCTGTCTTTTGACCACTTTCTCTATGAAATTAAGTAAGCTTCATTTGATTTTAAATATGCTTTATATTCAGAACTTACCCAAGAACATTTCAAAATATACAAGGTAATTCTAACTCAAAACTATAGAATTTTAGCTGACTCTCTTCAACTTGTATACTACACGTGTCAAGAGCAGTTATGAAATACTAGAATACCTAAGCAATTATAGAAAATCTTACAACATTACCTATTAGAGTTTAACCTTAAACATAAAACCTTTTTAGCTTTTTTAAACCAAAAATATTCTCATTTGGAGAAAAACACTATTCATCTTAATACACTTAAAATAATAGACGATGCCTTCACAAACTCATATTTTTACACATTTAAAAAATTCTTAATTGTGAATAAACCTTACACATGGACTTTTTGGCATTTCTATGTTTGACTTGCAAAAGTCTATTAAGCACAATAAATAGACAACTGTCTACAAAAAACAGTAAGCCTTTTAAGTTAGTATCTGTACCTTGTGCCTAGAAAATACACCTTTTTGATAACAAATATACTATAAAATGCAAAGAAATGGGGAACTGGTGAATAATTTCATAAAACATCAGAGTTTAGTTTACAATTGTCTTCAATCAGAGGACCACAGAAAAAGTAGCTGTTTAGTGATTAGCTTATATATAAAAGTTTGAAAAATAATTATATGTCTAAATGATCTTTGTTGAAAATGACTCTTCACCCTAGAGATTCCAATGTATTAAAAAGACAGCAAATTATAGATATATTAATGAACAAGAAAAAAATTGAGACCCTTCAAATAAGCATTTTAATTCTCATTTATAAGCAAAACAGTCCATGACCTCTCCTCTGTCTTTTCCATGCCTCCAACTCTATTTTAACACAGATGGTAGTAACTTGCTTCAAATAAATAACAGTATTTAAATTTAACCTTTGTAACTAGGAATTGTATTTCCGATCTTGCTATGTAAGTTTGGTTGTAAGTGTTTGTAAACTTTAAACACTTATACAATAGGGCATGCATTTTTCCTTTAAAACATGGACAAAAACTAATCACGTATTTTCCCCTTTGGACTAACAAAACATAGCACAGTAAAACAAATTGTGATAGAAAAAACATGATTTTAAATGGTTTCTGCTGGCTGATATTTAGTGATCTATGAGTTTCCTACGACATGAAAGATAGAATGTCATTTTCCTTGGAAATTTTGATATTAGCCACTCTCATAGATTGCTGTAAGTCTGTATTATGATCTATTAGCATTCCTTGTATTTCCTACATTATCTAAGCTAGACTTTACAGTCAGCTACCATGATAGATTCATGTTATTATTCTCTCAGGAGAGCCATTTTATCATATGCCAAACACTTTGCACATCTGTAAATTTATTGTAGCTATGGTAAGGATAAATCTGTGAGCTCTAATATAAACATCTGGAAGAGTGAAAAGGATGTTCAATGTCTACATAGTTTCCTAAATTCATGTTATAATATTCATTGTCACTGTATAAGATTATACATACCATAAACGTTTTCTAAGTGTTTCCTCATTGTGCTGTAAATTCATGGACATGCAGCACAAAAAAAGCCCATAAAATCCTCTTCTGAAGAAGCAGTGATAACATCCTAAATATTCAGATCCAGAAATATGTGTTTTATACATTGATTTTACAAACACACTTTCAGAAGCAATCATTAAGGTAAAATAAGACTGTGAATATATTTTTGAAATAAGTCTTCCACAAACTCAATGCAGGTGCAAATTCTTTGCTTATGGGAAAGGAAGGATCCGAAGTCATGCAGTCTTTCTCCTTTAGAGCCAAGTCAGATTTGGGTTCTGTTCACGGGATGCTCTACTCACTGAGTTCAGTTAAATATGCATCTGTCACAGGATAGTGTGCTTAGTGAAAACAGTTGATTGGTGTACATTTTTACTCTATATTTAACTTTCCATTAGGTCCCTAGACTTTGAAAAAGATCAAATAAATAAAAAGTCACCTTTTGTTAAAAGGTGTTTTTTTATCTTCCCAAATCCAAGTTATAAATAAAAAGTTTTTGAAGCATTTTCTTTTATGGATCTCACAATAATATTACAGAATCCCCCTCATGCCATGAGGCTAATGGACTCAAAGGGAATGATGCTGATCTTCAAAAGCTTTCCAGAGGAGTTGAGTAATGAATTAGTCAAGTTACCAACAAATGGGTTTGGGATTAACAAGAAATTGATCTAACAAGCTACTGAACCTTCTTCTACTTTTTTTCTTTTAAATTCCAACATATTTACTCAATATTATTGGCTTTAACATCTTTGAAGAGGGATTTGAATGTTGACAAAAATAAAAGAAAAGTCCATTGCAGCTAACTGAAAAAAGTAGGAAGTAAGTCAGGTCAGGGTGTCTTTTATTGAGGTGCATTTATGTTAACTCTAATCACAGGAGCTTCAGGGCTGGTTTTCCAATAGGATGCCAGAGATCATTATTTGTTACCAGACAGACCCCTCCTGGGAACCTTGTACTTTGTTGCAGGAAATGAGCCAAGAAGCATATTATTTATTGAAGCAGGGGAACCTGACATAGAAGGGATAGTCCAATTTTCTGCCTTAAAATGCAGACCATTCCAGATATCTCCAGGTAATTTGCAACTCCCTCCCCTCTATCCTTATCACCCAATTTCATACACATTTTCCCTGTCTTCTATTTCTTCTGTAAGAAAATTATATTTATTAAAAATATAAAAACAGTATATATTTAACACGTACAAATTGACACTCTGAAATATTGTGCCATTGTGGAGTGGCTAAATCGAGGTGGAATGGCTAAATCAGGCTAATTAACATATGCATATACTTCTCGTTTTTTACGGTAAGAACACTTAAAAATCTGTCAGCAATTTTTAAGAATAAAACACATTTATACTTAATATGTCTCAAAGCAATTATAATGTGTTGTAAACTGTCTACTCATTGGTTTCTCTCCTTCACTGTATAGTGAATTGGGGATGGGAATGAGGGGCAAGGTCCACAGCCTGCAGTTTATCTTTGATACCCAGTACCCGAGAAAAGGAGGGATGGATAAAGAATGAAAACGGTGCTGGTTAATTAATTAAAGATCTCTTAGAGGCTTATTACAGTACCTACAGGTCACTGCTTCTTAAAAAGTGTAACCCTGGTCAATTAGTAAGCAGAGACCTGTAGGATCCAATTTGGCAGTCTAGCCACATGTGGCTACTGGGCACTTGAAAGGTAGCTGGTTTAAATTGAGATGTGCTGAAAAGTATAAAATACACATCAAATTTTGAAGATGGAAAGTAAAATACATAATACAAAAATTTAAAAATAATTTTATATTGATTACATATGATAATATTTTTGCAATGAGTTAAATTAGATGTATTATTAAAATGCATTTCATGTTTCTTTTTATTTTTTCCATTGTAACAACTAGAATAAATTTGAAATTACATACATAGTTGTAGCTAATGTTGTATTTCTACTGGATAATACTACTGTAGACCATCTGTGAATTTAACTTACAGTTAGAAGGCATGAGAGTAGAGGATGAGGTTAGAATATCAACAGAGAGACCAAAGGCAACAATTATTATTGAGCATCCACTAAGATGGGCACTGTTATACACTCTTCTACATTATTTCATTTAATCCTTGTAATGATTTAATTTTCCTGTGGGTTTTCATAGCACCTCTCTATCATAATGCTTTTTCATGATGTATTCAATTTGTCTGTCTATACCTATTTATATCCCCAACTACATTATAGGTACCATGAGGACTAGGACCCTGTGTCTTTTTTTTAGGTGTTAAAATCTCAACACACCGCATGATTTGTACAGCGTAGAATGCTCAATACATTTCTGTTGAATGAATAAATAGATGCCTGAAAGAATGAGCAAGAAATTACTCTCGTTTTATAGACGAGAAAATGAAGTCCTGTAGAAGTTAAAGAACTTGCCTAAACTCACATAGTAGTGATTTAAATCCACACCCAACAGATTCCAAAGCCTGCGCTTTCCCACTGTATTTCAGGGGCATCACAAAAAAGATCAATCTACTCAAAGCTAAATTAACTTTGAAGAACTAAGAGGTAGGGTTAGTGAAGAAAATAAAACCATCAAGCCTAATCCATTTACTCTTGAACAAAGAGCTTTATTACACACATTGCTCCCGTCCTTTGGTACACTCTTTTAAAGAGTCAGTTTTTCAAAATCCATGTTTAAAGTCTCATTTTTTGTATTTGTTAAATGACAAGATGAATGACAGAAAGCTATCATAAAAAGAGTAGTGTGGATATAAATGAGACATGTAGATTTAGGTACATGTTTCTTGAAGGAAGCTTTTGCATATGTTCCCAGACCCTGTCCCGACCCAAGTCTCTGGTGCATTCCTAATAAAAGAACTAAATTATTTTGTAAGCTTTACAAATTTCTTATTCAATTAAACTCTTTTTCTGTCATATTAACAGGAAAATAATATAAAATGTTAAGTAGTTTGTTATATTTGATTAGAAAGAGTAGAAAAGAAGAAAAGTTGTGTACTGTGCCCTGCTGTGCTGGGATCCTGAAAGGACCGTCATCAGCTAATGGAACATGGATTCCATGCAAAGAAGGAAAGTTGATGGTCTCAGCCCACGACCCCTGGGAGAGCTAAAAGAATAGTAAGGGGAGCCATGGGTGCTTCCACTTTGTGCTCTCACATCATGTTGCTTCCACTATTTGAAAACTAAAAGATTTGTTAAAATGTGTGATACAGGCATAAGTAAAATAGGTATTGAAATATAAGAAAGAGTAGTTGGCGAAGACTTTACAGAATAAGCAGGATTAAAACTCGACCCTGCTATAAATAATCTGCTGTTGTAACTACAGTAGTTATGAATATAAAAATAACATTTTACATCTGCAATGCAAAGTCACCAGAATGAATGTCTTGATTCTCTACCACACAGCTTACATTTGTCAACATGTCTTTCTCCCTTCTTAGATTAAATGATCCTAGAAGGCCAGGGTTGTGTTTCAATCATCTTTGTTTCCATGGCAGCATTTCTCATTGCCCCCTTTTCTAGGATGTGGATTCTAAATACTTTGGCTTTAAGAAAATTAGTCTCAGTAACTATGGATACTCTTCCATTTGATTTCCACCACCTGCCTGGTATATAGTTGATGCTCAGTACATAGTTGATGAAGAAATAAATCCAGAATAATTAAATGATGGATGATGGATACATTAATTGCCCTTCTTTAAAACACACAGGATGCAAAGCTCAGGGAGAAAAAGAGTAGGATGGGAAGGGAATCACTACCTGGGGGAAAAAAAAGCAAGTGAAGAATTATGGCAGATTCTGTGGGAGAGAAGACCATGAAAGATGATGACTAGGCAGTAGTCAGTCAAAAGGTCAAAGATAATAAAACTCAAAAAAGGGAATATAATATATATAAACCTTCATAATTGCTAGGGAGCTAATTTATAAATATAAGCATAAACAATGTATTGTCATTAGTACATTAGGATAATTAAAGATGTTATCGTTGATGGTCAGTAACACGCCATCAACAATGATAAATGCTTAATATTGAACAAATACAAATATCCAGAAAAAAATAGCCTCAGAGAACTATGCATTATTGTTACAAAATCGCATGTTACTTAAGCATTTCAGTAAAGAGAATTTGGCTGTTGACTCACATGAGACTGAATTTTTTTTTCTTTTAAGTATTAAAGAAATGAGCCCTATGTAGCAGCCTCATTTTCAAAGCCAATCAAGGGAGGGTTGAGTGATATTATCTAAAATTTGGCATAACACAACTTCACAACACAGCATTTCACTTTACATTATGCAGTAAGATAGCATCTCGTATTGTATAAATTGAACTCAGTTTCAGAAGATATAACCTGGTGAACCTGGGTTATTCAACTGAGATTTCTTACTTTATCTTTGAATTTTCCAGCGTTAAAAAACATGGCATCATCAAATGCAAGAATAAACTTTTCTTAATACTTAGAAATGTTGTCATATACAAACAATAAAATAATACACGTTATAGCTAAAGTTTGACAGCAGGCTAATAACTAATACTGGCAGATTGACCAACTAGAATTCACTCTGTCATAAGCTCAAGAAAAAACAAACCAGTTAAAATGTAAGCAATTTTTTGGTAAGCATTCCCTGATGAAAGTGATAATTTATCACTTAGGGTGATTTCTTATGTTGGGTTTGTATGGAACAACCAACAGTCTTCATATTTTCCTGTGGAGCTTTAGCTGAAATATAAATTAGAACATGGATAAGTTTAAGTATCTTCTGGCCCTTTGATAGCCTTGGGATGGAAATAGTTCTTAAGGTACTATACATAAAGCTTTTTGTGTACAATTATGCATATCAAACCCTGATTCTTGACTTTATTTAAATGAATAAGGAGAAAGGAACTAATATTTTCCAAGTAAGACTAGATATTACCGTTTTGGACATTATAATGATTTTACTGGGCTGCAAATCAACATTATATTTTTAAAGTAACAGTATAAATTTTGGTCCTAAGGCTCTGGCAATTTAAAACTGTTTTCTTTTTTTTTTTTTTTCTTTTTTTTTTTGAGACGGAGTCTCGCTCTCTCACCCAGGCTGGAGTGCAGTGGCGCGATCTCGGCTCACTGCAAGCTCCGCCTCCCAGGTTCATGCCATTCTCCTGCCTCAGCCTCTCCGAGTAGCTGGGACTACAGGCGCCCGCCACCACGCCCGGCTAATTTTTTGTATTTTTAGTAGAGATGGGGTTTCACCGTGGTTTCGATCTCCTGACCTCGTGATCCACCCACCTCTGCCTCCCAAAGTGCTGGGATTACAAGCGTGAGCCACTGCGCCCGGCTTAAAACTGTTTTCTTTATTGTAATAAAATCTTACATTAAGTGGAGATAGATAATTGTTAAGCGCAACTTCAAGGCATTGTAAGAGAATAATATGTTTATTGCTTTCAAGTCTATAAAATTATTGCAACTAACCAAGTGTTATCTAAGGAGATTCCTCTTCCAATGCATTGATAAAACTGTATAACCAATGAAAA
Organism: Hylobates moloch; assembly: GCF_009828535.3. Classification (NCBI taxonomy): domain Eukaryota; kingdom Metazoa; phylum Chordata; class Mammalia; order Primates; family Hylobatidae; genus Hylobates; species Hylobates moloch. The sequence goes on along the minus strand of NW_026652276.1, from coordinate 182,216,739 downwards.
GAGTCATTTCAGCATTCCTTGAACAATCGATCCTCTAAGAAGGGTTACGAGTTAGCTTTGGCACTAGGTGCAGGAGCTGCAAGACCGAATAAGAGCCAGCAGGTTCTCCTTGAGTAGATTCACGGCCTGTGGTCAAAGGGGAAGCAGTAGACAGACAGGCAAACAGCCGTCTCTAATGAAGTTGGCATGAATGATCACGGTGCTTGGGGAATTACATGAGGAAGGGATTCCTTTTGCCTGGGGCACTCCAGAGTCTTCACAGAGGAGATAATGGGTGACATCTGAGCTGTGCTATGCAGAATGAGCTGGAGTTTAGATGTTAGAAAGGAAGGATAAAGTAACAAGTAATGAAATTTAAAATAAAGGAAACAACATGACCTGCATTAGCGGGGCGTGAAATGTTACTCTGGGAAATGGCAAAGAGTTGGATGGAACTAGGGCAGGTTCTAGTCACTGCTTCTCTCACTGGGTTGAGAGAAAAGGGCAGTGACAGAAGATGAAATTGCAACATTAGGTTAGGCAACCATCCAAGTTGTGCATGTACAAAAGAGCACTTCCAAAATATTTGAGAACGCCTTGTTATCTGAGGGAGAAAATACTGTTTTCAAGCTTTTGAACCTAAATTGTTTTATAAGACCTTCTATTTGGAGAAATATCACAAATGTGAACTGCAGCTGTATGTTTCTCTTGATGATTTATACATTTCCAATTTTTGAAGCCTAAAATATAAACATAAAATGCTTCTGAAAGGTGGCTAACCACCATCTCTACTCTCTGTCTTCCTTTAGAGGTTGAAAAGCCTTCTCAACAAATGGGAACCTTTTAATATTTCAATAATTTTATTCTGCAGGCAGAGGGAGACAGGGTTTAAGGGAAAAGTCACTGTTATCTGAAGTCAGGTGCCAGGTAGCTGTGTGACTTTGACAAAACCAGTTTTCTTCTTTGGGTCTCAGGTCCCTCACCCGTAAAATGAGAAAAGTTGTATTAGATGGTCTTTTAAGGTTCTTCTCTTTCTAGGTTTCGCACTTAAACATTTTAGGACTCTGATCTGTGTAAAGACCAATTTATATGTCCAAACAAATGACACTGGCCTTATATATAATTCAGGTCAGCTGAATTTGACAAAAGATTCAATCCATTAGTGGAAGAAAGTGGTGTCTGAAATTATCCATATTCATTTATATTTCAGAAGTACACAGATTTGCATGTAGAACATGATGAGAAATGGCAATTAAATTATCACAACATTAGAGGAACATTAGAGGTTTGGGTGAAGTAGAGTGGAAGAACAGGAGAGTAAGTTCAGCTCTGCATATATTGACATTAAGATCCCATTAGTGGAAATGCCTAATAAACAGTTGGAAGTGTGATTCTGAAGCTCAAAAATATTTTACTCTGGAAACAAATTTCGGAGTCATTCTACAAGGGGTTACTGAGGCAATGGGAGTGAATGAGGAGATCTTGGGGAAAATGTGCAGTTTTGAAAGAGAAGGCAAGGGAGAAGAAAAAGAAGGTGAGAGGTAGGAAAACCAGAAGAGAATGTGCTGGGAGGCTCTTGGGCAATGGTATTGGACATGGGGTCAATCCTGTCACGTGCTACACATGGGCCAAGGAAGAGAAGGAATTTTTGGATGTTGCAATTCCAGAAGACCAAAGAAAGTCTCCTATAAATGTTTCAGTGGAAAATGGGAAAACAAGGTTGCAGAAGGCTGGGGACTTATTTTAATTTTTACTCAGAATCCATGTTGTATTTAGACATAATGAAGGATTGTCTGGCTATTATAAATAGTAAATTCATAATGGCAGATTTTTAAGTTAATGGGAACATATTCCAGCCATCACAGATTTTTAGTAAAAAGCTACATAAATAATAGCAAAATATTAACCAGAGGTGCAAATTTGAGCATCTTTTCCCTCAGTGTTTTACTTCTGAAGGCAATTGATGTATGGAAATATTTATGTACAAGAGTATTCACTGAAGCATCATTTTAGTAAGTTGGCAACGACATAAATGCCCATAAATAAGGGAAAGGTTAGATTGAATATGATAAAATATGAATGACATTGCACAAAATATTTAGTGGCATGGGGAAAAGAATAAGGTATAATATAGAAATATTTATTATTTTATAAAAAGAAAAGCAGAATATCAAACAGAATATCCAGAATTGACTAATTTTGTTTAACAAAAACATGAAAAAATACATATACAGAGAAAAGACTGGAAGGAAATGCACTAAATATAAGGGTAGTTGCTCTGAATAGTAATATTGTGGTTGGGCTTTATTTTATTCTTTGTACTTTGTTTTTTAATTTCATATAAATATATATTATACTTATTAGTAGGACAAAATTCAGTAACTCCTAATTTTAAAAGACCAACAGAGGAGACAAAAGAAATAAAACATTAGTTTTTCCCTAACACACACATGCTGTTGTACATATACATGAGCGTGCACATGTGCATGTACACACACACACCCGCCCCCCTTCTTTTAGCTTAGAAGAGGTAGAAATATATTCTATTTGATGGTATGGAAATGGGGCAGACCCAGCCCCGTACTCCCTGGGTTTGGTGAATAAGTGACTTCAGAGCAAAAATAGGCTTGACAATTGTTTAAAACTAATCTCGTTTAAATATGCTTTTAATAGTACTCAAATGTAAAACACATGAAATAGGTAAATACTAGGAGTTGGTAAAATCTCTCTTCAGAAATTCCAGCTGATAATTATTTCAGACATTTAAATAATGAGTTTTCAGTGATTCTATTATCTAAAAACTGTGTGCCCTGATTTAACCTAAGTGAGACAAGGATGGAGCTATACAATAATAGATTTCATAAAAAGGTCCAACTTAGCAAGTCATGAAACTACCTATCAGTCTTTGAAAAATTTCTTAATGCCTTTATTCATACACATCCAAGAATTATTTTAAGGTTTCATTTAAAGCCTGTGCCTTACCTTCCTTTATGTTCAGCTCATGATAAACAGGAATAAGATTAAGTTATATCTTCATAATTAATTGATTTGGTACTAAACAGGAAATCTAAAGACCTATAGAGTTGTATAAATTCTCATTGACCTTAATCACATCTAAATAAGCTAAGCTGCACTGCTGTGTAGAGCACTGAGGTGGAGAGAAGGCATCAAAATAGGACAGTCTCCAAAATTAAGTAGTGTATTCCAAAAGGTTTATAAAATAGACAAAAACGAAATACAGACATTATGCTAACTCTGAATACACAATATACTAAATAGAGAGATTTTAAGAACAATTCTGTCTATCTGTATATATACACAAAATGCCTTTACACAATGACCCCAGGTCAAAATAATGTCTAGGTTGATGGAAGGGAAATATTATATAATTTAGCGTGAAATATATTTTCTCTGCTCCCATTTTCTGATTCTAAGGTATGAAATGGCAAGAGGCATTTCTGGCAAGTGTCTCAAACCATCCCCAAGCACCACCAGGCACCATTCAGAAGACATCCTCAGCTTCACACAGAAGAGCAAGTAGATTTGTCAGCAGTGGTGGTAATAGAGTACATGGGGTTGGAGCCTATGCAGAAGTGGCATCTTTTGAATGTCTGTAAGCAGATACTCTGTCAGACCTTGAACATGAACCACAGTTACTTTAAAAATGTTTGAGTGAATTTTAAATGCTGTTAGGTTTAATATTTCAACATTTCATCTTTGCAGCTGGGACACAGTCCAATCCTTTGTATGATGATGACGCATTATGGTTCCAAGATGGACAGAAATTTCTGGGAGGCAAATCTATTTGTGGAAGTGGGTGGGGTGACTCCCAGTTCCAGGGAGCAGAATGGAGAAGAATGGACTCTACAGGTTGGGTAAAAGTGAGCATGGATTTCAGCTGCATGAGTCATGAACTGGCCAATGTGTGGTGACAGTGAAGCAACAACATCAAGGGAGTTGCTGACAAGGTATAACATGGTCTGAAATGAAGTGAATATGTTGCAACAACGAAGATTAGCTAGTGGAATTCCAAAGGAGGGATGCAAATGATTCCTATAGACAATGGTATGATGAGATGGAGGTGCCATAGGACAGGTGAGTGAGGCAGTGATATGGCAAGCTAGGGCTGAGACCAAAAATGCAGAAGGTATCTATGATGAAAGAGGAAATTGGTTTAGGTTTACATACTAAATAGGTACAATTTATGTTACATACATGATTGGAAAATAAATATTGAAACTTAATTTAATAAAATGTGTCAGCACTATATAAAGTATTTATATGAAATCATTGTATTCCAGGGCCTATTACAGTCAAGTAAAGTGTTTTATTCTCTGTAGGTTTCTTAAGTTATAGTAATTATAGTTCACGATGTTAAGTTCTAAAACATTTTTGCCTCCTAAATAATTTTAAACTTGTGAGAATCAAATGAAGAAATAGTTGTAAAGCATTGAATGTCCGTGTCCCTCCAAAATCCATGTGGAATCTTAATCCCCACTGTGGTAGTATTAAGAGGTTGGGGCCTTTTGGGAAGTGATTAAGTCATAAAGCCTCCACCTTTGTGAATGGAATACATGTGTTATAAAAGACGCTTTGTAGAGCTGTCTGGCTCTTTCATCTCTCCTGCCATGTGAGGTCACAGTGTATGTCCCTTTTCCCCTTTATGCCAGGTGAGGACACCGAAGGTGTGATTGATAAGAAACAGGGCTTCACCAGACACTGAATCTGCTGGCACCTTGATCTTGGACTTCCCAGCCCCTAGAACTGTGAGAAATAAATTTCTGCTGCTTAAAAACTACATAGTCTAAGAATTTTGTTATAATAGCATGAATGGACTAAGACAAGTGGTCACTGAAAACCTCCAAATACATCCTCACTTTTCTTGCAAATAAAGGATAAAATCCTAATAAAGGAAAATAACAAGATCAGGAAGTATAAATCCATTCTCTACTATTTCTGGGAAGTAACTAAATAAAGCTGCTTTGAGGAAGGGCCAGAGTGAAGATTTTGCTATCTATCATCTAATTTCTTGAGTTATATATAACTGAAAGACTGTTATTTTATTTTGAAGCAAATTAAATAAAGACTCCTGAAGTGACCCATTCTTGCTACTGACAATCCATAAAATAAAACCATTTTCTAAAAAGAAAAAAAATTTTATTCATTGCCTCTGCTCTGAGCTGTTCACTCATGATTGACGGGTGTGTGGGAGGCCGGGGGGAAGGAATTCACATTCACAGATCTCTCTGATAGCCTTCCCTGAGCTGCCTTTATCCTTGTCACCAAAAGTTTATCAATCACTCCCTCGTTAGTGCCACATCTACAATCTTTTACTTAGTAACTATAATACTTGATATTCTACAATATACTATTTATTTTCATGTTTGTTTCCTATCCAAGACCATGAGTTATTTGAGAGCAAAACTAAGTCTTATTCATCCAGTGTTTCCAACCTACTGCACAATACCTAGTACACGAAAAGTGTGCTTAGTAAGTGCTGAGTCATTTACATGTATTATTTTGTTGAAACAATTATCCTGGGGGACAGATATTACTGTGCTTATTTTAGTGATTAAGAAATAGGATTCAATAGGTTGGATAAATTGTCTACAGCCACACAGACTTCAGTGGTAGAGTTTAGATTCAACACTTTCACATTTTACCCATTCTAAAGTGAATTTTTCTTTTCATACTTAAAAAGCTCTGAAATTAGGATGTTTCCCCATTGATGGCAAGTTTCAATCACCATCTTTCAGGTAACAGTTGTGATGTGGTTCTCATTTTTGTGTATTTGAGGACCTAGTCATGGCTCTCCACATTGTTTTCACTCCATTTGAGTTAAGGGTATGTTTGGAGTTGCACCTGATTGAGCTTAATTGTTGTTTATAATGTCTGCCAAGGGAGAATTGCTTGAGCCCAGGAGTTTCGGGTTGCAGTGAGCTATCATTGTGCTACTGCACTGCAGTCTGGGCGACCGAGTGAGAGCTCATCTCTAAAAATGCAGGAAAATATGGCAACCGAAAAGCAGAACATAACTGGATATTCATGAAACAAATATTCACAATTGGAAGAATGGCTGAAATTCTGTATTTTCTTGCTAAGCAATAACCATATACATTTAGAACCTATCAAAGGAACATATACCCACAAATAGATAAGGCTGTATTAACATTTTTTTGAGATCAGTTTGCAGGATGGAAGGGCACTAGAAGGCAGGAAAGGTGAACATAGCAGGAAAACTCAGGGCATTGATGCTCTCAGCTGAAAGGAGAACAATGGTAAGGGAAAACTACCAGCACAATTCAACAGAATCTTCTATGATGATGGAAATGCTATATAATCTATACTGTCCAATAGAGTAGCTGCTAGCACATGTGGCTATTGAGCATGTGAAATATGGCCAGTGCAAATGAGAAAATGAATTTTAATTTCATTTTGGTTAACTTAAATGTAAATAGCCACATGTGCCTAGCAGCTGCTCTTGTGGACAGTACAGAACCAGATAGTGCTATGAAAACCAATCTCTTTCTTTAGGGAAGCTGATGATTACTGTTTGATGGCAAAGTGAGTTTCAGTCTCATCTGAAAAGGGCAAATATAGCCATTTCACAATGTTGTAGGGGGTTAAAGAGATGCTGTATGGAATGTGCTTAACATAAAGCCTGGTACATAGTAAATGAGAAGAAGTGAAGGTAGTAGTAATAGTGAATATAGGAATAGTAGTAGTTGTGATAAATATATTATTTTAGTCTTTGCTGACAAACAGCAAGTAAGGTCTGAATATTGCAATAAGCAGGAGGTCGGCAAGAAATTGCCCCTGCCAAAATGATAATAAATTGCCTGGAAATTAGAAAGTTCATTATAGACAGGCTATACATAAACTCAGTAAATATTGATCAGCCTGAAATTTTCAGAAGGTGAATTACTGCACAAGCAATGTTTCCAGGTATGTCTCTGCATTTTAAAAAATCCAAGTTCTAGTGTCTTGGCCCCTCATCTAATTCTTAAAAGAATTCCAGATTAGTCCTAGCATACTATAGTTCTAATAAGGATAGGATCTTTTTTACAAACTACAGAGGGATATTTTGTTTGCCAAGGGGAACCTTGGATAAATACTAATAAGAAAGGATGTCCTTGCTGAGCTCATACTGAGGGCAAGCCTGTGTTTTATAACTAGTGTGTAGCCCTTCAGAGAATTTACTGGCCTATGTTAATTAGTTAATATGCACCGAGCTTGTGTGTGTGTGTGTGTGTGTGTGCGTGTGTGTGTGTGTGTGTAAGGAGACACAGGGCTAATAAGGACAATGAAGACTGGGATGGGGTAACATCATAGCATCTCTACCCAGCCCAGCCAAATCTTTGATCTAGTTTAAAGACACTAGGGAGAAATGAGTTAAGAAGAGAAGCTGAAAGAGCTGATTTCAGGAAAGATATCATTCCCTGAGACTGAGTCTGGGATTGAGCAGTGTTTTTTTTTTTTTTTTTTTTTAAGGGAAAGGGTCCAAGAGAGCTAAGCATTTTTTCAACCTTTGCAGAGAATCCAAGGCCACTTAAACATCTGGAAAACTGGCAGCCTTGGGATCAGTGAAAGGTAGCACCTTAAGCATATACATTAGCAGTCTGATGTATACTATCAGAAAGGGCTGTGGTGAGGCTGCCTCAAGTAGAGGACATGGATAATGGGACACTCAAGTAGCACAGGAAGAACTGAGTTGAACTTGCTTGGAGAGTAGCACTGAAGAGCACCCTGTTTATAGCATCCCAGAAACACTTGTGTGGGGTTGAGGTCCTCCTGATCAGATGAATTCAGTATAAGCAGGCATTAAAGTGACCTAGTTTGTCCTCACAGGATAGTGATGCCAGAGGACATTGGGGTACACTAGCTGTTTTGTTACTTTGGAGTTCCTGTTATTATTCAAACCTTTTTGAGTTTCTATAGTTGTATGCCACAACGATTTAGGGTGGAGTTAGTCCAGGGCAGCATTGGCACCAATAAAGGGCTGTTTGTTGAAAGCCTGCTCATCATTTGCCTTTTTATTGCTACCAGAACAACAGCAACTAGAATCACTAAATCTAACACTTGAATAAAGGCTCTTCAGAGGGCTTAACAGTGGCAATTACCAAACAGTCCACACCAACTGTTCTTGGCAGGAAGTGAAGAACAAGAAGTAAAGAATTACTCCACGAAGTGAAAAATTTGGGAAGTGCTTCAAATAGAAAATATGTAAATTTACAAAATGGGAGGACCATCAGCACAAACAACTGTTCTCTTGAGAAATAAAAATCCAATAAAGTTTAAGAATATACCCAGCCTCTTTCAGGGGCACTCTATTCAAAATGAAACCTTAAACTACATTGGAAGATAAACTGCATGCTTATCTGCATTGTTCGACTCAACCTACAATGGTTGAAATGAGTTTTTTTTTTTTTGCCTTTTCTGACAAAGGTCATATTGATTGAAAGTCCTATTTCATTGACACTTTCCAATTCTCTGGAAATGGTCAGTTATCATAACATAAGGATAGACAGAGGGACATTGATTTTCTTCCATCCCTTTAATTTAATGTTTCGGTTCTGATGATCACTATGCCAAAATTTTACCTAGCAGTGCTGCCCATATCCTGGCCATGTCATTTAATTAACAAAACTGAAATACTTAGCTTGGCCATGTAATTTCAGTAACAAAAATGAGAAATGATTGTAAACAGTATTAAGCAAAGTTCATGAAATGAATTATTTTTGCATGATGACTTTGAGGAATAAAAAGGATTAGAAAAAAGAAAGAAAGGAATAAAGTTTGAGTTGCACAGGTCAGAGGTAACGGATCAAAAGGTAAGGAGTACATAAAGTGTTCCAAGTTGACAAACTGGACATAAATAAATCACTAGGACCAGACGGCATTCATCCAAGAGTCTTGAAGGAACTCAGGGATGAAATTGTGGAGCTGTTGGCCAAATGTGGAAACTGCCGTTGCAAACAATCACCTTGTCAGAGTACTGGGAGATTGCTGATGGGATTCCTATCTGTAAGAAGGGCTCTAGAGAAAACCCTAGGAACAAGATAGAGATCAGCAAGACTGGCTTTCCTGGCATAAAAAGATGAAAAGAATAAAAAAAACAGAGTCAGTGCCACTGAACACCTTTATGTAACTCACTTACTGGGGTAAAAGCTGCATAGTTTGGGTAAGAAGGAATCATACCACCACTATGGGCTTGTTGAGTTCTCTGAGGTAGTTAACAATTATTGTGTGGCCAAATTGTAGACATAATTTACTTCTCTTTTTAAGGGACTTTGAAAAGATTTACTTAAAATTGCTACTGAACAAAATATAACTGAGTTAGCATGAGAGTATTTTCGTCACATATAAAAAAATAACAATGATAGACAACACAGAATTTGGTCAGGCATGCTGGCTCACGCCTGTAATCCCAGCACTTTGGGAGGCTAGGCAGGAGGATCACTTGAGCCTAGGAGTTCAAGACCAGCCTGGGAAACATGGTGAGACCCCATATCTACCAAATAAAAAAAATTAGTGGTGGTGAACACCTGTAGTCTCACATACTCAGGAGGCTGAGGTGGGAAGATTGATTGAGGCTGAGAGATTGAGGCTGCAGTGGGCCGTGATAGTGCCACTGCACTCCAGCCTGGGTGATCAAGTGAGACCCTGGTCTCAAAACAACAAAAACATAAACAAAAACACCACAGAGGTCATAAGGAACATTTTCCTTGGTGTATCCTATAGGAGTTGTGAGACAGTCTTATATTGATAAATGGATTTGTGTGGAAATTTTAAATTTATATATCCTCCTAATTTCTAGCCAGCAAGGATATATCAATACAAAATGCTGAAAGTGGGAAATTTCAAAAGGATATTTGAATGGGAAGAAATATGTTGGGCCAATTTCAATGTGTATTTCAAAACTACACTTACAACTTGCCTCTCAAGCATGTCCTGGTAGTCACTGTAGTTTAAAGCTCTAACAGAACTGAGGATGCCATTAGGGAGAATGCCTTAAACAAATCAGGAGCAGCTGCAGGGCACAGGGCTTTGCATGCAGAACGGAACAGGGATGAACTCACACAGAGTGCCTATACCTTATGCCAGCTGCGGTACATATGTATTCTCATTTGTCACACTGATTGTAAAGTAGATGATACTATAAAACTTTGGATCCTATAATTAGCAATACTGTATTGTACACTTAAAATTGTAATGAGAATAGATCTCAGGTTAAGTGATCTTACAATAATCAAAAAAGGCAATAGACCTGATGTTTTAGAAAATATATATTTCTACAAAACAGGCAAAGACTTGTTATAAGTGTTTTTCATGACAACATAAATCTTGCCTTAGTTTCTTTTTACACGTATCAATTGACTTCATTATTTTCTCTCTCCTTAGGATAATTTTCTATTATTTCTAGAAGGTGTATGTAATATGTAAAGGCAAAAAAAATCTACTCATGTGACTGACATGCATTTTCTTCTGTTGCAGATATAAGAGAATAAAGTGAAGAGAAATGAACTTTCTCAAAGTCGTATTGCTTAGAGGGAGTAGAAATAAGATTAAAAACCAATGTCAGTTGACACTAAATTCTGTGCTCTTGAAAGGTGGTCATTAATGTCTAATTATTTGATTTAAATTTATTCCCATTAAAAAACCTAGTCTTGCACAAAACAGACTCCTGCTTTTCTGGTAGTATTGTTCCAGCTGTTACTACTCAGTCATCTTAGTCTCATACTTTTTGCTCTCCCAAAGAATCATTAACCATTTCCGTGTTAAGCTTCCTTTAGGTCAATTCTGAGAGCTGAAAAAGTAAATAGGTTCAACAAAGATATAAACAATTAGTCTTCCACCTATTGTTATTATTTATTAAAATAAATTAAAAGAAACATTTTTGTTCTGTTTTGAATCAGAATGGAATTTCAGAAAATGTTCACGATACGGTTTGGCTGTGTCTCCACCCAAATCTTGTCTTGAATTGTAACTCCTACAATTCCCATGTATTATGGGAGGAATTCGGTGGGAGGTGATTGAATTATGGAGGCAGGTCTTTCCTGTGATCTTCTCATGATAGCGAATGAGCCTCACGAGATCTGATGGTTTTAAAAAATGGGAGTTTTCCTGCACAAGCTCTCTTTGCCTGACGCCATCTACGTAAGATGTGACTTGCTCCTCCTTGCCTTCCACCATGATTGTGAGGCTTCCCCAGCCACGTGGAACTTTAAGTCCAATTAAACCTCTTTCTTTTGTAAATTGCCCAGTCTCAGGAATAATTTCTTAAAGTCCTTATCAGCAGCATGAAAATGGACTAATACAGTAAATTCGTACTGAGGTTGGGGTATGGCTGAAAAGATACCTGAAAATGTGGAAGCAACTTTGGAATTAGATAACAGGCAGAGGTTGGAACAGTTTGGAGGACTCAGAAGAAGATAGGAAAATGTGGGAAAGTTTGGAACTTCCTAGAGACTTGTTGAATGGCTTTGACCAAAAGCCTGATAATGACAGGGACAATAAGGTCCAGGCTGAGGTGATTTCAGATGGAGATGAGGAACTTATTGGGAACTGGAGAGTAAAGGTGACTCTTGTTATGTTTTACCAAAGAGACTGCCAGCATTTTGGCCCTGCCCTAGAGATTTGTGGAGCCTTGAAGTTGAGAGAGATGATTTAGGATATCTGGTAGAAGAAGTTTCTAAGCAGCAAAGCATTCAAGAGGTGACTTGGATGCTGTTAAAAACATTCAGTTTTATACGGGAAGCAGACCATAAAGGTTCAGAAAATTTGCAGCCTGACAATGTAATAGAAAAGAAAAACCCATTTTCTGAGGAGAAATTGAAGCCAGCTGCAGAAATTTGCACAAATAACAAGGAGCTGAATGTTAATCCCCAAGACAATGGGGAAAATGTCTCCAGGGAATGTCAGAGGTCTTCATGGCAGCCCCTCCCATCACAGGTCTGGAGGCCTAGGAGAAAATGGTTTTGTGGGCCAGGTCCAGGGTCCCCGTGCTGTGTGCAGTCTACAGACTTGGTGCCCTGTGTCCCAGCCACTCCAGCCGTGACTTAAAGGAGCCAACGTACAGCTCAGGCTATTGCCTTAGAGGATGAAAGCCCCAAACCTTGGCCGCTTCCATGTGGTGTTGAGCCTGCAGGTGCACAGAAGTCAAGAATTGAGGTTTGGGAACCTCTGCCGCCTATATTTCAGAAGATATATGGAAATGCCTGGATGCCCAGGTAGAAGTTTGCTGCAGGGGTGGGACCCTCATGGAGAACCTCTGCTAGGGCAGTGCAGAAGGGAAATATGGGGTTGGAGTCCCCTGCACAGAGTCCTTACTGGGGCGCCACCTAGTGGAGCAGTGAGAAAAGGGTCACCATCCTCCAGACCCCAGAATGGTAGATTCATGAGAGCTTGTACCGTGTGCCTGGAAAAGTTGCAGACACTCAACACCAGCCCATTACAGCAGCCAGGAGGGAGGCTGTACCCTGCAAAGCCACAGAGGTGGAGCCACTCAAGACCATGGGAACCCACCTTTTGCATCAGCATGACCTGTAATGTGAGACATGGAGTCAAAGGAAATCATTTTGGAGCTTTAAGATTTGACTACCCTGCTGGAATTTGGACTTGCATGGGGTCTGTAGCCCCTTTGTTTTATCCAATTTCTCCTATTTGGAATGGCTGAATTTACCCAATGCCTGTACCCCCACTGTATCTAGGAAGTAACTAACTTGCTTTTGATTTTACAGGCTTATAGGTGGAAGGGACTTGTCTTGTTTCAGATGAGACTTTGGACTGTAGACTTTTGAGTTAATGTTGAGATGAGTTAAGACTTTAGGGGACTGTTGGTAAGGGATGATTGGTTTTGAAATGTGAGGACATGAGATTTGGGAGGGGCCAAGGGCAGGATGATATGGTTTGTCTGTGTCCCCACCGAAATCTCATCTTGAATTGTAACTCCCACAATTCCCAAATGTCATGGGAAGAACTTGGTTAGAGGTGATTGAATTATGGGGGCTGGTCTTTCCCGTGCTGTTCTCATAAGGGTGAATGAGTCTCATGAGATCTGATGGTTTTAAAAAGTGGGAGTTTGCCTGCACAAGCTCTCTCTTTGCCTGACGCCATTCATGTAAGATGTGACTTGCTCCTTCCTGCCTTCCACCATGATCGTGAGGCTTCCTCAGCCACGTGGAACTGTAAGTCCAATTAAACCTCTTTCTTTTGTCAATTGCCCAGTCTTGGGTATGTCTTTTTCAGCAGCATGAAAACAGACTAATACAGTTCAGCTCAAATCGAAAGATATGGAAATGTAGGCATAGGGAAAATGTGTTTGCTTGAGGTCACAGAGCTTATACATGGTAGAGTTGGAAATGGTAGGAGGAGCTAGACATCTGTATGTGCTCACTATTGGTCCTTTTCTAAAGATTGGTCTGGTGATATACAGGGTGAGACTGTGTAAGGCCTAGAAGAGATCAGTTGCTTCAGAGATAAGAGATGAATGGTGAAACTGAAGTCTGTATAGTGCTAGAAGATTTCGTAGTTCTTGCTCAGTCAGAATGGAGAAGCCTCACAAACTTTCTTGGGCAATAAAGGTATCTGAGATGTCAAAAAGGCCACAGCTTAGAAATAAGAATGATTCCTTAAAGTAAGAGGCATATCATTGGGTTAAGTTCAAAGTCAAAATATACTGCCCTAGCAAATAAATTATTCCAAATCTGACAGGGTCAATAATCTGCTAGTAATTTAACTCCCTGCCAGAACAAACTGAGCACTCTTTAAAGAAAAATAATACAGCAATTCACAGCATAATAAAAAAAATTGGAAAAAAAAAAACCAAAATTGTGACCTGTAGTTAAGAGAAAAACCAGTCAACAGACATTAACCCCAAAATGATTATAAGTTAGAATTAGCAGATGAGGACTTTAAAGTAGCTTGACTACATTAAGGAAAGTATGACCATAATGAATGAACAAATGAGGAATCACAGAAGAGCAACAGAAGTTGTAAAAAGGAACAAATGTAATTTCAGAACTAAAAATTATAATATTCAAAATGAAAAATTCGTGAAATTGCATTAGGTTGAAGATAGAATAAAAAGGGCCAATGAATGTATAGACAAATCAATAGGAAGCATCCTATTTCAATTACAGAGAGAAAAACAATTTTAAGAAATGAACAGAGCTTCAATGATCTGTGAGAAAATATCAAGCAGTCTACCACATGTGTAATTGAAGTTCTGGAAGGTGAGGAGAGAAAGTTCCTAAACAATCCAAATTTGGTGAAAAACATACTTAAGAGATTCAAAAGCTCATTGGATCCCACGCAGGATTAATATAAAGAAAACCTAACCTAGGCACATGATGATTGAACTAATGAAAAGCAAATACAAGGAGAAATTTTGAAAGCAGCCAGAGAAAAGCAACATATTACGTACAAATAAAAACAGACAAATAATGGAGTTTATATGTATGCAGATGTAATACATATGACAACAGTAGCACAAAAGACATGCGGGTGGCAAGTAGAATTCTACCGTTTTAATGCTCTAACATTTTACACGAAATAATACAACATTAACTCTAAATTGTGGCAAGTTAAGGATGTATTTGGTAATCTTCAGAGTAACCACTAAAAACAAATGACAAAAGCCATAGCTAAAAATTCAATTAAAAGAGGAATTCAAATTCAAGAGAGCAGAAATAGAGGAAAAAAGAAATAAAAAACTAATGGGGCAAATAGAAAGAATAACAAAATAATAGATCTAATTCCAACCACATCAGTAATTATATTAAATGAAAATGGACTAAATATTTTAATTAAAAACCCAATATTACCAGGCTGGATAAAAAAAGGCAATCCAATTATATGCTGAGTATAAGAAGCACACTTTAAATGTAAAGACAAAGATAAACTGAAAGTAAAATGATAGAAAAAGACAAGTCATGCAAACAGCAAAAGAAAGCCATACTGATACGAGGCAAACTAGACTTTAGGACAAGAAGTGCTACTAATGAGGAATATTTCATGATGATGAAAAGCTGAATTCATCACAATCATGCATTTGTATATGCCTTATATCATGACTGCATGACCCAAAATGAACAGAATTAGTCAAAAATAGACAAATGTATAATCATAGTGAAAGATTTTAACACCATTCTTTCAGTAACTGATAGAACAAAAAGACAAAAAAATCAGCCAGAATATGAATTTGAACAACATTAAATGAAAGGAAGCTTACATTTATTCTATTCTATTAAAATTTAATTTATATAAACTTCCAAATTTTATCCTATTTCCAATCTCTCTGTATTAGCTGTATAACCATATCTACAATGTTTTTACACAACTTTTGATTAATGAGTACTGTATTTTGTGTCTGTCAGTGGTTCAAGACTCCTGAAAAAGAATTATAAATTGGGCTGGTCTAGGCCAAAAGACAACTGTGAAGTAGGGAAAATCTGTCTCCACTCCATGGGAATTTTTTATCCTATGCCGTCTCCTGTGAACTTCCGGCCACAATCCAAACGCATAAATGAGAAGTTCTCAGAGTCCCCCTTTTATTCCCAGAAAACAGGCATGCATTGTAACAGAGTCTTCTGTAATTATATTTAATGATCATTTAGTGGCTATTTAACAAAACATTAAATCTAATAATGGGCACTTCAGGCCAGGACAGAAAAGAGGACAAGTTTATGGAAAGCCACTGAAGTTGATATTGCTATGGAGGAATTGGGAAAAGGGTAAGAGATAGTAGAAGAAGGTGGGAGCAGGTCATGGTACTCTCCTTAAAGTATATATGCTTCTTTATAAATACAAAGGCATTATTTGAAAACATACTTTTAAAAAGGAATAAATGCAGATAACATATAAAATTTGTTAAATGCAAATGTTTACCTTGAAAATAAGAATCCTTGCTTATCCTTGTTCCAGCTATGAATTGACCTTATTAACTATCTTGTTAGGATAATTTTAGTGTCTTGGAGCTAGAAAGTGAAGATAAAAATATTTAAAAATTGACATGTAATTTCCTTCACAAATTGGACTTTTCATGGTTTGTCAAAAAGTATATTTAAAAAATTCATGCTAGGGTCCTCCATGTCCAGGTCCTCATCCCTGAATACCTACAAACACATGCAGCCCATTTAAGGCTGGTGCCTTTATTTGACAACTGCCTGCCATGCCCAAGCACAGAGACCCTATAAAAAGCCTGACTTGGCCTCTTACCTTCCATTGGAATTACCTCTGGTTTCTAGCTTATTAGTTTCACACCTATATTTCTCTTCTCTCCATAGGCTCAACTGTAGGACAAAGACTCACCAATGCTATAGGTCACTGCCTATCAGACTGCCAAGCTATTTTCCAAGAGACAAGTGATTCAAGCTTCAAAGACACAGTAGCCTAGTTCAGCTTGTGGACCTCCGCATTTCTGGGACAGGGTAGCACGTTCCTGTATACACATTTACCATACAGTGTAATGGCAGCTATAATGCTGTGTTACTAACAAAAAGTGAGTGACTAAAGTACAGAAGCATTAATGTAGCACTTCAAAGCACAATTATAATCATAAAGTATCTAGAGACCGTCTTCCAAATAAAAGACATGAACTTTATTATTGGTTTCTATAATGAGTACAGGTGGGAGGCCATTCTGTTTCAAAATATAAAGTGGGAAAAGGCACTTCAAAAACCACAAGTGGCTGCAAAACTGTTTATATTAATAAATCGCCACATTGTTTTTTGTAACTGACCCAAACATCATCAGAACTCCCATCCCCTCCTCACTGTTTTCTCTGGTCCTTGTTTGGTGCTATGCCTGACAGATTTTTCTTTTCTCCTTTTCTAATATACACTTTTAGGCAATTCCAAGCACTTGTGAGATGGCTTCCTGGGGTCAGAGGTAGGCTGAGGAGGGCTTAGAGGCAGGGGTTTCAGAAGAGGGTAGGGGAGGTAGAATTTCTCCACTGAAAACTCCCGTGGAAAAAATTGGTTTCGTTCTTTGTTTTATTTTTTCCTATGAGAAGCTAATAGATTGATAAAGGGATTAAACCCACAGCCTTGGCCTCATTCACACCACACAATTTAAAAAGATAGAATAACTATGTACCTTTTTTCTCTAACTGCTGCTATATTACTGTTTTCTTAGTAATTTAAATGCCATTATTCATTTTTTCAAAAGGCACAAGAAGACTTTTTCTTTTTAAAAATGGTGACTATATCTAATAATACTTAATAATAATATAAAGAAAATATAATTTTATTTAGAAATAAGCAACTAGCTTTGTACAGCACTTGCTATATGCCAGTATGTTTGTGTTTTACTCATATTTATTTTGACCTCATGAGTACCCAAAGATGTAGGTATTATAAGTATTCTCATTTTTATAGATCAAGAAATTGAGGTATTGAGAGGTTAAGTAATTTGCCCAAGGCCACATGTCTAGTATAGTGATGGAGCTGGGATCTGAATCAGGCATTTTGGATCCAGAATCCCTTTTCCTAACCACTGTGCTACACTGCCCTTCTTAAAGCATGCTCCAGAGTGGCATTCCCCACACTTTAATGTGTGTATGAATCATTTGGCTATCTTGTTAAAATGCAAATGCAGATTCCAATTCCATATTCAGCATTCTGGGGTGAGGCCTGAGATTCTGCATTTTTTAACAAGTTCTCAGGTGATTCTGGTCTTTGAGCTACAATTTGAGAAAAATATTACAATGCTCAAACTGTATTACTTTCTGTTCTGGAAAAGCCTTTTTTTTTTTTTTTTTTTAATAAGAGGGGGCTAGGATTGATGACAGAAGAAATACTTAGGAATTAAAAACCTGCATGTAAATATGCATACATATTCTACAGCTAAAAGATTCTACAGAGGGTGGATTTTATTTTAAGTAGGCTTAATACAATCATAAAATTACCTTAGATGTCTGAGTGCCGTTCTAATTTTAAAAGTTAAGTAGTATTCCAGGAAACGTATTAAAAATAGAGAAAAACACCCCTCTATTTCTGCATATACTTAGTTTTCAAGTTTTAATTATAAACCATTTCTTCTGATAATGAAATCAGAAGTTCATTACTTTCTCTCATATTTGATGAAAGTAATAGTATCCTTCAACACCCTTTAAACAGTTGTTATAGGGGGAAATCCCACAGATAAGGCTGGAAGTGGACAAAAGGGAAACTTGGTAACTTTCTGAGCTGGCAGGGACATGCCCCAAAAGTGTAGTAATTTGTCTATTTCCTGAGATTCTCCCTAAGCAACCACTAGTCCTTTAGGTCTTGAAATCTTTAGGCCTTCGAGTTCGCTGTTAAAATACAAATAATGTGTTTACAGTTAACACCGCAAAGGGATGGCTTGCCAACCAGGATCCCTAGTTGACTCAATTCTCTAAGTCCAACAGGAGGGGTTACTAGTGAAAGGCAGAAATTCCTGAGAGCAAGTTCCATCAAGTTCAATGTGTCATACTTACAATTTTGCACAGGTTTGCCTGAGCATATATTATTTAATTCACTTCCCAGAGACAGGTATTATAGACTTACAGCTTCTCTATGAGCTGAATTGCCCATTGGAATCAGTGAGGTAGGGCTCTGTGTGTGTGTGTGTGTGTTTTAAGCAAAAGAAAACACTTACGTGGTTTATGAATACCTTTATTACGTTTCCTGCTGATTCAATGAACTTTTGATTAGCCTCCATGATTACTAACTTCATTTAGGAAAATATGTATGTGAGTGGTTCCGTAATTATTTGAGACACTTGAAGATAGGAGGACTTTCAAAGGCTGACTAAAGGTGTGAAGGCAGATCACAGTTTGTCCATTTTCTTTTGACTTTCTTTAGATGCTAATACCTGCTAATCAGGGAGAGGAAGCAAAGCAGTGGTTGGTAACTCACTTTTAAAATTCAATATGATTATCCTATGGAAGCAGACTGTTCTTTCTCAAAGGCTAAAGGAAAGCAGTTCTGACTATTTCTTGGGTATTTTATTGGCTTTGCAAATCACATTAGCAGTTTTACATGTAGGTATTTAATCAGAAGCTTATTCCTAAAGTATTTATGCAATTGGTCAGTCAAAAGCAAGAGAAACATAGTCTTGGAAGAAAAAGGAAATGCAGATGGTAAATGGCAAAGTTGATCCCAGAAACCACGGCAACTACCAATGCCATGACCTGGAGACTTTCAGCATGTAACTTGCATTTTGTTGTGACCTGAAACATTATGTGTCTTAAAGTATGTTCTCATAACTTAAAGCTGATGGGTTGAGTGCATATACTTGCTTAAATTCTTAAGCAGACTAGCAGTGTTTTTTTTGAAGGTGTCTTGTAAATAATACTAGGAGGAGAAAATAGACATAAGTAAAAGTTAAAATCCATAAGAAAATTACCAAAGATTCCATGAAATAGAGTTTTGGCATCATGTAGATAAAATTTTTAGATAGTTAAGTGAACTTTCATATTTCCCACAGACTGTAGCCAATTTTCAAGACCATCAAATAAGAATTATATCAAATCTTAAGCATTCAAATACTTAATTTAAAGAAAAGCGTAAGTGAAATAAAATTGATTTTTAAAAATCAGGTTATTTCTTCATACTACATGTGAGGCAGTAGGTTTAAATATTAAATTATTAATTTTTTTATCTGACAGCAAATTTGGCTGAGCCCAGCTAGATATTCTGTACATTAGAACACATAACCCAGCGCAGGCCTTGAAAAAAAAAAAAAGGTAAAACTAGCTTTTCTTTTTGCCAAAAACAATTTATACTTGGCCTCACAAAAACAGAAGCAGAATTTTGAAATTAATTGATGTTATTAACTGCTCCGATATTTAGATTGAAATAATTGTAAGGTTGTACAATTAAAACATTTTTCAGATTCTAGTTCTAACCATGCTTAAACATGCAGTAAACAAATGCCCCACACATTTCATATCTCGTCAGTGAAACCCAGGTTTTGTCATGATTAAGATTCTCAAAAATATAAGCTACGTGGGATTTTTTCAAATGTCCTAAAACATATCTTTCTTCGTTGTTGATTTGTGTGATAATTATGCCTTGTTGACTTCTTTTGAACAGAACATATTAGTATTTTGTATCTAATTAATAGATTTAATAATCAATTTCCTCTGGTACAGCTACTGAGAATTCCTCAAATGATAAACAGAGTTAATGTCTAAGTAGAAACAATCTACCAGATTTATTCCAATTGTTTCTTGTATAGTTTATCAACCTGCTATGAATATTTACTGTATTGTGCCATAGGGTTTAAAAATTATACAACAAAATGGACTGAAAATGTAGCTCATATTAAAAAAATAACCTACTTAATATGCATATATAAAGCACTCATTTTCATGATTAATGGTATTAGCGAGGGGGTAAAGTATAAACACAATGTGACAAATATCTAATATCAGATAATGGTAAAATCTTATTTTAATGAGAAACTTTAATACGTCCCCTAAGACTTCACTAACTAATTATGTATAAAATAACCTGGGTTGGTGTTTTATTTGCGTGCAATTCCCATGTTCACTCTTTAGGGTAGTTGCTTATAAACAGCACGAAAGTCCAAAGATAGAAGGTGGTCAAAATAAGAATTACCATTATAAAGTCCAAAGTTTTTCTCTCTCACAAGACACTGAATAATCAATGTTTTTCCTCACCATTAAAATCACACATCTGAGAGATACCTATTTTCTTCTTTTCTCTTAATAACCCAATTACAGCTTAACTGCCTAAGTAGTTTTAACGGATACATTTAGCATTGGACAGCTTTGGGGGAAATGAGTGGCTATTAAGTGTGTTTACTACTCCTCACTTGTATAAAATATACCTTTCAAGCATGTAAGGACACCCTCTAATTGTTGTATTGCAGGATTTGGTGATTCAGTCACTGTTCATCTTATTTATATTCTTCTTGGTTTCATAGGTTTCAATTTGTTTCCTCTCAGCCTTCAAACTTCAGGACCAATCTTTCTATCGAAAAATCTTCCTATTTCTTTGTAATTTTAAATATTTCCTCCCCCGAATTTTCTCCATTTACATTCAATGTAGTAAAGGATGTCCCAATCAGAACAGCATAAAGTGGTTTGTCTGAGTGACAGCATCTGGTGGTTTTGCAGGAAAGTGTGTTTTCTGTTTTATTTTCAAATCTTCTGGATGACATCAGCATTCATGGGTTCTCTCAGTTGCAGAGACATCTGGCTTAAGAGCCAGTAGTGTAAGGTACAGAAAAGTACAAAATATTATTTAAAGGGAGAGAAAAAATTTTATTCTGATTTGCTTTTCATCATTTTAGAGCCAGAATACGATTTAGATTCTATGCGCACACAGTCCAACAGTATAAAATGTGAGGATTTTTTTTTTAGGCTTCCAAAGGGCCAAATATGATACAAATATAATCCTTAGCTAATCATTGAATGAATGATTGAATGAAGCACTGTACCACAGTCTCGTCTAGCCAAATATTATGGTCAAGTGATTACTATGCCATAGGAGGAAAATATGTATTGATAAAAATATTCCTTCACATTCTCTCTTTGCTTTTTGCTTCAGTTGTTTCCACATGCTCTCCTTTTTTCAGATATAGATTCATAGATTAGATGATGCCAAGATCAAAGCCTAAGTTCTTAGCTCTTTAATGCTTGAGTAGATTTGGCTGAATCCAGGCAGATATTCTGTGCATTGGTAGAAACAGTACTAGATCAGAACCATGGTATAGATAATCTCAATTAAACAAATTACAATGATTGTACAGAGAGGAGAACCTGGAAAATTGAATGAAAAGGTCTTACAGAGGAAAAATAGAACCATATACTCAAATTTAATGGTTACACAGAAGTCTTCAAGGGCATCAGGAAGTCAAAGTATGCATCTAGCTTTTAGAGAAGAGAGGACAGACTGCTGGGATATCTTACAACAGATAAAGAGATGGATGGAAACAGGGTAGGTGGTTCACTGGTTTGGGCAGCTCCCCCTGGTGAGGGAAAAAGAAACACTTCAATTCCTCCCTCTTCTTCACAGGTGAAGGAACATTTCTCTAGTTTCTTATGGAAAGGGAATAAAAGAGGAGAGAAGGACAAACAGGGATAAATCCACTTTACTCCATCTTCTATATCATCCTTTTACCCTCACATAAAATGAGACAGAATTTAGAGTAGGGCAATGAATGGGTTATTTTAGAACAGCATCAAGAAAGATAGTGGGATATAAAGTGTAAAACTGAAAATATTGGAGATATAGAAAAATTGGGGAAATGAATGGAAGTATAGATACATCAACTCTTGCAGGAGGAAAAATGAAGGTAAGGAAAACAAGAAAATAATCTTTGAAGCAAAATGAAAATGCAAGGCTGAAATCTGACTGAAAATCCACTCCGTCCTATGAGGGAGTTGCTGGCTGGCTGGCCATTTTTTTAATCACTCATTCCCTTAGGGCCCACTGCCTCCTATCCCCCTGCATGGAACAGACAAAGACCTAAACTCAATCCCTAAATGCCTTACAAGTTTAAGAGCTTGGATTCTGGAGTCTGCCTTGGGTTTTCATCCCAGATCTGCCACTTTGCCACCTGTATCATCTTGGACAATTGATTTAATCTTTCTGGGCTTCAGCGTCCTGATCTATAAAGGGGGGTAATGTAAAGCACTTAGCACCTAGGGACAACTGGGAGAATTAAAAAGAGATAATGTGTTAAGAAGGCCTAGCATAGTTTCTGGCTTATAATAAATGTTCACTAAATGCCAGTTAGTATTATTATGCTCTTCATTGAACAGATATACTTTAAGAAGAGTTGCTCTCCCCCATACCTTGAAATTAGTGGCATAGACACTTGGTCAGAAATTCAAGTTGTTAACCTCACTCTTCACTTCTGTGAAGGACACTGCCTTACTTTACAGAGGACCAACGGATTTCAGCTGTGCCTGCTTCCCACCAGTGGACAGCTCTCTGCCAGTTTCCCCAAGATTTCCTTTTAGTCATCTCCAGCTGAGCCTACCCTGGTACATTCTGTGCTACTTTTAAAACTCCATAAGCCAAGAAAACAAAACACACACAAGTGGGCTCACAAGCTGAGAACTGCAAGCAGAAGTGATTGGAACCCACATGCCTGCAGGCACTAAAGCTGCAAATACCACCTTGTTCTGAAGTTGTGCCTGAGGTCACAGAGTCCCAAGAAAGGCTCTTGTTTCAGCCATAAAGCTCCCAGCACTCACATTCATTCCCAGACACATTAGATACATTTGCCTTAACCAGCAGATTGAAAATCTGGAGCCCAGAAAACAAACAGCTCCCTGCTAAAGGCAAAATAAACAGATTTCTATTGGAAAGGGGAATTTTTCCAGAGTTTTTCTGCTATCCCTTGCCTAAAAACACATCCAAGTTGGTAGGTACTACAGAAAGATGAAAATGTACTTTCCTCAAGGGTTTTGCACATTCTCAAAGCAGAGGACAAGGTCAAATGGGAAACAGGGAAATGCCATTTTGAACAAGGTCCTTCACACAAGTAGGTATCTGGAGATTTTTCAGGGAAAGATCCGGGGTGAGTGCATCAGTTTCACACCCTGGAGGTTTCTTATTTTTGAAAAGGTGCAGGTAAAGAAGTTGGCCCATAATCATGTTTATGTTTATACAAAGGGTCAAACTGGTCAAGGGGCTGCATTTGCTTAATAAGCCCACTTAGGGTTGGAGAGGAAGACCCTGCTTTAGAAATGAGCCCTTTTTTGTAGGTTCCTGCCAGTGAGACAATAGTAACCCAATTAAACAATTCCCGAGAAAGCCAAGAGCAATGAAGTGAAAACCAATAAGGTGAAAGCCACTTGGATCATTCAGGGATGAGGCTGCCAAATCAGACATAAAGAGCCCTGAAGAGAGAAAATTTTAATGAGGAGAAAGTCCTTGCAACAGACCTCTGTCCTCAACTTTCAATTCTACCTGGAACCATTATCAGACAAGTGGTCTGAGAAGTTTACGCATTTGAAGAGTTTGAGGCCCCTCACCTGAGAACTCAAACCAAACTTTCATGCTCATTGCTAAGAACAAATAAACTTAAAAAACCCAAACAAACAAAAGCCCATAAAAGTTTCCTGCCTATCCCACTTTACATGATTTCATCATTAGCTTTCACTATTTGATTTTTCCTGGTTGATCCCATCTGGCAGCACAGGTTGCTCATTATAATTGCCCTCTCATACTTCTCCACTCACAGACTCTCTCTATAGGCAACACCTCTGTGTGAGCCTAAGACATTCCCCTGATACATCACAGCTCATAGCTCCCAGCCGCATCCCCAAGCTGGCCTGTCCTCAGAAGCCAACAGATGACTTTCAAAGCCCAGATCCAAATAGTCTGTTCTGAGATATGCATGGGGCCTGGGTAGTTAGGCTGGTCCATTGCAGGGGGATGGAAATGGCATTTAGGAACCAACTATGATTGTGGGGTGGCGGGGGCATGCAAAGATGCCAGCAGTACTCTCTAAGGCTGATCTATACCAAATGCACAGTAGAGTCAGAATGATGACACAGGATTACTTGAGAAAGGTTTAGACTGAGGTGTGGGAGCCTGGAGGATGCAGGAAAATTCCCTATCATAATGGAAATCATACTTCTTGCTCCTGTTAGTGACAGAGACCCTATTGCTCTGTGCCAGTGAGAACATTCTCATGGTGCCCCCGGTGTGTCAGGCAATCCACGAAGCATCATGGCTGCCATTCACAGCTTTGTCTTAGTTGCGATCACACACGTGAGCAGGAGCTCCTTTCAATAGACAAGGTCTTGTCCTTTCTACTTTCTATTAATTGACTCATAAAAGCATTTTGGAATTGGGGGAAGAAGTCATGCAAAAAGAACTTGTACTTTGCAACGTTTTCTTCACTGAGGGCATAACAGATTCTAAACAGAAAGCAGTGGTACAAAGCAGGGCAAAGTCTGCTTACCAGAAAAGACTCAGTTTGAAAATAAAATTTTGCTTCCACTCACATGCAGGAAATGGGCCCTGGTATTTCATTCACCTTTTCATCCAGCCTCTGTGCCCACATCTTGACAGCAGATGGGAGTCAAGGGTATATGAAGAGATAATACCAGCACCAGGGCAGCAACAATGGAGCCAATTGCATCAGGGTAAACTGTCCTATAAGACATGACTAGAGCACTAGGAATAAATTTTAAGAAGATAACATGACATGACCACTGAGTGTTCTCTTAGCATTTCTTTTACATTCACAAGTGACATACCATGGTCTACAGCACTTAACTGTGAAGTTAAGAAAGGGGCAGTTATGAAAGTTTATAATTTAATATATAGGTAGAAAATAATTTTCCAAATATAACCTTTAGAATATAAATATAACCTTCATTTACACTTATCATTGACTGCATCTAATGAAAATTCTTCCCCATAATTCCTGAGAAATTTCAGAATGTCAAATGAAGTAATAAAATGTCAAAAATCACTTAGGAGCAATATCAAAACCAACAGTTTATTATGTGCTGTTTATGTCACATGTAATGATACTTCATTCCCTTCATCCTTGGTGGCAGGGTACACATGGTGCTATCAGACATAAGTTAAGGAATCAACTGGTGAGAATAAAGCAAACAGATAACCACTGAAACGTTTTTGAGACTCTGATGTGTAATATTATCTTCTGTATTCTGATAAACTCTATACTATCAAACTTCTCCACTCACAGACTTTTCCTAAAAGCTTAAACTAGTCACACAAAAGTGAATCCATGTCATAAGAACAAAAACAAAAAAAATCCTGAGCCCATTAGGTTCCTTGAGATAGGAATTTTTTAAAAGCTTAGGATGTGAATTCACTTGTATTGGTGACAAGTTTATGTGTTTAGGCACTCTACATCATCTCCCAAATCAGCCTCTAGAGCTTTAATATATGAATCTGGTATGAGTTCCCTGGCTAAGTCACAATGTCTGCAAGGACATTTCACCATAACACTTCACCAGAATACAGGCAGAAACCAGCTCTGACGTTCAGCATGTGTGTGCTGCGGTTCCTTTACGAGCATGCTGTTTTACGGTGGAGATGCCAGAAGCGAGGCCAAAGTCATGAAAAATCCGTTGCTGTCCTCTCAGTGATTCTGTACTCACCCCAAACCTGGGTTTTGTTTTTAATTTCTCTTTAATGAACCACAGCCAAGGAGCAGCTGGTACTGTTTACTCGCTTGCTGCACCTGTAGTTCTGCTTTGCAAGGCACAGAAATGGATTTTCTCCACAAAACACGAATTTCTAAAGCCTGGATTTTGCCGCATCATTCATGGGCGCACAATACATCAAGAGCAGGAAATGGGAAAATGGCATCATTAACGGGCTGTTAAGGCTCTTCTATTTTGCTTGCCTTTAAAATTAATCTCTTCCTGCTCACTACTCAGTGATGAAAACATCTTCCTCCGAAGATGAATTAACTGGAATTAACTGCAAGTGCATCAAGACATCTAAGGTTTATAATGTAACTACCTTGAACTACCTGTTCCTGGTCAACTTGAAGAGTAGCTGGAAGCCCATACTGCCTTCTGGGTTACCCAATTTATGTCAAAAATGATTTCAGAGTCTGCCATTCCAAACACCTACATGCAACGGGAAGCAGTTTGACCATTAGCACTGAGTTAAAGAACAGTGTTTGTGGAATTTTCAGTTCCTTGGATGTGCCTTCATAATTTCAGAAGCTGAAGCTGGAATGTTGCCCGAGTCAGTCACTGTTTCAACAATCATTTATTGAGCACTCAGGTTCTTTGATTCTGAGGTCTGTGGAAACAGAAATGTTCCTGGTTTTCAAGGAACTTACAGTCAAGCTATGAGGACAAAAGATGGTGTGCAGAGTAATTACAGTGCCTGTGTAAATAGTAATTTTATGTGCAGCAGGATTTGAGGGATAAGATAAACGTGACAAAATAGTTGGAAAAGCCTTAATGTAAGAAGTGGGGCAGGCCTTTGTATGACAGGATTTGGAGAGATGCAGAGTAAGATGTGGGACCTTTGAGGAGGGGGCACAGCAAGAGTGAAATCATGGAGGGCCCCACAGCACACCACACATCAGTAGGCAATACTAGTAAGCAAATATTTACTTATTGAAGTGAGCTAAAATTAAAGCACACTTTATGGCTAGATCCTTGTTTTTTGGCTTCTGAAATGTAACCTCCAATTCTGCCTATTTTAGAACTCTATTTCTCACTGCTTATTAAGATATTTTCACCCCCTTACATCCCCTAACCTCACTATGAGCAGGATAAATGTATCATCTTTTCTTTCTGAGCACCTTCTTGAGGTTTTCTCTCATTGGTTTTGACATTAGTATTCTCCAGTGTCATAATCTCTGTGGCTGCTTGGTCCAGTAATGGGAGCCATCAGCCACATGTGGCCAGTCAGCACTTAAAATGTGTCTAGTGCCACAAGAGAATATTTTGGCTATATTGGACTAAATAAATATTATTAATTTAACTTATTTCTTATTTTTTTACTAGAAAATTTAAAGTTATATAGAAATATAATGGCTCCCATTATATTTAGTCATATTTAAATATAAATATATTTACATTTAAAGTTATATTTAAATGTAATGACTTCCATTATATTTCTATCAGACAGCCCTGCCATGGGATCTGACTATCTGGATTCATACCTAGATAAAGCTAAGGCTTGATCATGTAATTTTTCTTCTTCCTCCTATAATTCAGGCATGCACTCATTTATTCATTTAAGGTAGATGCTTTCATTTTCCACATTTTACAAACAAGGAAACTGAAGTGAATAGAGGTCATATGGCTGCTGAAGTGTGGTGTAGGATTTGAACTCGGGCAATCTGACACACACCCACGTTACACTATAGTAATTACTATGAGAAATCATGAAGGTCTGGGGCTAAATGAAAGGTGGTGGGTTGGGAAAGAAAGGATGAACTGAAGAGACATCGTGAAGGCAAAATTAACACATCCCATCGGCCAGTTTGCTATATGGAATAAGGACAAAGAAAACAGACCTGATTCCGAGCTTCTTGGCTGGGAAACAGGTATCAACAAACAAATACATAAAAACACACAGAAAACATATAAAAGTATACGTAGGGGGAGAAAGATGAATTTGGCAGTCAAGTTTAAAGTACCCGAGAGAGGATGAGCGTGGTGGCTCATACCAGTAATCCCAACACTTTGGGAGGCCAGGGAGAGCAGATCACTTGAGGTCAGGAGTTTGAGACCAGCCTGGCCAACATAGTGAAACTCCGTCTGTACTAAAAAATGCAAAAATTAGCCAGGCGTGGTAGTGGGTGCCTGTAGTCCCAGCCACTCGGGAGGCTGAGGTGGGAGAATTGCTTGAATCCCCGAGTTTGGGGCTACAGTGAGCTGAGACTGCACCACTGCACTCCCGCCTGGGCAACAGAGTGAGACTCCATCTCAAAAAATAAATACCCAAGAGAAGTCTAAGCAGAAATGTCCGGTAGGCAGCTGGATACATAGATGGGGGACTTGAGGGAGAGATTTAGGTTGGATATATCAATTCTTACTTGTTAGTCCTCCTCCCCTTCGTAATTTTAAATTATAATTCATGGTGTAATGAAACATAGTTCCTGACTTGAACATTCAAGATTCTGCACAATTTGGTCTCAAGCTGCCTTCTAAGTTTTCTACTTGTTTGCTTAACACACACTTTGCTCCAACCAAATTGGATTACATACATAACCTTGATATTAGTTGCATTCTTGATACACTTGAAGATTGAGGTAAAAGGGATCTGACCTACCATGCCACAAAATGTGGAATCTGTGGCTTTCTCTAAGATTTACAGAAATTTGTGGGGTAAAGCAGAGAAAAGAGTTAC
The DNA here is from genome assembly GCF_009828535.3 of Hylobates moloch. Taxonomy (NCBI): domain Eukaryota; kingdom Metazoa; phylum Chordata; class Mammalia; order Primates; family Hylobatidae; genus Hylobates; species Hylobates moloch. The sequence goes on along the minus strand of NW_026652276.1, from coordinate 182,187,949 downwards.
ATTATCAGAATAACTTCAATTATTAAAAACTTTCGATTTCCATAGAGACAAAAAAATGCTCTGCCAGCCATTAACAGATGGCAATAGCTGTTACTTGTGTGGAGTCACTTTGGATTTATGCACAATTAGAGATTTTGGTTACCTAAGCTGTCTGTAACTACAGGAGCATCTGTGATTAGTTTACTGCTCCACTTACCTTCCTGCTAATGTGGTCCCTCTATTACAATTAGTTAACCCAGTCATGGAATTCAGTTCTCTTTCTTAATTTTAAGGAAAAAAAAAAAGAAAAAATAAAAAAACTATAAAACCCAAACCAGAACAAAACAAAAATACCATGACCAAAGCATCCCACCCACACAAGACATTTAGTAGAGGAAATGAAATATAGAGGTCTGGGGAGAAGGAAGTACTCACACTGTAGGAATGAAATAATTAACATTTCCGGTGAGATATGCCTGTTGCAGAATGTCTCTCAGTTTTAGCTTTAGCCTCACATCTTTTTCATACTTTCTCTCTTCTTTTCCTCTCATCCTCCTAGTGGCAAATCCCAAATCTCCCATTTCCTTAACCAAAGTAATTCAGCTCTCTCCAGCTCCTAGCCCAGCTGCAGTTTCAGGGTCCCCTCTGCATGCCTCTGCTCATCCAGAGCCCCAGCAAAATAAAAGGGATCCTCCCTCTTTAGAAGGCAAGTATAACTATGAGCCTTTGCTACACAAACTCTTCTTCCAAAGTCTTTGCTTCCCTCTGTTTCTTGCTCAATTAAATTCAAGGAAGCAGGACTCCATTTCACCTTCCCCATCTGAACATATTCTCCTCGACAGCCATTACGCTGCAATGGAGACCTCCATTCTACTTTGTGTTAGAGTTATTGTGCATTTGTTTCACATACTTCCTATCTGATTGAAAATCATGTGATGATAGGTTCTATGTGTCTTATACGAATCATCATCTTGGTACAAATTGGTTAAGCTGACCTCCAAGTCTGTACACATGGAAAGAATAAACTACCCATATACACTTCTCTTATTTCATTTTGGGTAAACCTACAAGGTGATCCCTAGAATGACCTTCTTTGGAGATGAAAATGGTGAATCAATAATTCTGTAATCATATATCTGAAATCCTATCTAGGCCTGTTATGCCTCGTAAGTGGATTTCAGATTTGCATGGGAAACAGATTGTGCTTTGCTGCTGCATTTACCCAGTGGATTTGCTAATAATTTAGGAAGTTTGGCAAATATGATGCAGTGTAACTTGTAATATTTATTTGCTCTCTCGGCTGTGATTTTAATCCCCTAAATAACAAGCTCAGACAACATATTATTGATATGCTTTGTGCTATTTATCAATATTTACTTAGATTTATTTTGGAAAAAAATCCAAGTGGGGGCTATTTAACATAACTGAGCATTAAAACTATTTGATTTGGTATTCACTGTTTTTGAAAATACATATTAAACAAACAGAACAGTAATTGATGCAAACCTGTTTGCTCCTGTCTATAATACAAGATTAGAAAAGGCAGTTTCCTCATTCAGGAAAACGTTAGTTAGTTAAAATACCATTTGTTTTCTTTCTTTTATTTGAAAGTACATTTTAAACAAGTCAAATAGATACCAAATGGCCTGTCAGTTAACTTGATACTAAAGAACAATACATGGTTTGTATCTTATTTCCAGTTATTGCACAGTAAGCACGTGGCCCTGTGTGTCCCTTCTTGTTGACAAACACTCTTTCTATCTAGACTTTGAAAATGACTGAGCAGAGCCATATTAATGAAAACATATTTCATAGCTTAATCACTTGAGCTCTGTAAAATGTGTTTGGGTGGAACATTTTTGATTGTTTCAAAATCTCTGTGGGCTTATTATGACATAAAGAAATAGCACAAGGTAGAAATGATTTACATTTGGCAGTAATACACTGGGGAGTTGCACTGGAGAAGTGGGGTCCTATCTTGGACCTCACATAGTGGTAGCAAGCAGTGTTTGAAATTTGAAACCCTGCTTCAGGGTTAGACACACTTGGTCATCCTTTCTGCTCATCTACAAAGTAGCACAAGCACAGAGCCTAATCTGTTCAGTTCATGATGCTATCCCCAGGCTTTAAAAATGTGCCTAAAACATAATAAGCCCTCTATAAACATTTTCTAAATGGATAAAATCTAATTTACTCATTCCACTATTATTTTTTGATTATTCCTCTGTTATAACATGTAACTAATCCTGTATTATTAAAGCCATTTTTGTATTTTTCCCTTTTCTAGAGGAAAATCAATAGATATCTTCTGACCTGTATACATCCATCATAAAAACCTCATGAAGACTTTTAAAACATCCAATAATTTTCTTCCCATCTATGTCTTTGACTAATCTGTACATCAGACTATGAAGTCAAGAATTATTTGAGTTAGTGTGAATTGACTCTGGAATACAGACATCAAAGATGTCTCAAAGTTAGACTCCTGGCCTTCAGTTTAACCAGAGGAAGAACGTGACCTGCCATTCCTCTTTCTTTTCTTAGGAAGTAATATATATATATATATATATATATATATATATATATGTAGAAGGTGTGGTTGCGGGAGGAGAAGATTTTTCAGAGATTTTATTTTCATATCACTCCATTGAATGGAGGTGCTATTTACTTGAGCGCCACTAGAGTGTAGACTCTCACATGTTTTTACTAAGGCCATTTTGTGGGATGAAAAAAAATGGCCCACTTACTATTGCAGCTCCTATCTACCTGGTGTACGTCACGTTTCAACTCTCTGTTCAGGGTTGAGCTTTAGTCAGAACACTGAACTGGAATCTTCAGTAAACTGGGATAATGTGCAAAGGTCAGTTTACAAATTTAGTAAACATAAACAACTCAGTTAGTTGGCTATATGTATATGGCTTTAAATCAAGGTGACACTCACTATTAACCTTCACAAATCATAAGTGAAAACTAAAACTTATGGAATAGAGAGCCTCACAGAACAGCGAAAAGAGACTTCCAATCTTAGATCCATTTTAGTCCATCGGTAGGTCCCTCACAATTCATTAATGGGCTTTAGGTCGAGTTCTAATACTCTCTGCTCTAAAGGTGAAAGAAACCCACACTCATACCCAGCAATCTTTTTCTGTTGCTCTGGCTGGGCAGAAAAAGACGAAGTGACATGTGTTATTTAACTGCATTTCTCATGAAGAATAAATGCTTCATTGGCCTAGGATTTAGATTCACGAAAAAACTGATTAGTATTATTGTATTGGAGAGCTAGCTGCTGCTTCAAATAAATGTTAAGTGAGGAACAAAAAATTGTTTCATAATATGATCCTGATGTAGTTTATTTTATATTAAGTGCTTATCTCTTGAAATTTTAACTTCGAACTTTCTACTGTTTTGTTTTCTTGGCTCTCCCTCAATTTATATGCATGTGTGTGTATATGTGTATATACTGTATATACACATATATGTGTACATACAAATATGTAAATTTATATATTTATATAATGTATAAATGTAAAATGTATAAATTTATATATGTATACATATGTGTGTATATATACAAATATATGTAAACTAATATATAAAAATAAATATATATATGTAGATATAGTACATATAATACTGTGCATTAAACTCTTTCTCTATTCTAATTCCCCTGTCTTGATACATTGGCTCTATCTGGGCAGGGGGCAAGAAGATCTCCTTGGGTGGTTACATGGCTTCCCAGTGCTCTTAGGAAAATGTCTAAATTCCTTAGTGTGGTTTAAAGGCCCTGAGTAATCAGACCTAACGGCTCTAGCTTCCACTTTAGTTATGTCTAGTGAACAATCTAGGCATACTGAATCTCTTTCAGTGCCTTGCAAGCAGGTATCATCCAACTATCTGCCCTCCTCAACCAGAATTTTTGATTTTTAAAAATTTTAAATTATTAGGAGTTATTATATTTAGATGCTGTTGTTCACCATAATTCACACAATGTTGAAATCAATGAATGATTATAACTATGGATTTTTCTATCCTGAATTCTTTATACTGATTCATCTTTTGGCTGGCTGCATTGTAAAATTCAGACAGATTATGAAAAAAGGGACCTATGTGCTGTATACTTGCTGGAGAATGTCTGTTGGTTGATATATATTCTTCATATACCCTTGCAAAATAATTTGGATGAATACAAAATACTTGGGTCAAACTTACTTTACCTCAAACTTTAGTAGACATTATTCTATGGTCCAATATTGATTGTTGCTACCACAAAAGTCTAGGTTCACCTGGCATTTATTCCTCCTGAGATGCACATATAATTCCATGTTCTGGAAAATTATAATAATTTACTGGGATTCACCTTAATGTTTATTTTATATCAGACTTTTTAGATCCATCTCTTTTTATTTGTAAGCTTAAATGTGACAATTTCAGGACACTTTTCTATTTCATTTATTAATGCATTTTCTTCCTTGAAAACATCAGTTATACAAGTGTGAGGTATACCATGTTTCTTATATGTATCTTCTTAATACAATTTTTTTCTTTTTATATTTCTTTCATACATTTGTTTCCTTACTATATTCTTTCTAGTTTTAAAAAATTTTTAATGCTACTTTTATTGCCTTTAATATTGCTTTTAGAATGATTCTGCTTTTTCCTCTTCTCTTGCTTTTCCAAGCTCTGCCAGTTTCTATTTTGTGTTTCTTTTGTCTTGTAATTTCTTCTTTAAAATCTAGTAGGTACTTTTTAAAGATTTTTTTTAAAGAAATTATGTTTCTCTGAATTTTTTGAAGCTGAAATACTGTATGTTTAACTTATTTTTTATGATGGTACTTTTCTCCTTCGCTTGTATTTATTTATGGCAATTTTTAATGAGATACAAGGAAGGAGAGTGGAATAAAAATGTTTTTACTCCTCCATACTTCAGTAGATGTTCTCAAGACTTAATTTTTAAAATTTTTAAAGTTTTCTGTGACGGAAGTGATCAACTTAAACTGGCATAAATATGATGTGGGACTTTCAATGGTAATCAACAGATCCTGGAAGGACATATAAAAATGAGAGAGAGAGGTGTGAACAGAAGGATCTGAACTGATTAAGAATTTCACTAGTTTCTCGTAAAAAGGACTTGTCTATAAATACCACTGAGGCAAATAGTTATGAGTTATCTCAACAGCAAAATGGATACATCACCAGGCAACCTTTTTGTTGTCTTCATAAAGTGTCAATTAAAGGAACTCTATCAGATTTTGTTACCAGTAGAAAGCTATGCCTTGGGTCCTGCATGTCCTCTGCAGTCAAGTTCTGATGTTCAAAGTGGGCAAACCAGAGAAGCAGCACTCTTTACAGATGGTCATTTTAAAAGGTTCATTATATACTCACATATGAACTAAAAATGCTAACTTGTTCATAGTTTTTCCAAGGTTTTGCTCTTCAAATGAAGCTTCAGCAATTTCATCTTATTTTAGGCATTCCAATTATGCTTATAAGCATGAAACAACCAGGCTACAACCATATATCAGCCGAAGAGTTACTAAACCCATCTAAGTTGTGACTATTATACTTAACTTCAGGTCAAACCAATCAACTGTGGCCCATTTATAGGATGCACAGTTGGCAGTTTCTCAGAAGGATCAGTCATTTTGATTATCCTATTCAAATGATGGTTCATCAGTTACAACAAATTTTTCATCAGAATGATTTTGAAAAGATTGTAGCACTGCCCAGGGACAGACTACTTGGTATTAATAATACTGAAACATGTTATCCATCAGAAGTGCAGCTAGGGAAATGGATTTGTTTTTATTTATTTAGAGTCTCCTTTTAAAAAATTGACACACAATAATTGTAAATATTTATGGAGTACAGTGCAATGTTTTGATACATGTATACATTGCATAAAAACTAAATCTGGCATTTGGCATATTCCTCACCTCATAAATTTACCATTTTTTTTGTGAACAAATGTCATGTTAAAAGGATTACTTTTTTTGTGTTTTCAGATTGCTAAAAAAAAAAAAGCCTCCGTGGTCTCAAATATAAAATGGTGATAATTTTACTAATCCTCTGGGATTTTTGATAGAAATTATCTGGGATAATGTCTATGAAGGGTTTAGCATATTGTCTGACACATGATGATAACTGTTCAGCATTGCACTGGCCACCCAATGGGGATCTGGATGTCAGCGGGGGAGGTATGGCTGGGAAGCATGTCAGTGATGTTTCAAGCGAAGTGACATTTGGGCAAGTTGACTAGCTCACCTGGGGACACAAACAGAGCAAAAGAGAAGAGTCCTAAGACATCATCTGAAAAGACTAGGAAGAAGAATTAGCCAAGGACATTATTGCAAGAAAGAAACGAATAGATACAAAGCTTTTGCCATTCTGGCAGGTACCTAAAGCCTACAGCCTGGGGAAATCCTTCAAAATCCTTTCTTTTTTGAAATATGCAGTGCAATATTGTTAGCCATAGTTACCCACTGTGCAGTAGACAAAACTTATTCCTCCGAACTGCACCTTTGTACTTGCTGATCAATCTCTCCCTACATACCTCTCTGCACCCTTCCCAGGCAATTGATAACCACTATTCTTTTCTCTACTTTTATGAGATCAACTTCTTCAGATTCTACATGTAAGTGAGATCATGCAGGTTATTTGTCTTTTTGTGCCTGGTTTATTTCATTTAACATAATGCCCTCCAGTTCATCCATGTTGCTGCAAATGACAGGATTTCCTTCTTTTTATGACTGAATAGATTCCATTGTGTATATGTATCATATTTTATTTATCTACTAATTCGCTAATGTACACTTAGGTTGATTCCGTTATCTCCATATGTTACCTACTGTGAAGAGTGCTGCAACAAATGTGGAAATGCAAATTTTTTTTGACATGCTGATTTCATTTCCTTTGAGTATATACCCAGTAGTCAAATTGCTAGATCATACAGTAGTCCTAGTTTTAATTTTCTGAGGAACTTCCATACTATTTTCCATAATGGATAGACTAATTTACATTCACATCAACAGTATAAAAGAGTTCCTCTTTCTCCACATCCACACCAGCAATGAGGGGGCTCACAGCAAAAACTGATTTATTCACAGGCATCTGGAAATGAATTACCCTGAGCAAGAAGGTACTAAATCTGAACTTGGTATGCTACTCCAAATCCCACGGCCAACACTTCTGTCATTCCAGCCCACATTCAAATAGGTCATGAGACATTTGGACTTAGCTTTCAAAAATAAGGTGCCATTTCAAAAAATTCTCTTGTCTTAAGACAGAAGTTGGATCCTCAAAATGAGACCTTCTCATGTTAGCCCCATTCTCCGTATTTTATACAATAATTTGAATATGTATATTTGTATGCATATATATTTATGTGTAGGCTTATGTGCACACTAAAACATACACAGACACCCATACCCACCTCTGCGAGAAAACTGCTCATTGTGTGTATCATTAAAACTCAACATGAAGAGGTTAGGACAGATAACTAAAGATAAGCTTTATCAAGGAGTCAATGACCCACAGAGAAGTAACACACAGTGTCTCGCAGAGTGAAATCTTTTACCTTGCCATTTAAGAGTGTGGGTGATTCGGTAGGTGAAGATATGGGTCAAAGGGCATCTAATCTGGCTTAAAAACAGTCACTCAATCTGATGGTTACTAGGAGATATTAGACATAAAACATTGTTATCTCTCAACGCTTTGTTCAGCTCTGCGACATCATTTTGCTGCCCTGGTGCCCCTTCCCATCACTATCATTGGCACCTTGCTTCCGTGGCTAACCTGATAAGGGCTGTGGAGGCATGTGCAGGTCCCTGAGCACCAGCAGCTGTTGAAAGGAGTGGGACGAGAGAGTTAGAAGAGAGACTGTATGTTTGAGCCCAGAAGAGCTGTATTTCTTGAATTTTGGTCATTAATATACTACCGTCAGGATTTTTGTCACATCTGCATGCCATCTGCACTATTGTTTACTTAATATTTTTCTTTGAATTTATCCACAGTTAAGCTTACAAAATATAAACAGGAAAACTTTGTGCCATTCCATCAAAGGAAAAACAGCATGTCTCAACAGAAAGGGCAAACAACAATAAATATAAATACGATGGAAATAAAAAGATTGGACTCGATTTTGACTCAAAACCATTGTCTTCAAAAGTTCTAAGCAGAGTCTTGCTCCATTAGTTTAATTCCTGCCTGTGGCTTGGAAGTGTTCCAATATTAAATACTGATTTTGTATAGAATAAGTACCTATTTTTGTAGCCTTCCTGTTCTTCCCATCTGAATGCGTGTGCCTTCAAAATTTTTTTGAGGAGCTTACTGGCCTAAAAACTATACTTCCTAATACTTAATTACAATGAGGGGGCTCATTTGCTAAATATGACAATTGGTAAGAGTTTGGTATAGACATTATCACTTAACTGAGACTTTCAGACCTGAGGTTAGGGATAACCAGGTAATCAGAAGAGAACTAAAAGTAACTTTCTCACTGTGATCTTATTTAATCTACAGCTGCAGCTTCTTTGCACTTCAAATCATCCCTCTTAGCATATTTTACAGACTTTCGATAACACTGTCTTAGAGGATTACATCTATAGCAGCAGTTACATAAATGAATCTTCATATTTTTCTTGAATAATTATGAACATATTTGATTCATTCAGGACAATATCCTTTGTAGAAGTCAATGGAAATTTTTTTTGAAAAATGTGAGAATGTTCCTTTAATATTCCCATGACTTTCTTCATAATTCCTAGTTATCTTTACAATGTTATTTCCTCCTCCCCTGTTATCAAATCATACTAGTACGAGGGCTGTATTGTGATGAACAATACAAAATATTGATGCATAACATTCATATGATTTAAACAATACTAACTCCTTTCAATCCTGGGAATTCATTAAAATGCAAGACATTTTAGGATATATTCTTTTGAATTATTTATAACCTTCACACACCCTCAGGGCAGAATAAAGGGGAAAGAAATGTCTAGTTAGAAATACAAAAGATGGGAAGTTATTCATATCTTGAAATTGCCCCATTTAGGAATAAATTAATCAACTCAAATAAATGTTCTATAATTTTGCTTTCATTAATAAGATGACTAAGTTGACTGCAGCATGCACAAAGCACATGCCTCATTGTGATGAAAGTGTTTTTTAGACAGGATTCTGAGGCCTCTAGGAGTTAAAAACATTCTTAGGAAGACTCTGTGATTAAAACAGGTCTTTATTAACTTGAGGGTGACAAGAGCATTTCTCATTTTCGCTGCTTACTTTTTTTTCCTTGCACTTTTTGTCACTTTTGTTGGCACAGATAGCAAATACAGTCTCAGAATTGGAAGGAGAGTAATTTCAACAAGGTGACAAAGTGATTAGTGATGCAGCAGGGACGTGGAACTAAGGTCATCCCAACTCTTCATCTAGTTTGTTTTCTAGCATGGGCAGTCATTAGTCTACTCATTCATTCAATACTTGGTCTGGCATAGTGATATATTCAAGCAATAGCGAGAAGAACAGGGACTTCAAGCTTCATGCTCTAATTGCTGAACCATGATACATGTTGTAACAGCGATATGATTTTCACATAATAATAGGGCATGACAAGTAAGAAAAGACAGAAAGCGGCAGGTAGTAGTAGTAGTAGTGAAATGCTGACGTCAAGGTCATTTCTAGAAATATTTCTTCATGCACCAGCCACAGTGCAACCCGTTCAGAGTTACGGTGAACTCACTGCTTTGCTGAACTTCTCTCCATTAGTTTAGTTCCCACTTGTGGCTTGGAAGTGTTCCAGTGTTAAATGTTGATTTTGTGCAGAATAACTGCCTATTTTTGTGCCCTTCCTATTCATCATATCCAAATGTGTGTGACTTCAGAAATTTTTTGAGGTGCTTGCTTCCTTAAGTAATATACATTTCTAATATTGCATTAGAATGAGAGGGTTCCTCCTGGTGTTTAGAATGCAAAGGAAAAACAAAAAGGGAACTGCTTTTTAATCTACTTAACATTTGAGTGCATTAGAATAATGCAGTGTCAGTCTCCAAAGGGGTTTATAGTTCTTGATGGTGGAGATTGAGCATAGAACTAGTAAATTTCAGAGCTTCCCGTGAGAATGACAGAAGTAATATGAGTAGTGGTTGGGAGACCAGAGGCTGGAGCCTGCCTCTTTGGATTTGAATCCTGACATTGCCTCTTAAATAGCTGAGGAAACTTGGGCATGTTATAGTCTACCTATGCCTCAGTTTCCCAATCTGTAAAATGGGGATAATCATGGTACCAGCCTCATAGAGATTTGTTATGAGGATTAAATGAGTTTCTGCGTAAAGCACTGGGAATTGTCTGGTACAGAGTAAATACTACATGACTGGGCACTTTTGGCAACACTGATGGATGGTAAAGCTTCTTTCCTGGATCAGGGCTTTTGATACACAAATATATGTTGTATCATTCAAAGGGTGACAGGCAGAGTTTTCTCACATTATTGACCATGAACTCCCCTTTCTGGCGGATATCATTATAGGACTAATATGATTGGGATATGTGCTTGAGGCATTTAAAAATATTTCACAACGGAGAATCACATGTATCACAGGATCTTGACTTCAAGGTTTCCTTTATTTCCAAGATCTGGTTGAATCCTGAGGCATACTGATGTAACAATATCTTTGTAATATAATGGTGTCGACTATGATGTTGATGATGGTAACTAACGTTGCTTGGGCCAGGCACCTTACTGAGTGTGGACTGTGTTCTATTTCATTTACTCCGGACAACAACTCTATGAGGTATTATTATCCATACTTTAAAATGAGGAAATGGAGACTTAGAAGGTAAAATAACTTGATCAAGCTCACAAATTAAGTAGCAGAATCAGTACATAAATCCAGTTTTATTTGACCCCAAAGCCCATACTTCTAAGCAGGAAATGGTACTCTCTCCCTGATTTTGGTGGTAATAACCGGGGGAGTGATGGTAGGAGTAATGCATATTAAAGAGCTTTGAAAACTGTGGAGCACAGTATGAAGACAGGATATTATTTATAGCACTAAAATTATGCTTATGATTATTTTTGTTTAATTCTAGGATAACAACACTATACTATCTATGTGCTAATAGTTTTGAAAGGTCCCTAAAATAAATAGTTGAAAATATAAAACCCACAGTTCTTAAGTATAAAAATGTACCTTTCTCTGGGAAAAAAACAAGTATGCAGTGTTTAATTAATTTTGATAATAAAGACATAATCTTTTCACAGGAGACTTTGTATGTAGAATGTAAAAAGCAACCATCCCTTTAAGAAATATAGAGAAAAATTTAGTTAAACAGGTACACCAGGATACTAGATATCAGGTACCAGGTACACAGGCTATAAAATATCTAGTAATTTGAAAATGCCTTTTGAATAAGTACTAAAGTTACTGAAGACTAATACAAAAATACATAATTTTGATGTGAACCTTCAGATGTAAAAAGGTTATGTTAGTATTTATTAGCATGTTTTTAAAATTTAGAAAATAAGGTCATTTCAGTCTCTTGCATATTACTAGCTGACTGGGTTTCTTCTGGAAAAAAAAATCGCACTTGCTTTTATGTCAAAACTAAAGAAATAATTTTTGAAAACTTTTTTACGTGTAATGCATGTATCATCATGTTCACCGTAAGTTGAATGTTAATAGCCTCTTTCCTCTGTTCTTTGTATTCTCTGAGGTTTTATTTTTAGTTTTCAATGGGTAATCTCACAATGTCACAGCTCTCCTGACTTTGCCACATCCAGACCTAAATCTGCCAGATCTCTTTTGCATAATGAACAATGTGAATATTTCTCGACATGTACAGCAGTTAAAATACCAAGGTACTGCAGGGACAGGTGCAATGCAAATACACAGATGGAGAAACTGAAAGACTTCATTAACGTCATATAATCTCACTAATGATCAACTCTTTAAGGGAAGCTCTTTCTTCAGGGATAAAAGGAGAGAAAGCAATTGAAACAATTCTGTATAAAGGAATCGCTGTTTCTCCAGGCTCTTGGCATTAGGTACCTGCCAGAATGGCAAAAGCTTTGTATCTGTTCATTTCTTTCTTGCAATAATGTCCTTGGGTAGTTCTTCCTCCTAAGTCTTTTCAGATACCTTAGGCCTCTTCTCTTTTGCTCTGTATGTGTCTCCAGGTGAGCTAGTCAACTTGCCCAAATGTCACTTCACTTGAAACATCACTGACATGCTTCCCAGCCTTACCTCCCCCGCTGACCTCCAGATCCCCACTGGGTATCCAGCCCAATGCTGAACAGTTACGTGTCAGGCAATATGCTAAACCCTTTATAGACATTATCCCAGATAATTTCTACCAAAAATCCCAGAGGGTTAGTAAAATTATCACCATTTTATATTTGAGACCAGGGAGGCTTTTTTTTTTTTTTTGTAGTGGGCAGTTATTTTGTTTTGTTTTTGTTTTTTTGTTTTGTTTGTTTTTTTTTTGTAATCTGGAAACACAAAAAATGTAATCCCTTCAACATGACATTTGCTCAAATATTTTTATAGATTTCCTTTGTCCTGTTCCTCTTTTTCACAACATTGTTTTCCATTTTTTATTGGTATATAATAGTGGTCCATACTTTGGGGATACATGTGATATTTTGATACATGTATACAAGTATAATGATAAAATCAGGGTAATTGGGATATCTATTACCCAACACATTTATCTTTTGTGTTGAAATGACTGATATCATAAATACAACCCCCACATCTGGATTAACATGTCAGAGCTGTCACTGTACCATGTGCCCCAAACTGACCTGTCTACCATTCTCCATATGTACCCTGACCAACAGAGCATAATGTGATTACTCTATCACATGAGTAGGAAACCGATAGGATCAACATACCTCAAGGTGTTTTTGGTTTTGTTTTGATTTTTATTAGCATTTGCATCAGGCTTTTGATACATCAAGGCTTTTGATACATTGAGCTTATGATCCATAGAATCTACTAAGAACTTTTTCCCCCATTTGAACCATTTCTTAAGGAGATCCCTTCCTTTCTCTATACGTGAAACTCATTTTTAAGACCTGATTTCAGTACCACTACACACCTATTAGAATGATTAAAATACAAAACACTGGCTACAAATGCTGTGGACCAATAGAAACTCTCATTCATTGCTGGTAGGAATGCAAAATTGTACAGCCTCTTTGGAAGGCAGTTTGGCAGTTTCTTACAACCCTAAACACGGTCTTATCATATGATCCACCAGTTGCATTCCTGGTTATTTATCCAAATGAGTTCAAAACTTATGTCCACATAAAAACCTGCACGTGACTGTTTGTAGCAACTTAATTCATGTTTGCCAAAAACTACAAGTAATCAACATGCCTTTCATAGGTTTAATGGATAAACAAACCATGGTGCAGCCACAGAATAGAACATTATTTAGAGCTAAAACGCAATGAGCTATCAATCCATGAAGAGTCATAAAAGTACCTTAAATGCCCACCACTAAGGGAAAGAAGTCTGAAAGGCTACATACTATATGACTTCAACTATGTGACATTCTGGAAAAGGCAAAACTATAGAGATATAAAAAGATCAGTGGTTAAGGGTTGGAAAGGGAGAAGGGATGAACGGGTGGAACACAGGGGGTTTCTAGGGCACTGAAACTATATTCTGTATAATACTTTAATACTGGAAACACAGCATTATGCATTTGTCAAAACCGACAGAACTGTACAACACAAAGAGGGAACCCTAAAGTAAACAATGGGCTTTAGTTAATAATAATGTATCAATATTGGCTTATGAACTGTAACAAATATACCACATTAACACAAGATATTCATAAAGGGGAAACCGTATATGTGTGTGGAGGGAGGGTGGGGCAGGTATATGGAACTCTCAGCACTTTCTGTTCAAGTTTTCTATAAACATAAAGCTGTTCTATAAAACAGTCTATGAATTAAACAAATTTTTTAGGAAACTTGAGAAACGTCTACTTATCTGTTGTTATACTGGTTTCTTACTAGTTTCTCATTGGGTAATTAAGAAATATTGATTCTGTCATTTTATCCTATTAATAATTATTTCTAGCTCTGAGTCACCTACAATTGTAACAAATATACCTTGCTTCTAGTATTCATACAATACAACAATGTAGATAGAATAAGACCATCTTACTTCAGACTATAATCTCTTTCGGTACAACTTTTCAACCAGTTTTAAATATGCCCATTATTTAACCCCAATTTCTCTCTCTCACCCACAAAAATATCCTGAAAGATGTTAATATTTTAATGAAAATAAAAATATATTATGCAGAGCACATTACCTGGCCCACAGCTGTTACTTATTAAATTGTGGCTATTGTTAGTATTTTCCTGCCATAATATAGCAGCTATACCAACACATAATTGATAGTTTGGTATTTCTTATGTTCAGTGATGTTAGTCTGGCTTCTAAGGATCACCATATTATTTGCTAAGTGCTCAAGAGTAAACCGTTTAATTATTTTTTTGTCTTTTCTTTCAAAGATTGACACTAAGTCTACCTAATTTTTGTTTACAAAAGCTACCCACATTTGCCCTTTTAGGAATCAGTAATGTCCTAATGTTTTTTCCCATTTCAATCACTTTCAGAATCTGGGTCTGGGCATTTGAACTACTTTAAAGAGACCCACTCGATATTTTCTTACAGCTCTCAGGGCCATCTTCGTCAACTTGAGATGAAAGATGCACCTAGTCAACTTGTTTCAGTTGCTTCTACATGATTTACTTTTTTTTTTTCTACTCTTTGCCCTTTGAAGACAATGTCCCTTCAAGGAGAAGATGCAACAAGCCAGGAGTCATAGTTCTGCTTTCTATTTTACCTTTAATATTAGCGTAGTGGTAAATCTCTTCCCATACATGTTATAAAGAGTGATTTTTGTTGTTATTGGTGGTGTGGCATTTGCTGTCAGCTCAGCTTATGCTAAACTTTAGGGCTTTTTATAAGTTTGTACCATATTAACCCTGGGACATATTCTACCTTCCATCTCCCTTAAACGTCCTTTTAAAACCTCTAATTCTATGTAAGAATCCTTCATTCTCTAATACACTTGAGTAAAGTGGCATTTTTCAGGGCCTTTTACAGTCATCACTTATGCATTTATTTTTTAAAAAATTACTGAGTACACACTCTAGACTAAGCATTGTGCCAGGCATTGCGAAAATTGAGATTACTAAGACCCAATCTATTTTCAGGAGTTTGACTGTATAATCAATGCTCCATAAACATTTGTTGAACACCTACTATGTGCTAGGACAAAAAGACTTGTGTGAATTTATTCCAGTATAGTACAATATCAACAGGAAGACATACAAAATATAGTGGTTTCAGAGGAGGGTGTGATGAACCCTACGGAGGTAGGGATGGGAGCAAGCCAGGAAAATCTTCTAGGAAGACAATATATTCAACCTAGGTTTCAAAGAGGAGAAGTTCACAGATAAGAGGAAAGGAAAAGGGAGTCTGGCGGAGAGTATGATACCAACGAAAGTAAAATACTAGGATGGGTCATTTTGCTTTTTGAATGATCCTCTTTTAGTATTCTGAAGAAAGGAGATGGTTTACCTTTTCCTACAGGGAACATCAACCAATATAAGCATTAGCATATCTATAAGAGACATAAATTTAGAAGCAATCTGCAAGTCAGTGCAAAAGTTTTCTGGAAGATCAGATTTCTACAGTTATTAAGATGACTGCTTTTCTGAGCAGCTCATAGGACCCCTGTGAACTGCAGTGAATATCCTCTTTCCTTTCAGTTCACTATGTTTGAGGATGTCAGGGAGAGCGGCTTTCCACCTACTAGCCCTGCCCCGCTTTAGGTGTCAGCAAACTAGTTGGTTACTTGTAGCAAATGGCACATGGTTGGCTTTCACAGCGTCAAACTCAATCCTTCTCAAACTCTCTTAAATCTTCAGACCATGATGAAAAGTTTTCTATATTGTTTTATTCCCTTATCACAGAGTCAAGAAGGATGCTTTTGGAATTGTTTTGGAGGAAAAGATTAAGAAGTCGGATTCTCCTAGGTTCAAATCCAGGCCTTAGGTTGGAAACCAGAATCTACTGGCTGATGGACTTTGTTTTTTTGTTTTGTTTTGTTTTGTTTTGTTTTGTTTTTTTTAAGCTTATGTTTTTTTTTTTTTTTATTATACTTTAGGTTTTAGGGTACATGTGCACAATGTGCAGGTTTGTTACATATGTATCCATGTGCCATGTTGATTTCCTGCACCCATTAGCTCCTCATTTAGCATTAGGTATATCTCCTAATGCTGTCCCCGCCCCCCCCACCCCCCACCCCACAACAGTACCCGGAATGTGATGTTCCCCTTCCTGTGTCCATGAGTTCTCATTGTTCAATTCCCACCTATGAGTGAGAACATGCGGTGTTTGGTTTTTTGTCCTTGCGATAGTTTACTGAGAATGATGTTTTCCAGTTTCATCCATGTCCCTACAAAGGACACGAACTCATCATTTTTTATGGCTGCATAGTATTCCATGGTGTATATGTGCCACATTTTCTTAATCCAGTCTATTGTTGTTGGACATTTGGGTTGGTTCCAAGTATTTGCTATTGTGAATAGTGCCGCAATAAACATACGTGTGCATGTGTCTTTATAGCAGCATGATTTATAGTCCTTTGGGTATATACCCAGTAATGGGATGGCTGGGTCAAATGGTATTTCTAGTTCTAGATCCCTGAGGAATCGCCACACTGACTTCCACAATGGTTGAACTAGTTTACAGTCCCACCAACAGTGTAAAAGTGTTCCTATTTCTCCACATGCTCTCCAGCACCTGTTGTTTCCTGATTTTTTAATGATGGCCATTCTAACTGGTGTGAGATGGTATCTAAAAGACAAAGCTGGAGGCATCACGCTACCTGACTTCAAACTATACTACAAGGCTACAGTAACCAAAACAGCATGGTACTGGTACCACAACAGAGATATAGATCAATGGAACAGAACAGAGCCCTCAGAAATGATGCCGCATATCTACAACTATTTGATCTTTGACAAACCTGACAAAAACAAGAAATGGGGAAAGGATTCCCTATTTAATAAATGGGGCTGGGAAAACTGGCTAGCCATATGTAGAAAGCTGAAACTGGATCCCTTCCTTACACCTTATACAAAAATTAATTCAAGATGGATTAAAGACTTAAATGTTAGACCTAAAACCATTAAAATCCTACAAGAAAACCTAGGCAATGCCATTCAGGCCATAGGCATGGGCAAGGACTTCATGTCTAAAACACCAAAAGCAATGGCAACAAAAGCCAAAATTGACAAATGGGATCTCATTAAACTAAAGAGCTTCTGCACAGCAAAAGAAACTACCATCAGAGTGAACAGGCAACCTACAGAATGGGAGAAAATTTTTGCAACCTACTCATCTGACAAAGGGCTAATATCCAGAATCTACAATGAACTCAAACAAATTTACAAGAAAAAAACAAACAACCCCATCAAAAAGTGGGCAAAGGACATGAACAGACACTTCTCAAAAGAAGACATTTATGCAGCCAGAAAACACATGAAGAAATGCTCATCATCACTGGCCATCAGAGAAAGGCTGATGGACTTTGAATAAAATATTTCAGCTCTGTAAGTCTCAGTTTCCTTATTTTCTAAATTGGAATAATAATGTCTACTGAGGTCCTTCTGAGGATTGTGTAATATATCTTAAAACGTTTAACAGAGCTGTAGACATACGACATGCTCTTAAAACATGATAGTCCATGTTCTTTTAATAAAAATAATAAAAAGGAGAAAGGAAGAGAAAAAGACCAACACTTGTACAGACTTTTCAGAGGTAGCATGTGGTATGTTAGACATTTTATATATTAACTCATTTAATCCTCACAGTAATGTAATAATCACTTCTATTTTTATAGATTAAAAATACAGCTCATGACGATGATGTAAATTGTCCCAGGGCACAGACTAGTCAGCGTAAGAGCTGAGATTCAAATCCACTTCTGTATCTCTAAAGCCTATGTGTGCTTTTCAATACATTATACTTTGAAAAAGAAAGAGTTTTGCACAAGTATATTCAATAATCTCCAAAGTCTTTAATAATATGCACAAACTTAAGAATTTATTTTCATGTTCTGTAATGCTGAATTTATAGTCTACATATAGTTTAAATAGAATAAAAGAGTAGGCTGGGCATGGTGGCTAATGCCTATAATCCCAGCACTTTGGGAGGCTAAGGTGGGCAGATCACGAGGTCAGGAGATCGATACCATCCTGGCCAACATGGTGAAACTCCATCTCTACTAAAAATACAGCAATTAGCTGGGCGTGGTGGCACACCTCTGTAATCCCAGCTGCTCGGGAGGCTGAGGCAGGAGAATCACCTGAACTAGGCAATCGGAGGTTGCAGTGAGCCGAGATCATGCCACTGTACTCCAGCTTGGAGTCAGGGTGAAACTTGGTCTCAAAAAAAAAGAATAAAAGAGTAAAATTGAATCAAGTATCTATGTTCCTGCTGAAACCATATTGTTCTAATATTTTCAACACCACAGGCTTGAAGGGCAGTCACATAGTAAAACTACTAATTTTGAAACTATTGGAAAGATGAAAGAAAGATTGCTTTACGAAGTTTATGTATTTGTTTTGATGTATGTTTATGTGTGTGTGCATATATAAGTGTATATATACTTTTCCCATTTTCCATTTTATACAATTAAATAATAGTTTAAATTATGTTACATGAGTAACAAGTAATAGTTTAAAAAGGTAAAGGTAAATCATCTTTGCTGCAATCTGTTTTTTGTCAGGTTTTTTTTTTTTTTTTGAGACAGAGTCTTGCTCTGTTACCCAGGCGATCTCGGCTCACTACAAGCTCCACCTCCTGGGTTCACGCCATTCTCCTGCCTCAGCCTCCGGAGTAGCTGGGACTACAGGTGCTCACCACCATGCCTGGCTAATTTTTTGTGTTTTTAGTAGAGACGGGGTTTCACCGTGTTAGCCAGGATGGTCTCGATCTCCTGATCTTGTGATCCACCCGCCTCGGCCTCCCAAAGTGTTGGGATTACAGGCGTGAGCCACTGGACCGGGCCCATTCCTTTTTTCTGAAGGAAATAAAAATCTAAAAATTCAAATGTAAGAGCAATCAAAGTTATGATTGTCTTTAACTTAGAAGCTGTTGACTGATAATACTGAGTTTGATAAAAGAGCATTCAAAGTACATTTGCACTTTTTAAACAGTAAAATAATTGAGTATTTTTATATTTCATAAGTAAACATAGAAACTGCTTTTACACTTCTGTCAATCTATGTTTTACAAATGTATACCAGACTGATAATTAAAATCCTTGAGATATGGCAAGGCAACTTTTGAATATAATCAATATAAAACATTTCATTAAGAGTTGCATAATAATCTGTAGTAGCTAGAACCATTTAAAAGCAGAATTCTCATCTTGTCATTATTACCTAGATACACTTTGCATAAACTTTGGTGAGTAGACAGTCTTGAGCAAAAGGTAGTATTAACACTTTTATGGCTCATTTCCTTTTTTAGTTACATCTATGAGGGCTCTAAAAATGGAGTCTTTAAATTAATTATAAATGCAGAGGCTGAATATTTAAAACCTTTTAAGAGCAAAGGTATTTTCAATTACTTCATACTTACATATTTTAGAAAATACACTGATATGGGACATATTCCACAAATTTAATATTCCTCCATTTTCTTGTTAAATGAGCATGGTGAGCAGTAGAGATAAAGATTACTTTAATTAAGTGTGCAATGAATCCCATAAAACTTAATTGAACACTTTATTTTCATGCAGATATTTTCTCTTACTCAAATGTTTTTCAGCTATGCTGTATGCAATCATTTTAAATCTAATATTTCAATGAATAAGCAAAGGTTTTAAGACAATTCAGTGTCTTCAAATTCCTTATGGCATTTGAGAATGACCTTTAGATTCTGAAAAGGTGAGTGTTTTACATTTATTTAAGCTGACAAGAAAAACATAGAAGTACCTCTAAACCAAATCAGTGTTTAGAATAGCCAGAGCCATTTTATTGAATGCAGAAATAGTGATGGCTGCAGATTTCACAAGTGCTGAATTACTTACCATGAATGGACATCTGTTGGGCTGCACCCCAGGGCATTTATTTTGCCTGTCTTCTAGTGTTTCCCAGAGACAACACAAGATAAGAATTTAATATCCAACCCCTGTGTATAGCTGGCTTTCACTCTACCAATTACTATTCTTCCAATAAATGTGATATGGCATCATGTGATTATACTTATTCTTCCAATAAATTACATGGAAACATCCAGAAACAAATCCTATAGCCATCTGAAATTTGGTTGGTTAGCCAAAAGGTCTGCTGGCAGATCACAAAAACAACTGAGTGCGTGAATCAATGTAGTGAGGTAACTTATGCAGGTCACACATGTTCACTGTGAAACTGCCCTTTAGTTCAGCAATTAGGAAAAGAATTATACGTTTAACTGCATGGTTACTACATTTAGGTAAAAACAAGGTACTTGTTCTAAGTGTCATTTCAAACTGATAGTTCTTTTGAAAATTCTAACTCAGATTTCCATGTTGTTAATGAATTGTGTGTAAAATATTGCCATTTAAGTTGCCAACACATGTCAGAGATAGATGATATACACACACGGTATGGCAGATGCACCTGACAGCAATAACTTAGGCACACACTGAGAATGACAGTGTGGTCTAAGAAGGGGTGTTCAGAGTTTCAAGTTAAGGAGTCTTTGAATGGCCAACCTGGAGGTTTACTCCTTGTTTAGAAAGGACATCTGAATACCTAGCCCATTTCTTGGAACGCAGGATGTGCAAGGCACTGAGGCCCTTTGCTTTGGGTTAAATGGAGGTTGCTAGGTGGAGGTTGCTAGGTGGATGTTGCTAAGTGAAAATGCTATATAACCTGCATACTTTTTACAAATGGTAGCTGTTATCCTGTCCAGCCTGCCACTCCTGGACACTGCCCTATATGTAAGTCCTCAATAAACCTTATGTCTTATTCACTGGCTCTGGGTCTCTTCTTCAATCTCTCAGACAGGGTGCCATCACTATTGGAGTCAGTAAGGGTCTGGTAAAACAAACACACACACACACACTCTTCTTTTTAAAAAATCTTTCCTGGTCTTTCATGCTTTGCCTTTCTTCATTCTTTCTAACAGCCTTTCTATCTACCTATCCTCTTTTCATCCCCCCATTGAGTTTTTTTTTAATCTCTTTTACCACCTTTTCACACATCTTTCTGCCCATATTTCATTCTATGTCAGTTTATCTAGTTATTGTTTCAATATTCGATATATATTTGAGTGCCTACTGTTTGCAAAGAGGTGGACATATTACCTGTGCTAG
The DNA here is from genome assembly GCF_009828535.3 of Hylobates moloch. Lineage (NCBI taxonomy): Eukaryota > Metazoa > Chordata > Mammalia > Primates > Hylobatidae > Hylobates > Hylobates moloch. Next base: position 182,166,571 of record NW_026652276.1, on the reverse strand, counting down.
GTCAATAAAAATATTTTTAACTCTTCAAATAATTTGATAAATAAAAGCACTCTAGGACAGAGTTTTTTTCCTTATTGGTTTACATTTTGCTGAGTAATATAAGTGTATAAGTAAGAAAACATTAAAAAGAAAATAGATTCCTGGACACATCTGTGTGTGTGTGTTTGTGTGTGTGTGTGTGTGTGCGTGTGTGTTGGGATATATTGCTCTTGGTTAGAAGAATCTGATTTATTAGTTTTTCTGTATTTTCATATTTTGTATAGCTTTAATCTTTAACTGGTTTAGAGTACAGTAATTTTATGCTACTGGTATAGCCTAAAACAAAGATTTTTCCTGGTTTTGGATTTAGAGCTTTTCAAAATTTCACTGAAGAGAAGTGATGTAAAAAAGAAACAGCAGTCCGGACGCAGTGGCTCACGCCTGTAATCCCAGCACTTAGGGAGGCTGAGGTGGGCAGATCACCTAAGGTCGGGAGTTCGAGAGAAACCCCGTCTCTACTAAAAACACAAAATTAGCTGGGCATGGTGGTGCATGCCTGTAATCCCAGCTACTCAGGAGGCTGAGGCAGGAGAATTGCTTGAACCCAGGAGGCTGAGGTTGCGGTGAGCCGAGATCATGCCATTGCACTCCAGCCTGGGCAAGAAGAGCAAAACTCCATCTCAAAAAAAAAAAAAAAAAAAAGAAACAGGAAAAATTAAAGAATTATAATGTAAAATTGAGTGATAATAAGGTGAGGTTTGAACCTGATTTTCAAGCACTTATGATTCAATTTTGTAAAGAAAATGTTGAAATCAAATATGTGACTCCATGGCACTGATGGTGTACTTTCATTTAAAACTCAATTTTTGAAAAAATTTACTTGAATGAAACATATGTTGTGCCTTGCCTACACAATTTACATTGATTCTCCATCTTCTCTCACAAATGTCTCCCATATCCCACTACTCATTTTTTGTTAAAAATCCAGGAAAAAAACTATAGTCATCAGACAAAAACCAGTATAAAAATTAAGTTAATGGAAACAAAGAGTGAAGATGGCAAAGATGCATTCAGCATTGAAACTAAATAGCAGGATGATGGCATAAAAATAGAGACAATGAAAAATGTATCGCTATTCTGAAATGAACTTCACATTCTCTTGATCTAAGGGAACCTGGGAACAGGACTTTAAAATCTAACACTAGAAATAATGATGAGAGAAAGAGAACCCTCAAGGCATTATAATATTGAAAATCTGTTGCCATATCTAGCAGAATTATCATAGGTATGTTAAAATTACTGTACATTCTATTACATCTAGAGAAGATGCCTCTGATTTCACTGGCTGATTTAGTGGAAGCAAATCAATGAACATAGTTATTGCAAAACCTTTTTCCCAAAATGTAATTAAAAATCCTTACCAGTTTGCATATTAAATGAATGATTAATATTTTCCCAAATAGGCAGAATCAAAAGCTTCCTAGAAAATCTGGGTAAAACCGTAATGCTCCTGCGTGAAGGCATATTCACAGTCAGCATGCAACAATGAGGAAGCATGAAGCCTCCTGCCTTGACAATCCTGCGTGGTTCCTGAAAACGTAGTCTTTTGGTGAGCTGATGGCAGAATTCCGAACGTAACATGAACATATTCTGCTCTCATTCTGCACATACAAGCGAACCTTGGCTATAACTTGCTACAAGGTTTCCAAAATTGAGAAACAGGGTTTAAAACCAGAGATGTAGTCAATGGAGTGTAGACTACTCAGAGGGCTATGGCTAGAGTCAAATGGCAGCTTATAAAAATGTTATCTGGGGCCCACCTTGAACATTTGAAGAAAAAGGATGGTTCTTGATGTAATTTGCCCACAAGGCCTGGTGCCTGTGGTGTGTTCTGAAAGGGAGCATCTATATCCAAAAAGATATGCCTGCTGAGAAGGGCTGCTGGCAGCTGTGGTTAGCATGCATGAGGCTGTACCACGAAAGCAGGAGAGACAGCAACGAGGCATTTGCTGAGTACTGCCGGGACAGAAAAGACATGTACAGGGGAACATACATAGTAGACAGTGAGATGATCCAAGAACGGAGTGCATAGATTAAAGATAGTAATGTTTAAAGAAGTTTTGGAAGCTCCTGGGACAGGATGTTAAAAGAACCAACCCAGAAAGAGAGTTTTAAAAAGCTTTGTCTTCCCCACTTTCATTTAGATGTATTCTAATCAGAGACTCTCTAAGGCCTTGTACATTAAGCACAGCAGCTTTTGTGGAGAAATAAAAATATGTATTATTTGTACAGCCCGCCGGGCACGGTGGCTCACGCTTATAATCCCAGCACTTTGGCAGGCCGAGGTGGGCGGATCACGAGGTCAGGAGATCGAGACCACGGTGAAACCCCGTCTCTACTAAAAATACAAAAAAATTAGCCGGGCGTAGTGGCGGGCGCCTGTAGTCCCAGCTACTCGGGAGGCTGAGGCAGGAGAATGGTGTGAACCCGGGAGGCGGAGCTTGCAGTGAGCTGAGATTGCACCACTGCGCTCCATCCTGGGCGACAGAGCGAGACTCTGTCTCAAAAAAAAAAAAAAAAAAAAAAAAAATTGTACAGCCCCCATAGCAATTAAATACCTGGGAGTAGATGCTACCATGTGAGGTCCTGGAATGTAAGGGGGAGAGCAAAGAAGCAAGAATAACATTCTGGGAAACTCCCCCTTGCAAATGGAGGTGGTTTGATATGGAGAAAGTGATGAGCTAGAGAAATTGAAAGTAAACAAGGAAAGGCTTCCGTTTAGGAAGCAAAGAAGAATAAAGACTGTCATTATTTTTCATGTCTACTATGCATACTAAGTAGTGTTTTAGTCAATGTTGGATTTGTTGCATAATATAGCAAAGGACCTAGACTCTAAAAAGAGTTAAATAAGTGTTTGCTATAGATAATAGGAAGGAAGGGGGAATGAAAGAAGGGAAGAAGGTAGGTAGGAGGGCAGGCAGGCAGGTAGTAAGTAGGGAAGCAGATGAACAAGAGTGAGTTAACCCATCAATGTCTCATTTATATGTAAAATGGGAATTGTTGCAAAGGTTGTAAGAGATAATACATGTAAATTGCTTATTGCAGTATCCGATATACTGGAGGTGCTCAAGAAATGCTAAATATCATCATCATAATTATTGCTATCTTTAGCATCATCATCCTCACCACCACCATCATTATCCCTCGGAGCATTTCTAAAAAGGATATTTGAGAAATGCTTCAGTTTGCTGGGACCTACAAATGCATCTTTCTTGATAATCCTCCCACTCATGCTTTAACCCACTTCTATTTAGCTTCTACTCCGCGACACTCCAAGAATTAATGCCTGCCAAATTTACTAATAACATCTTTGTTGTGAAATCCAGTGGACAATTTTTAGTTCATGCCTTACCTGACTTCACTGCAGCGTGTATCATTACTGATGAATTCTTACTTTTGGAAGCCCTTTGGCTTGTCTGGCTTGCGTGTCAACCCTACTGCTCGTATCCCCCTATACCTGTAGCCCTTTTAAAGGCTTCTTCCCGAGTTTCTCATTCTGGGGGTTTTCTCCAGGAACCAACAGCAAGTAAGATTCAAAAGTGTTCATAAAATTTAGCTCATTTTCAAGGGAACAGAAAAAAAAATTGTTCAAAAGAACAATATTAGTCTGCAGGCCAGATTGTAGAAAAAAGTTATTCTACATATTAATGACCCACATAAAGTATATAGCTTGTGTTTTTAAATCCTAGGTCAAATACTGTTTTTACAAAATAAAATAAGAATCTGATTTTTTTTTTTAGAACAAATACATGCAAAAAATGTATTTCATTAAGCAGGGATAGTCAGTCATTCTGGATGGTACTTGAACTTTTCAAATTCCCATACCATTATTCAGCTTTAAGGAATGCTTGATGATGAGCTAAAGGCAAGCATGTGTGTTTTAGTCTAAGAATATTAATACCATTACTATCTACCCTCAGGAATGAGTTTATAAATTCAATAATGCTATCATAGTGCATATTATAACTATGCTTCTATAATCAGTTTTCCCCATATTATTTCAGAATACCAATTGAAAAAGTTACCTATTATGACATATGCAAAATAACTATAGTTAACCTGGGGAAAATACAAATAATTTATCAGGCAAAAAAAACTCACAAAACAACAAAAAAAAGTTTTCTGTGTCCTCAGCGTTAATTCATTAAATTCAGTGAATCTACACTTCACGTGCACACACATATGGCATTAGTGAGCTAACCCAGTTTGTACTGATATGAGCAGGTGTCTGTAGGTAGGTCATTCAAAGTCATCATAAACCAGGCCAGGGTTCCTAGCATATGAATCTTAAATTATAGACACCGGTATTATAGAATAGCAATGGGCACATAGAGACTCTGTCTAGATGGAGGACTTTTGGCATGTTCCTTAATAGAGAGCACGAGGTTTACCTTGCACAATATGGTTTATCAAGCCATGTACTATTAACATGTGCATTTCATTATGAGAAATCCTTAGGCTATTCTCTGGAGAAGTTGCTGTTTCAGACATTTTAGGTGTCCCATATGGCATGGATAAGGATGTAATTATGAAAAGATGTAGATTATCACAGAAAGATACACCTTTAAGTTATTTTGCCCAAAACTAGCAAATCTGAGGTTTCTTCCAGACCACGAGGACCTGATAAATAGTTTCTTTTCTGAAAGAGAAATGGAATAACTCTATGAAAGAGGCTTTAAATGGGAGGCAGAAAATGAAAGAAAAATGTATGTTATTCCATGGCTATGATTTCTCTGCTTAACTTTCAGGGTTAAAATATTAGCTAGCTCCATCATCATCCAGTCAAATCTTTAAACCAATTCCTTTCCTCCTTCAGAATATCTCTTACTTTAGGTTTTCATCTCCTGAGCAGCCTATTGCCATCACTTCTCTGCTTTAACTTAGTCTATGCACTTCAGCCATAAAGCAAGACACTAAAATACAGTTTGGGATAGATGAATGTTCAGCACAAATCATTTAAAAGGGGCTGTCTTACCTATAGGACACACTTCTAAATATTATCCTGACCTCTTTCATGGGCCATTCCAATCTGGCCTCAACCACTTGCTCTTGACATCCTCCTTGCTAATCAGAGCCTGCATCACAGTGAAATGGAATTTGTTAAGCCACTTTGCCCTCAATTTGCATGAAATTCCATTTTCCTGACTGCTTTCTTGCCCTTAGGAACAACTCCAGCATCATACCTTATTGAGCCTTTTGTGATCTGCTATTTGCTCAGCCCCTACTTTGTGCTCCCTTTGCACTCAGACTAACACAGAGCACAGTGAACCGTAATCACTGATTTTATCTCTCTAGAAAGAGGACAGATTCTGTGTCCCATTCCACTTTGCACTGGAAATGCCTCACTTGGGCACAGGTGTGAACACAAGCTGGGAATGCAGGAGGTATTTTAAAATCAGTGATTGGGTCCATTCAAATTTGTCCCAAAGGAGAAAAAAGTATTTGTGAGGGTTTACGTGTTTGCATGTGCCTAGCTAATTTAAGTATGTTATTTGGAATATATCAGAGATAAATTGTTTTATAAATAACTAAAATAGGTGGTGGCTACAAAAAGAGGTGTCAGAAAAAGCTCTCTATTTGCCTTTTGTGCTTTAAAATGACAATTTTAAATGGTGCTGCTTAGGGAAACCTGGCTGGGAAATAAACTGTGAAAAGGTATGGGCAGTAAAATAGCTGGTACTTACTGAAGGCATACTATGTGGTGGGATGGTTCTAAGTGTTCTGCAGGTATTAACTCATTTAATAGACAGGATAATCCTACAGTGTAGACAAGATCACAACATAGGGTTGCGCAATTGGGCTGCTTGTTGAAAGGCACTAGGCAGAGAGTGGGATGGGGCAGAAATCCAGCCCTCACTCACTGCATCCTGTTCTGTGACCTTGCCTGGGACCCTTTCTTTGCATCAAGATGCCTTTAGATAGCAAAATTAATGGGTATCTGTCCCGGTGATATACTTTTCCCAAATTCACACAAAAGCACAGAATAAGAAAGTGGCATTCCTAGTGGTAGGCACTATAATTATTCCATTTACAGATGAGGAAACTGAGGCAAAATGAAGTCAAGAACTCTGCCAAAGTTTATATGACGAGTAAGGGACAGCGAGGAGATGCAAACTCAGGCTCATGGCTCAGAGACTGCACGCTTACTCACTGTGATATGCTGGTTCTCTGTCACATTTGGAGTGCTTTGCGCATGCTAATTTACATTCATTAAATTTTACATCTATTAACTAACTTAATCCTCAAAATAACCTTAAGGAATCAGCCCCTAAGGATAAACAGCTATGCCTCGGCCCCCGCAATCCTAAGAGATGCCCCTTTGTGGGCATGGCTGTCCCTGGTGAAAACAGAGGCAAGGAGATACTTCACTGATCAGAACTAATTGGCTAATTGATATGCTTCAGACATTTTGCCAAGAAAAACAGAGTTTAATTAAAACAAAAAACTATCAGTAGTACTGGGAGTTAAACTAGTGGGAGCTGAGAAATGTAAGTCAGAACTGAAATTAATAGAGATCTAGAAAGCTCCAACAATATATTTAGAGAGGATTATTGGCAGAGTGATATACTAGATAAAACATAGATAAGAAAGAGTTAAATTTGTCAATATAAAATGCAATTTGGTGTAAGATAAAAGCAACACCTCATATTAGAAAGCAAAAGTACTGAGATAACTGAGTTGATATTTGAAAAAACAAGTTGAATTCTTATATATGTGTGAAATGACTTATGTACTAGGTTGTTTACTATAATATTTTTAATAGCAGAACATTAGGAGAAATCTAAATAGACAAAGAAAGTATGTGAAAATCTCATAAGGAAAACTGTGTAGCTATTTAAAAACAAAATAAAAAAAGGTCTATATAAGTTGACACAAGATATCTTTCTTTTGCTTTTTTTTCTCAATTAATTTAGAAGGTTTATTTTGCCAAGTTTTTCTTTTTTGTTTTGTTTTGCTTTTTTTTGTTTTTTTGTTCTTTATTATTATTATAATACTTTAAGTTTTAGGGTACATGTGCACAACGTGCAGGTTTGTTACACATGTATACATGTGCCATATTGGTGTGCTGCACCCATTAACTCGAGTTCTCTTTTGCTTTTTTATGCAAAAAACGTATCTCTAGAATACTGTATGAGAAATCAATAAATCTGGATATTTCTGGAGAAATATTCTGGGTAGCAGAGGGACAGAAGTGGAGGGAAAACTTTTCACTGCTTATCATTTTGGGCCATTTAACACATTACCTATTCAAACAACCTAGAAAAACAAAACAAAACAAACTTTGGTTTGACTTTTACTTAGTGCAACTTTGGGCTAGTCTACTAAATTTGCAGAGACTAATTTTCTTATTTGTAAAATGACAATTATAATTCCTGCCTGACATAGTTTTATCAGGTTTAAGTAGGATAATATATGGAAAGATTCTATAACATAACCTGACACATAGTAGAGAAATAATGGTTCCCTTGTCTATCACTTTTCTTTCTCAGGGGACGCAAACTCCAGTGGCTAACTAGTCCAGGCAGACAATATAAATGCGTGACATATGTTGGCTGTATGAGATTAGGGAGTGGTAGGGCGTGTGACAACTTAAGGCGTTCAAATTATTCTATGTGTGTATATCAAATATAAATTATACATATGCTTATGTATTATATATATATAAAGTCTTATGGCTGTCATTCTTGCTTTTACATAGGGATCTGCATGTTATAAAATTATTTCACAATGTCTGTTTCAAGCCACTGAAAAATCATTTCAATTATATTGCACAATTAGAATAAAATATTATTTTTTTCAAATCGGTCTCAAGTTATAATTTTCTCTAAGTTATTTAATATGATTGGCTTTGCTTTTTCATAGAAAAAATATCATGTCCATGGAAATATATAGCTACTGGTTGCCAGACCACAATTGGGAGGTTAAAAGCAAAGGACGCCTCTGACATCTTGGCTACTATTCTTTGTGACAGACTTGATGGATAAGGTGCTGCTGCTTGCAGCTAATAAATCTGATTGAGGTAGGAGTCTGGCAGAGGTGACACAAGCGTAGCCAAGTCAGAAGGTTAATAATAGCAAAATCACACACGGGTGGGCAGGATCATGGTCAACAGTTACAAGAGGAATTTCAGGTACCATGTTCAGATTTAAGGAAGCAATGATTGCCTAAACAATCCTTCTGTTTCAAATAAGTCAACGTTAAATAAACGATTAACTAGTGACCAAATTAACATTTATTCTCAATTATCTGGGGAACTTCATATTCTTAGAAAACAAGTTTAAATACAGTTTATGATATATATTCATTTGACACCTTACACAAATATGTATACTCTCTGTAAAATAAGCACATCATTATTAATTTCCATATAAAACTAAATTAAGACTTGCATGGGCTAACGTAACTGACTACTATTCATGAAATAGCCTAGAACTAGAATCATTAGCCATATGGAGCAAATGGGAAGTAAAGCACTGCATCATTTTATTTTTATTTACTTATTCTGTGTGGACACCTTCCTAAACTCTAGAGAGCAGAGAGAGTCTCAAAGATGAGACAAGGTCCTTGGTGCTGTGCCATATGAAATAACCTCCACTTAACATCTTGTTTCTTTTTTTTTTATTATTATACTTTAAGTTTTAGGGTACATGTGCACAACGTGTAGGTTTGTTACATATGTATACATGTGCCATGTTGGTGTGCTGCACCCATTAACTCGTCATTTAACATTAGGTATATTTTCTTTAGTCAAGAAGAATTGAAGAACATGTGCTACACAACTATACACAAAGTCGCCTAAGTGAAAAGCTATACTAAATCCATACTAATGAGACAGTATTGCTTTTCTCTCTTTGGGATTAGCCCAGGTTAAAAAAAAAAGACCGGTCATGCCACATGCAAATTTGAAGACTTCCGCTTATGAAATAGTTAATTTTGTTTCTCCCAATTATCTTTTTAGAGGCATACTATCTTGAATAGCAGTGCAGGTCTGGAGCCTACTATTTAGGCCCTACGTGGGAAAAACTGCGTTATATTAACTTTACCTCTGGGATGAGATTCCTAATGTTCCAATTTAGAATCCTGAGAATACTGGATCTCAGCTCACTCTCAAATACTCCTGATTTTCCTTCCCCTCATCTTTCCTGTAATCATCACAGGATGGGAAAATAAAACGACAGGAAATCCTTTTTTTATTTTTGCATGCATATTTTTCTTCCATGTCTACCCAGTGCCTAGCGCGGTGCTTTTAAACCAAGGAATAGTCAGCAAATCTCATGCAGAATATATAAAATGTGCCTTCGCTAAATGCCGTAGACACATGCAGTCTTCCTCCTCTGTGTTCCCTAAGCCTGCTGTGGAAATCAGCCCCTGCATTTTCTTTGAAAAACTCCAGTCATGCATCTTTCTCATTAACAAGTTGAAAAACCACCTTAAGGATCATTTCTCATTTTTCACACCCAAGTCTCTAGCACAGTGCCTTAGCATAACACTGGTGGAGAAATAACTGTTGACCCAAACAGAACTGAACTTAGAGATATTGTCACTCTCTTTGTAAGTAATATGCTACATTTTGTACCTTTTGCTCTGACCCTGTGGAATTTGTCGTTTATATCCAGGCCACCCATTAACAATGGAAACTATGTTTAAACAGCACTGTTTAACTTAAAATGAAAATAACAGGAAATTGGGACATAAGTGATAACGACAAATTGGCTGGAACATTTTAATATGAAACAATCCATTGTTTCTCCTTTATTAAGTGGTGGGGATTATGAATGACTGACTGTAGAAAGATGTTGAAAAGATCCTGTATGTTTATATTCTTAATAGAATGAAGCTAATATAATTCACCTTTTTCGTCCACCATTTCCTTCTGATGCAACATAATCAATGCTGTAGATCATTTTTGGGCATGTGGTGATCAAAAAACAACATAAATTTTCCACTTTTAGGATGCTACACATTATACATGGGCTTATAAAGTAATTTTGGCCAGTCACTAAAATTATTGCTTCCATAGAAAATAGAAACATAGAGAAGTGATAATTTTTTAATGCTTATGTGAGCAAATTTTGAAATGAAAAGAAAATTCCAATCTATTGGCTGAGCACAATGGGTCTGTTATATGGACATCATGTGACTAAGACATAAAGTTGTCATTTCAATGAGATAAAATACTCTACAATAAGGTGAGCTTTACTGTCAAGCTCAGGACATGTGAAATTAACATAAAATGTATGTTAACGTGCCTTTGAGGTAAACCATTAGTGGCAGGAGTAAATTTTAGTGGTTGACCAAAATGACTTCACAAGTCCACACATATCTTGTTCTTGCCTAAGAACATTTATATTGTTTTATGTATGATTCTCATGGCCAAAGTAAGCTAGAGTGCCAATTATATTGTTAGAAGTGATTATTTTTTAAAAGGTGAATTATGCTGATCAATTCTGTTGATCTTTTATAAGGGGAAATGTATCATGCTGTTTCAGTGCTACTATCAAAGACAATTAAAATTGAGTGAGACATGAGAAGAAAAGTCTGATGTGAATGGAGCTATATTTTCTTAGATTTAATTTTCTTTTTTTTTTTTGAGACGGAGTCTCGCTCTGTCGCCCAGGCTGGAGTGCAGTGGTGCAATCTCGGCTCACTGCAAGCTCCGCCTCCCGGGTTCATGCCATTCTCCTGCCTCAGCCTCTCCAAGTAGCTGGGACTACAGGCGCCCGCCACCACGCCCGGCTAATTTTTTTGTATTTTTAGTAGAGACGGGGTTTCACCGTGGTCTTGATCTCCTGATCTCGTGATCCACCCGCCTCGGCCTCCCAAAGTGCTGGGATTACAAGCGTGAGCCACCACACCCGGCCCTAGATTTAATTTTCAATGCCTTCTTTCCTAGAATAATTAACTGATCAAAAGTTTCTTTCCCTGTTAAACAGGGATAGCACCGGGCTGTTGTGGAGATTAAAGGAGACAATATATGTAATACTCTTAGCACCCACAAATTACTCAATACATAGTAACTATTAATATTAAATACAGTAACATAAAACTAGTGATGAAGTAGAGAGCAAGAATGTATTGAATCAACTCTGGGGATTTTATTTATGATTAGACATGCTTCTATGTATATTTCAAAGTATTTTCTTCCATATCCGATTCTAAAGAAAAACTGTTAAAAGTTAAATGATATAGTTTACTTAATAATAGTAGGAGGGGCTGGGCTTGTGGCTCATGCCTGTAATCTCAGCCCTTTGGGAGGACGAGGTGGGTGAATCAATGAGGTCAGGAGTTCGAGACCAGCCTGGCCAGCATAGTGAAACCCCGTCTCTACTAAAAATACAAAAATTAGCCAGGTATGGTGGCGTGCACTTGTAATCCCAGCTACTCAGGAAGCTGAGGCAGGAGAATCACTTGAACTCAGGAGGTGGAGGTTGCAGTGAGCCTAGATTGCACCACTGCACTCCAGCCTGGGCAACAGAGCAAGACTCCATCTCAAAAAAAAAAAGAAAAAAAAAGTAAGTGGAATTACAGAACAAGTTCACACACTCAGTAAGTGGCAAGTTCACATAGCCAGTAAATGGCAAAATCAGGATCTGAATCCAAGCAATGTGGCTCCAGAGCCTATGTTCTTACGGACTATCTTGGTTTCCTCTCTGTAGTCACATGGCTGAGCACTCTTTTGATAGTATCAAGTGTTTACATAAACTAGGTTTGCAGATGATCATCTCTTATCCTTTTAAATGTTGCATCACCAATTTTTGTTGCTATTATGAATTTGCTCTCATGTAAAACTTTATTTTTCCAATCTGTATTAATGTCTTAAAACTGCTATCTCACATTTAGTTTAAAAAATAGTCATTTCTTTGCTGGATTTGTCTGCAAATTTATATACATATACCATACACAAAAGGAAAACATCCTTTGAATAGAAGTCAACAACTTTCAAGACAAGATAAATGTAGACAATAAATATTATATAACCTAGAAGCACTTGATAATATTTACTAGATCAAGAAAGTTACAATCTATTTTCCCCAAGGCAGTAAAGGAGCCAATGAACATCTTTTTTAATAATAAGAAAAAAATTCAAGGATTGCACATTGCCCTTGAAGAAAGCTAAGCATTTAATAAGTTGAAGACACTTTTTACCATTCTTTAGGGAATACTGTATTTCTAAGAATGGCAGGTAACATGTGCTCTGAATGATACTAGCAAATGGTAACTGCAATGTCATTCCTTTTAAAGCGATGTTATAAACCCAGTGGAATGCTGGGAGAGCATTCAAGCATTCCTCTAAGCATGAATTCCCGTTGCACAATAACGCTAAGTGCATCATCTTAAACAGATGCTGTTGTTTGTGTTTTCAGTTTCTGCTTATGATAGCTATAGTGGTACTGATGCTCGGGCATCTTCTAGGAGAGGAAGCTGGTGACCATTATAAATTCTAGAGACTCCTGATGGTTGTCTATGCCTGGGCTCTGCTGCATGCCTAGTGGTGAGGTAGTATAGGGGAAAGGTCACCAGCTGAGGAACCACAAGGGAAGGATTCTAATTGCAGTTCTATCAGCAATTAGTTTGGGGGAAATTATTATACCTCTCAGAGCCTTGATCTCTTAAATGTGAATATTAATTTTTACTATTTCACAAAGTGCTCATTAAGATAACAATTGACATCTGTGAAAATGCTTTAGAAAAAAAAATGTTTTGTGAACAACAGATACCCACAAAAGCAACTGAGGCACAAGATCACAGAGCCTATAAAGGGACTCAGAGTGTTTCTGGATTGCTACCGTCTGATCCCATTGCTTAGCTATTTTTCAACTGACCTGCAAGCTTCTTGGCTGGGGCCCAGGACTACATTTTCTATAGCTTAAGACCATCATATGTAGGATAATAAATTGAATCTATAGATTTTTTTGATGGTACACAAGTATTTGCCTCTGTTCTCCTACAACTTTGTAACATTTCTGCCTTTCATCTTCACTATGCTCATTTATTTTTATATTTACTTATGGCAACACACTTGCTTCAACCTTAGCTTTAGTCATAAAAATCTACTGTTCTCTCCCATCTATAACCGTCCTCCAAGTAATTCCACATGTAAAACAAGTTTCTTTCTCTCTCTCTGGTATGACGTACTTCTTCAGTCCTCTAAAACTCAGTGCAAACATCCATCTTCTAAATGAAGTCCTTCCTAATTGATCCAGGTGCATTTACCATGCACACTTTTTCATCATGCCCAATGATGTATATAATACACAGACACACTGACACACATACACACACATTTCTTCCCTTATGCAGTTATACAAGGGTTTCCTTCTGGAGATCTAAACTCAACACCTCTTCAGCCTTCCTCATTCCAAATAAACTCAGTCGTAGAAAGCTCTAAGTCAGACACAGACCAAATGAAAAAGCCCAAAAGTGGGAGGGAATAAGCGAGGGAAAAAGGAGAGTGAGGACAAATTTTAAATGAGTTCTCTAGTCAGATACATGCAAAAAGTGAACTAGCCATGAAACAGCTACAATCTCCCCTAACTCAATGCTTTGGGTTTTCGTTACCATCTGAGCCCCTGTCATCACCAGAGAACAGTCTCTGGCATATATCAGGTTACGTACCCTGCATCCCCACAATAACAACATTAACTGGTGTGTTTTAGGCTTTACAGTTTACGAAGGCTTTCTCAGACACTATCCCGTACGCTGATATGACTATAAGATTAAACCAACGGGAACACGATCTTATCTGAGAAAAAAAAATTATCACGTATATCTCTATTTATATGCAAGTTGGGCTTCCTCTCTACAAATTGTGTAAAGGGAACTGTTGGCTTTACAGAATCAGGTATCTGGTAAGCTGCAAGTTGTGTAAAGACAGTGAAAAAGGAATCTAGGTGATAGTGCATCAGCTTAGGAGATGGGATTTTCATTCGGCTATGCTCCCAAGAAAACCCACAAGCTGAATTTCAGACTGGATGGAAAAGGTAATTTCAAAACCATGCTGCACAAAGAGCTAATATGACACAACTCCAGGTACTAGAATTATAACAAATTAGATATAATAGTGATTGAGGACTGCCAAGCCCTATAGGTGGACAAAGCAAAAGACACTACACTTTCAAAATTCAGAGTGAAATCTATACATTTTAAATAAACCTCGAACAAGCTTCCAATTCTATGAAGCAAAGTTCTCTGTACAAAATAAAGTTTCCAGTAGAATCTGAATGGCCAATAGACAAATAAGATCAGGAGATTGTCAACCCATACATATACTAATGAAGACATAATCTTCTACCTGTAGAAGTTAATGAAAACTTCCCCACATAAAGGTGAGAAACAAATAAAACAGATTTGTTTTTCTAGAAAATATAGTGTATATATTATTAAAATAATATTTCATTTTAAATATTAACTTAAAATGTGCTCACACAAACATAGGAAAGTCAATTCAAAGGAGACTACTCTGATGTTTTTGCTAAAAACTCACTTAAACTACTGGAAAGCTATTATTTTTTGTTGCAAAATTTAAAAAACCCCTGAAAGTCCACATCATGGTACTTCAAGTTTTATGTTGTTCATCTATCCCTTTCTTGGGTCATAATCTTATTAGGAGTTCCCTCAGTACTTGGGATTCAAATACATATTCTATCAACATACCAAGTTGGTGTTTGGACCTTTTTGAATTCCAGCCCTGAGGAAGATCCATGAATGCTACTATCTGAATCTTGTGTGTATGCTTTTTAAATGGCAACAACGCAGTTTTAGTAATCAGAGTGGAATAAAGGAAACAATAGCAACAGCTGGCATTGCTCCCAAGAAAAAAAAATTAAATGGAGTGATACAAAAATCATGTAGCATCTTGAATGCAAACACACAAACCATGGATTTATGCTGAATATGGAAAGCAAGGTGAAAGAATAGCTGGATAGTACACTATTGTGAGCAGTGAAAAGGGACATCCTTTTAGGAAAAGGCAGTTTTAAGAGAACACATTTCATTAAGTATAAGAAATATTTTCCTCCATGAAGGATTTCATAGATAAAAGTATAGAATAAAGATTAGAAGAACACAGGTGAGAATATAGTTTAGTAATAGAAAGAACTTGAAAGGAAAGGTAGTATAACAAATACAGACCTGGCTAGAGTAGGAGCAGAAGATGGAGTGAACTGAAATTACCTAGAAATAATAACATCATAGAAATGAAGCTTAATAGAATAATGAGAAATGAATATAGCACTTAAATGTATTCATAATAGCAGACAGAATAAATCAGAGTTGGAAGGAAAAAGAGAGTCATCAGCATCTAGATAGGAAGTAAAGCCACAGGATTGGGAACAATAACGCAGGGACAAGCGGTGAGGAGAAAAGAGAAGGTCACCAAATGAAGCAATCTAGTAGAACTTGAACATTTAGGAGTGACTCTAAATCCAACCCATCTTTAAAATTCTGCTCAAATTCCATCCTCAGAACACACCTGGGTTCACAGTCAGTTGTTTTTCATTTCATTCTTGTTTGGTGGATGACTCCTCACATCATTGTTAAACTCTCCTCTTCATTTTTGAGGAGCTTAGTATACTATCTTCCCCACTATACTGCTCTTTGAAAACTGAGTTCAGAAGTTGTATTCATTTGCATTTTTCGTGGCAAATAGTTTAATTCTACAAGCAGAGAGGTTATCCAACAAGTGTTTGTCATATGGACAACCAGATCAACTTACTTTGTTTGCAGATAAATTGCATTAAAATGAGTAAAACGACTTACGATACCATGTAAGAACTAAGCACTAGATTGGAAGGAAAAGGCCACTCTTTTTTGTAGCCTTGAACCACTGGGGTGGGGGTGGGAGTAAATCAGCCTCAAAGGAAAAGTTTAGGTTAGTTAAACCAATGTGAAGGCAAAGAAAGAATATAAATTAGAGTAAGTTGAAAAGATAATGTGGGAGAAATTAAAATATTTCTTAATGAAACACAAATACTGGGAAACCAGTAAAAAATGTCAAGGGTTAATTTTGTTGGCCAAATATGGAAAATAATATAATCTCCAAGAATTACAACTTAGTAGTAAGAAGTTCAGGAACAAACACAATCAACACAACTTGACATTGATTTTGCATTGCTGATTTGAAGTAGTACCTTGGGAATTGTGGTTCTAAATCTATTTGGGTTCTTTACCTAGTTTTGGTATCAAAACACAAAATAATGTTTGCTCTTTTTTGTCTGAGGGCAACATTTTTATGCTCAAGGAGTTCCCACAAAGAGCACATAAAATCTTAACCTGTTGGAAAGATAATTCCTGGTAGGTATGGGTCTTTAACAGTAATATGGATAGCTGTGTGACTGGCATCACTGAATCAATATTATTCCAGACACTTTGAGATGCTTGGTGGTTAGGTCACAGTTATGCACTGAATTGTATCATAAGTGCTCATTTTTTATCTTCACTAGTAAAAAAAAAAATGCTTTTTAAAAAATCATCATCAGCCTTGGAATGCACTGTTTTATGATGCATAGCATTTACGAAACCTCAAAATTACATGTACTGAGAGGGAAATCAGATCGTCTCGCTTCAGCGACTGAAATTAAACCCCTCTTCTTTTTTCCAACTGAAAGCCATAGTTTTCAATTACTTGGCTTTGGGTTGATGATCTGGATCTGTTTCTTCCATTTCTGAGAGAACTTGTCTATATATTCAGATCAGTGCTTCACCTTTCTGTTTTGCTTTCTGCATTGTTGAGCAAACCTAACCAGTGAGGGACACTTAATGCCTGGCAGTGTGATTGACACAGACTCACATTTAGCTCGTACAGAGATTTTTCCAACATTATGTGGACTACAGTGAGCATTTATTTTTAAAAATTGTGAAGGCATAGAAAACAACAGAAGCTAATTCTTTTTTAAAATGTTGTAAGAACACTGAATGTAATACTTATTTTATAATACCTTTCAGAGAGGTAAATTTACCCTGTAAGTTTAAGAATTTTATTAGTCTGTTCTCACACTGCTAATAAAGACATACCCGAGACTGGGTAATTTATAAAGGAGAGAGGTTTAATTGTTTCACAGTTCCACATGGCTGGGGAGGCCTCACAATCATGGCAGAAGACAAAGGAAGAGCAAAGCGGTGTCTTACATGGCAGCAGGCAAGAGAGCTCGTGCAAGGGAACTCCCATTTATAAAACCATCAGATCTCATGAGACTTATTCACTACCAGGAGAACAGTTTAGGGGAAACTGCCCCCATGACTCAATTATTTCCACCTGGCCCCGCCCTTGACACATGGGGACTACTACAATTCAAGGTGAGATTTGGGTGGGGACACAGCCAAACCATATCAAGAATGTAAATTATATGGCAATTAAAATAATTATAAAATTATATTGATCAGTCTATTTACTGATATGATGTCCTAGGGAAAACGCTGAGAATATCTGAAAATATTTCCCTTCTTATGGGTTTTAAATACAAAGTTTAAAAGGAAATTTTATCTTTATTTTTTTATTATACTTTAAGTTCTGGGTACATGTGCAGAACGTGCAGGTTTGGTACACAGGTAGACACATGCCATGGTGGTTTGCTGCACCCATCAACCCATCATCTACATTAGGTATTTCTCCTAATGCTATCCCTCTCCTAGCTCCCTATCCCCCAACAGGCCCCGGTGTGTGATGTTCCCCTGCCTGTGTCCATGTGTTCTCATTGTTCAACTCCCACTTATGAGTGATTTGGTATTCAGTATGCGGAAAACCAAATACGTGGTATTTGGTTTTCTGTTCTTGTGTTAGTTTGCTGAAAATGATGGTTTCCAGCATCATCCATGTCCCTGCAAAGAACATGAACTCATCTAAAGGAAAAATATTTAATCTAGTTTCCCTTAACATGTTTTTAGGCCTGGATGTCTCTAGTTTAAGCGTCCTGTGGTATTAAATGGTGTACACACATTGATATCCATTTTAAACTCAGATGACTTGGATCCAAGCCTCATTTTCTATTTACATTTATTAGATCAGACCCCTAAATCCTTTGGACTATAAAATAATTATCTGAAAAATGGGAGTTCAAAATCTCTACCTACATCACAGAGTAGATTCAACACAGAGAATGTTATGTGAGAATATTTTCAAGTTTTAAAGTACCGTTATCAATTGGTACCAAAGGTCATATTTAGACATCTGGTTCCAAACAAGATGGTGTAGACCCAATTTTCCCATTTCCTCCTCTCCAAATACAGCTAAATACCCTGGAAACAATTCAACAGACGTTCACAAAAGACCCTGAAATATGGAAAGAAGAAGGCAGGAATTAGGAAATGAACCACAGCAAATGTGTAGGACTTTCTTTTCTCTCCCGTATATCTCAGACAGCACACCAGGAAGACCTTCAGCCTGGAATGGACAACAGGCATCAACAAACAACAAAAGCAAGCAAACAAAAGAGAAAAGCCTACTCTCCCTGGCCGAAGGGCAAGGAAAGGGGGAGAGTAACTGGGACGTGGGGGCGCCTTTTTCCTGACCCATACCTAGAAGCAGTAGTAGGTCCCCCTTTAACCTATAAGTGGTGGCATCAGTAGATGCCAGAAAGGGTAACACATCTTGTGTCCATAGTGGCAGCTGGAAGCACCTGCATTGGTGATGTCAGTGAACCCCTGACATCAATCCTGGTCAAATTTGGAAAATAATATAATCTCCAAGAATTACAACCCTGTAGTAAGAAGTTCAGGGACAAACACAATCAGTACAATTTCACATTGATTTTGCATTGCTGATTTGAAGTAGTGCCTTGGGAATTGTGGTTCTGAATCTGTTTGGGTTCTTTAAATAGTTTTTGTATCAAAACACCAAATAATGTTTGCTCTTTTTTGTCTGAAGGCAACATTTATTATCAATTGGTACCAAAATCCCGTATGGGTGACCCATCCTCTTCCCCGTACCTGCCTATATCATGTGGGCAGAGATAAGAGGCCAGAGAAAACACTTTCCATCCTACAGATCCAGTGTCTAACAACCCTACTAGGAATAACAGGTGACCTAAAGAAGTGCTTTCTGTAACTTGCAAGTGGCACCAGCAGGAATGTATCAGGAGCTCCCAAGTTAGGAGAACTAAGCAGACCAAAATAGCATTGGGAAGAGCTCTGCAAGCTAAATGCATTTGGAATTACAGCCTATGAAACAGGCCAGAACCTACATAGCAAACCAAAACAGGGACATTCTTGGCTAAAATGATAGATTTTATTTTAAATGTCCATTTAAAAATGGTCTGTATAACGAATGTCCAGGATAAACATAAATATAAGCCATGAGCCAGGAAAAACAAATTGGATAAGAAGAGACAATAAACTAATCCTGATAATCAAGAAAAATCAAATATCAAATTTATCTGACAAGGATTTTAAATCAGCCATCATAAAATTGCCTTAACAAGCAATTATGAATCCTCTTGAAACAAAAAATCTCAGTAAAGAAATGGAAGTTATGAAAAAGTACTAAATAGAAATTAGAGAATGGAAAAATAAAATAATAGGAATTAAAATCTTGCTGGGTGGGTCAGTAACAGAGTGGATATAACAGGGCAGAACAATGAAGTTAAAGACAGATCCACAAAGTTTACTCAAAAAATTCAAAAACTTGAAATTGTTTCTAATTCACCAACTTGGAAGCAATGAACCAATTCCTATAAAACTATCAACTACCAAAACTAGCAAGATGAGGTGCATAACCTGAATAATCCTGTAACCATTAAAGCAATTGAACTTGTAATTAAAACACTCTTGAAAAAAATCTCCAGGACAGTTGTTTTACTGGAGAATTTTACCAAATATTTAAAGAAAAAATTGACACCAATTTTACACAATCTTTTCCAGAAAATAGAAGATGAAGGAATGCTTATCTACTCATTTTATCTGGCCAGTATTACCCTGATACCAAAACCAGATAAAGACAGTACAAAAAAAATTACAGACCAGTATTTCTCATGAACATAGATACAAAAATCCTCAATAAAATATTATCAACTTAAATAAAACGGTATATAAAAAGAATTATTTATCATGTCCAAGTTGGACTTATCCCAGGTATGCAAGGTTGATTTAATATCTGAAAATCACTCAATGTAATCTACCATGTTGACAGCTTAAATAAGAAATATCTTATGATTATATCAATTGAAAATAGTCTATGTAGAAATTACAAGAAATCTACCAAAAAATTTCCCGCAAATAAATGAATTCAGCAAGTACATGAGATCTATGACCAACACATGAAAATCAATCTCATGTATGTATTCTAACAACAAACATACAGAGACTGAAATTAAAAACACAATACCCATTTACATTGCTCAAAGAAAATGGAATGCTTAGGTATACACTAAACAAAACGTGCAATATAGTTTTGCTAAAATTACAAAATACTGATGAAAGAACTCAAAGAAGGCTTAAATAATTGGAAGGGCTTATCACGTTCATGGATTGGAATACTCAACACAGTAAAGATATATATTATTGTAAACTTAATCTGGAGGTTTAATACAATTCCTATAAGAATCCCAACAAGATTTTTGTAGTTCTAGAAAAGCTTCTCCTAAAATTTATATAAAAAGGCAAAAGACCTAAAATAGCTAAAATGATTTTGTAAGAGTAAAGTAGGAAATATCACTGTATTAGTCTGTTCTCACACTGCTATAACAACTTCCTGAGACTGGGTAACTCATAAAGAAAAGCAGTTTAATTGACTCACAGTTGTACATGGCCGAGGAGGCCTCAGGAAACTTATAATCATGGCAGAAGGGGAAGCAGACACATCTTACACGGCGACAGGTGAGAGGGAGAGTGTGTGTGAGTGGAGGAAAAACTACCATTTATAAAACCATTAGATCTGTGAGAATTAACTCACTATCATGATAACAGCATGGGGCAAACTGCCCCATAATTCAGTCATTTCCCTCTCTCGACACATGGGAATTACAGGTCCCTCCCTCAACACATGGGGATTGCAACTCAGGGTGAGATTTGGGTGGGGACACAGAGCCAAACCATATCAATCACTCTACCCAAATACTAAGGTTTACTATATAGCTGCAAAAATCAAGACAGTGTGGTACAAGTGAAGGGATAAACCCATAGATGAACAGAATCCAACAGTTTATGACAAAGGTGCACACACAATTCCATGGAAGAAGAATAGCCTTTTCAACAAATGGTGCTGGAACAGTTCAACATCCATAGGGAAAAAAACAGAGAGAGAACCTTAACCTAACTCTTATACATTAAACAAAAATTAACCCAAAATACACAACAGACTTAAACATAAAAAATAAAATTATACAATATTTAGAAAAAATATGAAAAAAAATTGGGACCTGGGGCTAGATTGAAGAATTCTTAGACTAAATACCAAAAGTCTGATTCATAAAAGGAAAAATGATAATCTGGATTTACCAAAGTTTAAAATATTTATCTGTAAAAGATCCTGTTAAGGGGATGGAAATACAAATTGCAGACTTGGAGAAAATGTTCGTAAGCAACATATCTGTAAGGATATGTAAAGGAACTTGTATCCATAAGGAACTTTCAAAACTGAGTTTAAAAAGCAAACAACTGGCAAAAGACATGATCAGATTTGCCACCAATTAGGATATAGATATGACAGATAATCATATAAAAAGATGTGCAATATCATTAGCAATTAGGGAAATGCAAATTAAAACAAAAAAGCAGTATCACTACACACCTGTCAGAATGGCTAAAATTTAAAAAATACTCATAACCCCAAATGCTGGCAAAGATGCAAAGAAATTGGATCACTTGTTCACTGCAGGTGGGAATGTAAAAGAGTATACCCATTCTAGAAAATAGTCTGGCATTTTGTCCTAAAACTGAAATGCACTTAGTATATAATCCAGCAATTGCACTCTTGGGTTCTTAGAGAAGTGAAAGCCTATGGTTCACACAAAAACCCGTATGCAAACATTCATAGCAGCTTTATTCATTCATATTAGCCAAAAACTGGATGCAACCCACAAGTCCTTCAATGGGTACCCTAAAACAGACTGTGGTACATCCATGCCATAGCCTACTGGCATATTATACTGCAATAAAAAGTAGCAAACTGTTGATACACACACTAGAATGTGTTTCAATAGAATTATTTTGAGTGGAAAGTCAATCTCAAAAGTTTACACACATTATGATTCCATTTATAGAATATTTTTGCAACAAAGTTACTGAAATGAAGAACAGATCAGTGGCTGTCAAGGGTTAGGGACTGGTCAGGGGGAGGAGATGAGCATGGCTATGAAGGGGTAGCATAAGGGAGCCCTGAGGCGATGAAACAGTTCTGAATTTCAACTGTGGTCATTCTTATGTATAACTACACATGTGATATCACATGGAACTACACACACACACACACACACACACACACACACGAGTACTTGTATACCTGGCAAAATATGATCTTGTATACCTGGCAAAATACAATCTGTAGATTGTACCATTATCAATTTTCTAGTTTTGCACTGTAGTTATATAAGTTAACATTGAGGGAGGCTAGTGAGCAGTGTCTAAAACCTTCCTGTAAATTCCTTAGTAACTTCCTGTGAATTTATAATTATTTCAAAATTTAAAATGTTTTTAAAAAGTCATATTTGAAAAATTTTGAAATCATTCTGCTACTGTGCAAAACAGATTTGATGTCAACATTATTTTAAAAGTTGTATGCATTGAGGAGAAATGACAAGATATAATTCATTGCTCTCCATGCAAGTAACTTGAGCAATTAAGAAACAAAGTAGGACAGAATTTTGTAATCCTTACCTAGGCACTACTTTATAGCCACATGAAATATTAACAGGTAGAAGGGTAAAATACATAAATCATTGGTGCAGGAAGGATATTTAAAATACTTAATATCTTTTATGGTCTGGACATCAACCAATCAATAACAGATTCTGGGACCAAAGAGAACAGATGCCAGCCACAACCCAAAATTTGGTACTGGTGCACAACAGTGGAATATCCATCCTACCTGATTTATTTTGGATAAATTGTACTATTTCCTCCACAAAAGATTTATATTCCTAAAATGTTGGTATTTCTGAGTACTTCTGACCCGAAAAGACTGGAAAGGGCACTATATTATTGGATGAAGCATACCTCAAAATGTTGCTAAAGCACATCATGATTAATACCAGTCAGCTACAAAGAATTGTTTCTATTAGGATATTGGAAATTTCATTTTTTACAAACATATATGAAATACCAGTACAAAAACAAAATCAATTCTTGAAGTTTTAGTACTTGAATAGTTAATACTGTTAGGATCTTTTTACGAGTTCTTCCTTGAGGAAAGATTCCAAGGTGCTTTGCGAACATAATCTTAGCAGGTTTATCAGATTAGAAAGATAAATACTGAAAGGTAAAATTAATTTGGTCATACTTGATCTTCTTGAGAAATTAAGATCACTAATTATCAAAACAAATTTAATGAGAAAGGCCAAAGCTGCTATTTAAGGGAAGATAAACAATGTAATTTAGAAACAGAATCTGAAATATGAACATAAAAGTATGAATCTTTTAATCTGTGTGTCAGTTTTATAAAACTCATTTAAGAAATAAATTGAAACTAATTAGCGTTTTCTACTATTTCAGAAAGGCAACTTCCTTCTCCTGAAAAACATCCTGTTTAATATGTATTGTAAAGCATGGCGTATGCTGTCTTTGTTCATGCACATTTTGGATACTTTTTTAAAAAGATAGATTAGTGGCCGGGCGCGGTGGCTCACGCTTGTAATCCCAGCACTTTGGGAGGCCGAGGCGGGCGGATCACGAGGTCAGGAGATCGAGACCACGGTGAAACCCCGTCTCTACTAAAAATACAAAAAATTAGCCAGGCGTGGTGGCGGGCGCCTGTAGTCCCAGCTACTCGGAGAGGCTGAGGCAGGAGAATGGCGTGAATCCGGGAGGCGGAGCTTGCAGTGAGCCGAGATCGCCCCACTGCATTCCAGCCTGGGTGACAGAGCGAGACTCCGTCTCAAAAAAAAAAAATAAAATAAAATAAAAATAAATAAAAGATAGATTAATTAATTAGTTCAAAGCATTAGTTAATTCAAATTGAAATGCACTACTCATGCAGCTAAATGGGTTAAGATTATGTAATTTTTTTTCCCGTAGTAACATAAGAAAACTCAGTTAAAATTCATACATATTGAATACAGAAACAAAGCCACCCAGTTCATGCAGATATAATTATAACTTCATGGAAATTTAGAGACAGCTTAACAGGTTGAAGGGGGAAACCCCCCAGTGTATTACTATCAGGCTGGAATAAGCTAGATGGATAATTTTAGCCTATATGGATTTGTTCATTTCCATTTTGCCAGGACATTCTATAGTAATTCAAAGCTGTTAAGGTAGGATAACTATTCTGAATTTTTTCCCAGTCATCTTCTATAGGGCTCATTTGCTGGCTCAGAGTTCTACCTGAAGGAAAGAAAATGAGCAGTTATTTAGAATTCATGGTGCTACAATCATTGTGCTTCCAACATGTGAAGGTAAATCTGCATGAAAGAGGTATAATTGCCATTTACAAGTAAGAAAATCTAGGCTCCCAGAGATTAAGTACCTTGCCCAAGAACCCACAGATTTGGGTTTGGAACAGTTTTTCCTGACTCCAAATCTTAAACAATTTATTCTCCTGTACATTATAGTGTGATCCTATTGGGTTTAATAACATTTCAACTTTAAGAATGGTCCTACAAGGCTTAATTCACTTTTGATATGGATTCTAACCCAGCAATGCTCATGGGAGGTCAGCACAGAAATGCTTGTGATTGAAAATGTCTCAGGAGGACCCCATATTACTGACTCTGAGAGGAGAAATAGGATGGGGCTTTATACACACTTTAACCAATCTTGCATCCAAGTTATTTAGTGGTTAACTGCTATTTCTGTGGCATTTTAAAAAAGACTATGTTGGCTTGCTAAACAGCACTCCCCCAAATACTAATATTAGAATCCAGTAGTAGGTGGAGACGTTTTTTTCTGCCATGTAGACTGGTGCTAAAACTCCAAAAGTGTACAGAGCTATGACAAATGCACAGAACATAATGACTTCAGTATTTCCAACCCTATTGTGAGAGAAGGAAGTATGTTTTTACGTTTAGTTGCAGTATTATCCTTTAAGTAAAAAGGCAAAATGATTGCTTTACTGTCAGTAGAATAAGTGCTTGTTTAATATATATTTGTACTGAGCCATCCATGTCCTGTTTCTCCTTAATATCAATGAGAAAACTTTTGTTAGTTTTTTTTCTAGCCTCGTTAGTATCCCCTCTCATCTCTCTTTCACTTGTCTTCTTCTTATATAAATTGAACAGGAATTAACTTTACTCATTTATGTAAACAGATCTGAAGATGCAAACATTTCCAGATACATATCTACACGTACACTACATACCTCCATACATTCATACATAATAGGCACACATATATGAAAAAATAATATATAATCTTCAGTTATTAAAATATAAATTAGGATAACAGTAAAGACTTTATGACATCCAGCCCAGTAACATCCAAAATGTACAATTTTAAAATTACTGCACTAAAATTTCTGCTACCAGATAGGATGGAGTAGCTTATTAGACATGAGAAAACAGAAAGTCTAGATAAAATGTAAAAAAATAAGCAGTTTAAAGAAATCAGAAACTAGCTGAAGCAGCATGGTCTAGAAGGTCTAAGATTCTCAAAAGGGAACCCTGGAGAGGTGAAGGAAGAATTTGCAGCTGCTTTTGTTGAGTATGGGCTCTTAGAATAGTATAGACTTGGCCTGGGAAGAAGGCCGCTGCTGGACATTAAAGAAACCAGAAGAGTGAGGACTCTTGAGGGACTGCAGTGACAAATATAGATGTGAGAGATTTCAGTCAGTCAGTTATCTCCTGACATTTGTCAATTCTGGAGCTGCAGGATCTAGGGCAAAAGAGTTAAGCTAAATCCCCTGAAAAGCACCTCAGATTTTTGGGAGTCTGACAATCCTGAGAAGAAAAATATTTAAAAATATTGGTGTTCAAGACCTGCCAAGAGTAGAGTCCCACACAAACATGGTAGGATAGGGTTTGTCCTGTGGATCAAATTCAGCCCACCCCAATTTTTGTGTGGCCCATGGGCTAAGAACAGTTTACACATTTTCGAGTAGTTGAGGAAAAATCAAAAGAAGGACATTTCGTTATGTGAAAGTATACAAAACTCGCCCTGGCCCAAGATGGCAGATGAGGCCCCCTGACATGTTGTGTCTGAGACTCTGGCACTGAAGACTAATGCAGGACCCCAAGATTGGGAGTTGTGGGTGCAGCGATTGAAGGAGGACTATCAGACCCTTATCTGGTATGTGGAGAACAACAAGAATGGCGACAATGATGGTTCCAACTGGAGTCCAGCAAGGTAGGGACTTGGTGGTTTGGAAAATGTTGGTATATCCATGACCTCCTAAAATGTGAGTTTGACGTCAAGTTTGAAATTCCTATCATATATCTTACTACTACCCCAGAAATTGCAGTCCCCGAGCTGGATGGAAAGACAGCAAAGATGTACAGAGGTGGCAAAATTGCCTGACGGATGATTTCAAATCTTTGTGGGCCAGGAACGTACCCAAATTTGAACTAGCTCATCTCATGGCTCTGGGGCCGGGTCCATGGCTGGCAGTGGAAATCCCTGATCTGATTCAGAAGGGGGTATTCCAGCACAAAGAGAAATGTAACCAATGAAGGACCAAGCCACTGAGGCAGGGCAGAGGGACTTTTGATAGGCTAAAATCCTGTTCTCCTGTGTATCACACTTAACTCATCTAACTGCTTCCCAGGACACTCTCCACTTCTAGTTGATACGAAGTAGCTGCAGCAGAAGGAAAAAAAAAAAAAAAACCCAAAACACCAAACAGCATTGCTACTGAGTTTCTAAGGCTACACAGGGAAGGGAAAGACTGGGCTTTGGAAAATCAAGAGGCAATTTTTATCCTCCCCTCAAGTGGAACAACATGGGGTCCTGGAGGCATGGGGGTAACTGGAATAGAGTACACAGTCTTTCTGGTTTCAGGAGACAACCCATCAATAAAACCTGCTTCCTCTGGTTAAAAGAAAAAGAAAGTATACAAAACTCAAATTCTGATGTCCATACATAAATCTTTATCAGAACACATGCATGACCTTTGTATATTGACATACAGTGCTTTTGCACAATGAGTGCAAAGAAACTGGATGACCTGCAAGACGTTTTCTAAAATCTTTATCGCCTGGCCCTTTACAGAAAATGTTTGCAAACCTGCAATAGGCTGTTAGTTGAAAACTCTGGTGGCCAAACACTCAAAGAACAGGGCAAACTCAACCCAACCTCAAGTTGGCTCAGTTCTGGTTTGGATTAGGGTAATTAGCTTTCACTCTATCTGCCTAGCAGACGAAGGGCAAATCTTTGCTGGAAGAAGATATCATCATCAGAGCCTCTACATTTTTTAATACACATTTTATATATATTCCTGCATTCAGAAAATTACTGTACTAACTTTTGTCTGAGCCAAAGTGTGGCACATATGAAGAATCATGACTTAACTGGCAAGTTCAATAGCAATCCATTAACATCAGTGTTATAAATAAGTAATACTAATCTACGTCATTTAAAGAAAAGTAAAACACAGGTAACAATATTACCTAAAAGCACTTTTCTTGGCAAGAAAACTTAAAATAGGTGTCCAGAATAATAACATTCTAACAAACTAGATGTTAGTTTCCTCTGTAAGAACAGTCCAATAATATAAAGAATAGAGTCTAGGAATTATTTATTTTGTAGTAAATGAAAACAAATAGCAGTTGACTAAGTTACAAACCATCCTGATCTATAAACTGAGTTCTAGAACTTGTTTCTCAACGACATTTGGTTCAGAGGACACCAGCATCATATTTTAGGCACCTACCATCCTGTTAAGTCTGATAAGCAGAGATGTGGGAAAAACAAATAACACTGAAATATTATAATTATGTAATATGTTATGCTTGCATCTCTCTCAGGATTTTAAAATTGACTTTAATAGCTTTTTATAATAAAAAGAACAACTCAAAGGCGCAAGACAGCTGAGAAGTTCAACATGTCACAGAACTGCAAAATTGTTAAATTCACTTTAATTAGAATATATTAAGGTTTTACAACTGTGGCATAAGTAAATCATAACTCCCAGGTAGAACAGGTCATGTTAATTTTCAGACTATCACATTTTGTAACATGTTTCATTGGTATCAATGAAATATAACCCAATCATGCTTAAAAGTTCAGGTCATACAATAATTTTACAGGATTCAACTGCATACAGTTGTACTATTATACAGAAAGGTACAAATATGGCTATGAATACAAAACTAAATATAGACTAAAACTGGATATTTGTACATTTATATATGTTCATATAAATTACAATCTCTAATTTTTAATTTAACTCAGTCCCTAGCCTGTGAACAGTTACCTTATAACATAGGAATGTGGATAGTATCTGAGAAAGCCAGAATTATGCTTGGAAAGAAAGGCCTTTTAGAATGAGACACTATTTTAAAAGTTAACTTTTTAAAAAGTTTGTTTAAAGTTCAAATATTCTCTGCTGTTTTCTTCACCTTTAAGAGCTCCTCAATGACAGAAACCTCTGAACAGAGCTCTAATAATTTAATCACATAAAGTATGTGAATGTGGTCAAATAATAAATCATCAGAGAGTATGCTACTGATCATCTTAGCTAAACTATAAGTGCTCCTTTAAAATTAAACTCAATATTTAAAAAAATTACAAGTATCATCAGTAACAGACTTCACCCATATAATTTAGGAATTTAAAAACAAGGTTTACATTCATCTAGTCCTCAAAATTATTTTTAAAAAATTCTTCACATGCATGAAAACAGTCTATTTTAAAGAAGGTCAATATTAGAATATTGAGAACTGGAAAACACTAAGGATAATCTAAGACATTCAGGCAACTGGTTATTTTATTTAAATGCTTGATTCAAGGAAAGTATGTCTTTATATTTCTGAATCCTTAATAACTGCTAGAATGCTAAGCCTTTCAAAACAAAATCAAACATTATAGTGCCACAAACTGTTTCTCTTATGCATCATATCTGACTCCAATTAAAAGATCAGAGTCCTCAGAGCGACGTATTGCAAACAAAAAGTCCTTAGTAGGTGGTGGAAAGTCAGGCCAGGAGTCAAACAGAACCAACAGAGATGACAGAGATGTGATATTCAGCACAGTCTCCTCAGAGAGGAAAAGCAAAACCACATGGCCCTGCTGAAATGCCGAGTTAATTCTCTCTCTTATCTGAGCATTAAACATTACATCGTTAAAATTGTTTCAACTAGATTATTGCCTCTTCAGGTGAGACTCTCATTTAAGAAACACAAACAGTCTCAAAGCACATTGCTGAAACGCCATAAAAACTTAATAACCTACCATTTTCTTTGCACTCTTCTGGAGGTTTAGCCTTTTTCGCAAGTCGTGGATCCAGCCATGATGTTGTCTTTGTGTTATGGCTGAAAAGAAAAGAGATCACTCTGAACAGACACATACTAAAAGGAATCAAGTTTATTCCTTAGGAAAAAAAAAAAAGCAGGGTTAGTCCAACAAAATTGCAATCGATACACTTAATTTGCTTACTGGTTCTAAGTAGCCCTGAAGGAGGTGTAAGAGTAATTGTGCAAGGCAGCTGTAAATTTGGCAACCTCAGCTCCCTGTCCTCAAAGCAGCTATTTTTATTAAAATCAACTAGAATGTTGCCAAGTTAACCTCATTGAAAATGCAGAACTCATCCAGAGCAAAAGGAATTTATTACAAATACAGGATTCTCCAGTTGGAAGAGCACAATCCACAGGCTCTGATAATGTTTCCTGAGTTTTGCAAAAGAATTATTTTCATCTTAAACCTACCCTTTTCATAAACAGTTGTTTTGTTACTCTTTAACTACAGAGCTGGCAGAGGCAGTACAAAAGTGATGCAGATTATAGCATGTTCTTGGGATTCCTGCATTTTCTCAATAAGTGATTAATAGCAATTTTATTAACTTGCATTAAACTATCTTTCATCCAAATACTTTCAACCCAGCTCAGAAGGTAGGGGATAAGACTGCCTGCATTCTAATGTTTCTGAAATGGAATTTCCAGAAATTAATGATAAAATTTTTTGAAAAAATGTTTTCTTGTAAGACTTATGCCAGAAATTTAAAAAGTAAAGGAGAGATATTCTTAAAGTAGTGTTTTTTGAAGTGGTTGTGAAATAACCTGCATTAGAATTACCTGGTGGACAACACATATTAACAATGCATATTCTGGGTCCTCAAAGAACTATCAAATAAGAATCTTTGAGGTGGGGCTACACAATCTCCATCACTGGCAAGCACTCCTAGTACTTCTCATGCACATTACAATTCAAGAACCACTCATGGCTCACATAACTGCTCATTGGAGCTAAAATATTTACTATGTACAGCTGTCTCAAGGGATCTCATTTACCGATGGACAAATTATCAAGAATGTGACATGTGTGAGGGGTTCGGGAAAAGAATGAGCAAAGGCACACGTGTGGGAAAGTGTGAGGTGTTTCTAGGGAACAGTCAGAAGGCCAATGAATGGAACATGAAAGGAAGAATGAAGAGAGGATGGAAATAGAAATCAGAGCCAGGTAATAGGCATACTTTACTACAGTTGTAAGGAGGTCAAAATGATAATGATGATATAAATTTCACATATATTCTCTTTCTTTAATGAAATTTAACTATATGTTGCCAATCATAACCACAAATGTTAGCTAGATAATCTGATAAACCAATCTGTACTTACAATGAAGGTTAGACAATTCACCCAGGCAGTATATTTAATCACAAGTGTAAAAACCAAGTTCCGTCTTAATGGAGGAATTTTCAAGCCAGGAAGGAGGGAGGATGGAGTCAAGACGGGTAGCAGAAAGCTATTCCAAGGTGTTAAATCACTCTTCAAATAGCATTTTCTGAATGATAATCCATCCCATCTGTTTAGGTATAGAGCCATCTTTGATTTGAGAACTGTGACATAAAGACCCTTGGGTCATGAAGTTTCTGCTCCCGAAGAAGATGCCATTTTATTTCTGACTTTCACATGGAATAAAGTATTCTCCATCACATTCTTAACATTTAAGGGCTCTTCGATGATAAATGCCTCTCAACAGGGCTCTAATAAGTTGATCGGATAAAGGCTGTGAATTTGATCAAATAATAAATCAACAGGAGAGCATGCCAGCTTTTATCTTTCCTCAATTTGACCCTTGTAAAATCTGGTGGTGCTTCATTATCAAGTTTTAGGAGGATATAAAGTATTGCAGACACTTTCATCTTGTTCTGGCCCTCGTTTGCATGTCAGTATAATCTAGCATTTTCTTCTGAACTAAAGACTTGAAGCTTGAGGATGCAGGTTCTGACTATTCCTAATGTGAGGATAGGGGCACCGGTTCAGTGTTTGCTGCTCTCATTTAAATAAAAAAAATCACTTAAAAATGCTCTTTATAGACATGGCTCCGTCCAAATTGTGTGAGTGTGTGTGTGTATGTGTGTGTTGATGTCTATGTTTCTATGAGATGGGGAGAAATGTTGGGAAGTAAGCAAGGAAAATACATTTCTCTTCCTTTTGTCCTCACCTGCTTCTTCCAAATCCTTTCCTCTTTTTGGAGAAAAGTCATTTCTAGGCCCCTGAGATACATTCACAAAAGCAAACACATCCATGGGTAAGTATTAAGGGAACATTACTAAGCCACTGCAGAGAGTCAAATTACCATTTCTATTGCACACCACCATGGGTCTCAAATACCGGCTAATTTAGTAGAGAACTGTGAATTTTCCAGCTTTCCTGAGTCTATATAAAGCATTTCATTACAGGCTGATTTTTTTTAGGTTGAACTAGCATTAACGGTATGTCACTTTAATACATTTTGACAGATTGAGTCTCTTATAGTTAACACCATTTTTAGCTGATCTTCAGAAATGATTCTGAAAGCAATGTGGGTAGCAGTTACCTCCAGTAATTGTCTTAAACATCACATGAAGATCCAGCACAGTATTTTTCAATAGGAGTTCTCACCAGCCTTGTAATTTGCATGCTCCTCCAAGATTCCTTGCAAAGAGGATTATTTTTAATGCATTGGGAGACAACAGACCAACCAGCTCTTCTACTTCCCTTAAATTACATATTTTAAAGCTTAATAATTCCATTTGAAAACCAAATTAAATGTCGGGCAGGAAACTGTGTTCAAAATGGGATAATTGAGGGATTCTTCCACATTCTGCGTACTATCTTTCAAGTTTAAGGAGGTTATTTCCTTTCAGTTCCTAGCTAGGGCAGATTCAGGTGCATGACATCAGTTTTCTGTATCTACTCAAACTGTGTGTCACATAAATGCCAGGAAAAGAAAATGCCAATGCTAATTTTGTATTTCAATTCAAGTTTCTTTAACAGAGACACGTACACATACACAGGCTACATTTGCACATAAACTTTTGTTATTCCAGCTGGACGATGCAATAAATATTTTCTAGGAATTTTGAATCATACTAATATACTACTTCATTTTAGGATAAAGCTAATGTGATGATCCTGAAAAGTGAGAGGTCAAGTGAAAAAGCCAGTGGCTATTTAAGTCCAGTCAATGTCATATTTAAAAACCTGGATGAAAACCAAAAACAATGGTTTATCCATATGGGCATATCCCAAACTCTTCTCTGATGTTAAACTAAACACTGGGTCTGTCTAGAGAACTAGAGTAAGCCAGAAGTGAAATTTCAGTCAAGTCCGCATTTCTAGTTTAAATTCGTATCAGAATGGCCTTGAAAATACGCAATAGGCGGATCAGCAATGAGCAGACATTTCTGTACAATTTGTAAGCTTAACTTTTGCC
The DNA here is from genome assembly GCF_009828535.3 of Hylobates moloch. Lineage (NCBI taxonomy): Eukaryota > Metazoa > Chordata > Mammalia > Primates > Hylobatidae > Hylobates > Hylobates moloch. The sequence goes on along the minus strand of NW_026652276.1, from coordinate 182,133,598 downwards.
AAACTGACAGAAGCAGCAGGTTAATATCCTATCTTCCGAGAAAGCATTCTTCTCACGTAGAACATGCTTCATTTCAACAAGAAAAGCTATTTACAGTGCAGCACACCGTTGCAAAGTTATTCTCACTATCCCGTGTCATTTCTCGATTGTCTACTGTGTCAGGGAAAGCAGCAGGACTTTCAGATATGTCCCCTCATTTAATGCTAATGAGCCTTTGTGGCTAAGCATTATGAATTCCATTTTACAGATGGACAAACCCAGGTTGGGGGAAGGTGGGTAACTTGCCCAAGGCTAAAGAGCTAGTGCATGAAACTGAAAGAGCCAGCTGGCATTAAACCCAGATATATCTGGTTTCCAGGTACAAGGTTTTTTTGGTAGTCTGAAACCAGAGGCATCTGGAACCTCACACTTGGCTTTTTATGCTGAGGTGCTTCATTTCACTCCCTGGAATAGTAATCAAGAGTCTGTTTCCCAGCTTCTGCCAGTAGTTTAGAAACAGAGCTTTACCTACTGTTTATGGATAGTTAAGCACTACTTCAATTCCTTAGTGTAAATGCTTTGCACTTAGTAAGTATGATATTAAGTTCCATGTGCATAGAGACAAAAGAGAGCACTGTGATTGAGGAGGCATTGATAATATCACTGTCACTGGGAAGTTTTCTCCTTATAAACTGAAATTCTGTATTTGAATCACTTTCTTTTTCTTTTCTATTCTTTTTTTTTTTTTTTTTCCTTTTCTCGACAGGATCTGGCTCTATTGCCCAGGCAGGAGCGCAACGGCATGGTCTTGGCTCACTGCCACCTCCACCTCCTGGGATCAAGTGATTCTCCCGCCTCAGCCTCCCAAGTAGCTGGGACTAGACTACAGGTGCATGCCACATACCTGACTAATTTTTTGTATTTTTCTGTAGAGATGGGGTCAAACTCCTGAGCTCAAGCAATCTGCCTGCCTTGGCCTCCAAAGTGCTGGGATTACAGGCATGAACCACCGTGCCCAGTCCTGAATCACTTTCAAATCAAATTTTCTTCATTCATATCTGAATATTTTTCTAAAATGAAGTCTTTTTGGAAACCTGATTCATATAATCTACATATGAATATTTGGTCTTAGAAGCTATATTAAAGAATTATGTTATTAAGAAATGCTATCAATGGATGCGGTATTTGTTAGGAGCAAAATTTAAAATTTTCTTATAGATCATGCCATATTCTATTCTTCTGTTCCAGTTTTTCATTCACTCTAGTGTTTGTCCAGTCAGGGTACAAACCTTCTTTCCATTTCTTAGGTATATACATAACTAGATCCTCAAGGGTAACCTAATTCAAACCTAATATTAAAACATGCTCTCCATTCCTTTCTAATTTCTTTCTGTTTCCTTTTCTTTTCTTTTGTTCTTTAATATTGCCAGAGCAAAATGTTTTCACTGCTGTACAACTATTGGAAAAATTCAATTTCATCAACTGAAATTTTCTTAGTGAAATGAAAAACTTTTATTATTAAACGCATTCCTTTCCTTTGCTCTGTTTTCTCTAAAACTAGAAACAGACTTAAAACAATGATTAATAAGTCCTCCAAATAGCCAATTCTGAATCTCAATCTTAAACTGATAGTTAAATGGTATTTCCCAGCCCCCCCACCCCGCCCCCGGGAAATACTACGCCATAAGAATAATAAGAGATTAAAGCCAATGACATTTGATTGCATAAAACAATCTTCTGAACAAGATAAACAAGGTTCAGGTAAATATTCTGGAGTCAATAGCAACTCAAAATGTCTGTGGATGATAAGGTTTCAATAGGAGTAGTGATATACGTTCAGAGACAGTAGTAACAGATTGATGACTTGACTTTAGGTTTAAAAAACACTTTTATTATTATTATTGTAAGTTCTGGAATACATGTGCAGAATGTGCAGGTTTGTTGCATAGGTATACACATGCCATGGTGGTTTGCTGCACCCACCAACCTGTCATCCACATTAGTTATTTTTCCCAATGCTATCCCTCCCCTAGGCCCCCGTCCCCCAACAGGCCCTGGTGTGTGATGCTCCCCTCCCTGCGTCCATGTGTTCTCATTGTTCAGCTCCCGCTTATGAGTGAGAACATGCGGTGTTTGGTTTTCTGTTCGTGTGTTAGTTTGCTGAAAAACATTAATTTTTAAAGGTATATAAATTGAGTAGATTTTACACCATAGTCAATAAAATCCTCAGGATGATTATAACATTTTCCAAAAGATTTTCTCTTCCTTCTATATCATCATTTCAAAATAATTATTAAAGGCAATGATCGGATATATCTAATTGGTGATAAACAGGGCAAACTTGTTCCTTCAAGACTCCATTCACCCAAAGTTTCACCATTTTTTTTCTACCTATATGTAGATAATACACAAATAAAGCTACTGTCAATGAGCTCTTTAGTGGTCGTTGCCTAAATAATATTCCTACAATTTCTCTGAAGCATATGAATATTTGCATTTGCCATTTTATCTTTCATGTGTTTAGAAAATATTTTTAAAGAAGTTTCATTACAAATATTGTTTTGGATATTGTGGATGTGTATTGCACACTGTTTTGTCTAAAACATTTATTTTCTGTCTGGGAATTATACCAGAATTTTGTGCAGGCACAAGAAAAAATTATATGAAAAAATATTCAATGTATCTCCTGTCTTTGTAATATGATTGACAGTGAGCCTAGACCAGATTTTGTGACTAGTATGATATGTCAAGTATAGAATGAGAAAGTATATTTCTGGTGTTGCTGCATACCAAAAATTTGATTTTATATTTCTCTGCAATAAATTTCCAAAGTATTTTATCTTTTCTTTAATAAATGATGTTTAATGTTTTTCGGAAATGGTAATTGGTGATTTAACTAAAACTTAAGGAGATACAGAAATAGGAACACAAAAAGAAACATAAACTAACTGTGTCTTTGTTTAGAATTTAAAAGCAAATTCAGCCCTGACAAATATTTGTAAACCATATACAGCCATGACATTTTTCACAGATGTGATTTTCAGTTTCAAAAGCCTGCATTTAAAAATCTGTTATTTAAGATGACATAGTGTTCACCGCCATTCAGGAAGATGGCAGTAAACAAATAGGTTCTTGTTGTCTTTTTGTTTTTTGCCAAAGCAATAGCAGTCTCTTTTGTGTCACTAACTAAACTGACTCCCAAAGAAAGAAGTAATTTAATGGGATTCCCAAAGCATGTCAATCCAGATTAACCCTGTGGCAGCTCCTCTTTTATGGAACATTTAGCCTCTGGAGTAGTGAATTGCTGGCCCAGAAACTTATAAAACAAATACTATTTGTAATATAAAAGTTTACTATTTTTCTCAGCCAATGTTTGTTTCTATCGGAGGTAGTATGAGATAATGGGAATGACTCTGTAGAGTGAAAGAGCTATGTGACCTTGGGAATGTTAATTTGTCCAAGGATGCCTCAAAGTCTCGTCTATGAAATGTGGATAAACCAGACACTTTATAGGGTGGTGATGATGTGAAGTAGGCGTCACAGCACATTCGTTAAGAACAAAGACCATGGAGACAGTCTATATCCCATGAAAGTCTGAATCTTGTCAGTTTTTTTGACTACTGTATTCTCAGGGTTTAGAATGATTCCCAGGACATAACACATGACCAATAAACCTCTGTTGAACAAATAGAATCAAAGAGCCCTGGCTATGTCTGACTTTTTGGCAAGTAGTTACTTCTAAAAGCCTCAGTTTCATAAAGTGAGGATTAAGTGAATGGAGTAAAAACGCTTAACAGATGAACTACTGTTGTTAAGGTAACCCGAATACATCCTTAAAAAGGTGGGTGCTTGATATATAATAACTCATTTGAATTCACATATTCTCATGTGAATTTACAATTAATATACTGCCTATTTCAAAGATAATGTTAATGAAGATGATGACATGAGTCAAAGAGATTACTGGTTTTACACAGTATTATACATTTAAAAGTCTCCTGAAAATTATGAAACATAAGACATTATTACTATTTTAAAGCATGTTTGGAAGAGTGTGTTCACTTGAAATTTAAAATCATGCTGCATAAAAGTATTTTCTCAGCAATTCTCCTTTTCCAATTAAATGTCATTCTATAGGATAGAAGAAATCTGCTTTTATCATTCATCAAAAGAAGTAATTTGAGTAGTGTGGGAAACATAGTTGGCCCACTAGTTTACCAGGGTTGCTGAGAGCAGAAAAAACCTTTCCCTCTTAAATGAAGAACCTCTAAAATTTCACCTCTTGAATGCAGAACTTCTAAAGGACTGAGCCATATAACTATTTTGCAGTATCACATAAACCAATACATATTTCAAAACATTATTGCATAAAAAAGACAAGTAAATGGAATTGCTTGTTACCTTAATTCAAAACCTATACTGTTTAATACGTCTTTTAAAACTACATATTTAATGTTTCAGTGTAGTTCCTTCATTCTATTTAGAAATAACCATTCTATCTATCTATCTATCTATCTATCTATCTATCTATCTATCTATCTATCTATCTATCTATCATCTATCTATCTATCTTATACACAGAACCAAAGAATCATTCTCCTTTGTTTCACTTATTTTCTGTTTTGTCATGATCTCCATTTCACAGGATACAGACTTCAGCAAAGTCTAATTAAAGGGTGGGACCTGCCAGAGGAGACTTTCATTACTCTAAGCAGCTCTCACAATATCTGTACAAGAGAAAAGTTTTTACTGATGTCAGCACTTCTTCCCTCACAAATCTCTCTCATTTTTCTTCTCCTTTCTTTTCCCGCTGGTTTACCTTCCTCTTACGGTATTCTACCTTTCCTTTAAAAAACTTTTTATTTATTTAGTTACTTAATTGATAAAAATCATAAGTACTATATTTTTGAAAATGGCTGAAAGTAGATTTTAAGTGTTCTCAACACAGAAAACGACAAGTATGTGAGGTAATGCATATGTTAAGTAGCTTAACTGAGCCATCCCACAATGTGAACATATTTCCACTTTCCCTTTCTATCGTGCTTTCTGGTACATAACTACTTCACGACTACCTCTGAGACACGTGGTGGCTTTGTCCTTAAGACATGTCTTATTGCTCAACCATGCTCCCTCCCCAATCACTGTCTCTATTAGAATCTCTTGTAGAATACAATCTCTCGTAGAATACAATCTTGTATTCTACAAGATCTGCTTCCAAGGGCCTTTCATAGTATAGAGTTTGTCAGTTACATAAGAATTCTTTGACATAGAAGCAAAGGTACTCACAGATCAATGACAATGGGTGGAAATGTTGATTTAAATGTAATTAGGAAAGGAAGGAACATTCCAGGGCAAAGAGTGAAAACAGACAGGAGAAAATCAGTGAATACTAAAGAAAAAGTAAAGCACAGTAAACCATAAGCAGAGAGAGGGGAAACTGCAACGTTGTTGGTGGTGATGGTATGGACATGAAGGACCAGACAAAAAGACGCTGATCCATTTCCCGCTCTGTGATACCTGAGTTCATCACACCGAATCTTGAGGTTCAAAGGTAACCTGTATGAAAGACAGATGAATCACAAACCGACGGAAAGGTGGAGGGTGTTGGGGAGCAGGCGGGCGGGGATGCCTCCAGTCTGTGGAGGAACCTTAAACAGGCGTCGTAGACTACCTCGATCCTGCCTCCTCTGTTAATCACTTTCCAGACACAGTCACTTCCACCATGACTCCAGGCTCCTTCTTTCACCTTAGTCTCCCTCAGCATCAGCTCTTTCGCCACAGATGAAATTGTTTCCTCCATTTTGTTTTAATTTTCCACCTCTATCCATCTCTGCTCCTAATACTGTCCACCAGTCCTTTCCTCCAACATTAGGAAGATTAAAAAACAACAAACTCAAACAACAACAACAACAAAATGCCACTCCTTTGCTTGCCTTTCAAAAGCACTAATGATCCAGTGAAACAAAAACTAAGCAGTTATTTCCTGGGATTTGCCAACTAATACATACTTCTCTAGTAGGGTCAGAGGTTTCCTCACCATTCCTAATACACCTAGGGACTTCATCTTTGTAATGACAGCTCCCATACCTGGAATGCTCTATCTAGCCATTATTAACTTTTCAAGTCTATGTTATCTCACATTCTCTGTGGTGCCCCTTGTATATCTTAAACCTATTGTAAGCTTTGGCTTCCCTGAATAGTATCACAAAATTGAGAAATTGTTGACCAAGTGTTTATAACTATTTGTCTCTCTTCCCCATCTTGCCAACAAGTTTGAAAGCAAGGACAAAATCTTACGCATGTTTGAATACCAACACTGGCTGACTGACGAGTCACAGAACCATTTTGCTAGATTCTCTCAAGCTCTGACCGAGCCTCACTACTTACTATATACCTGGAACATAAGTTCTGTCTTTTGAAGTTCTTTTTCTTCACAACCTCAAAACCTGATGTAGTTAAAAGAGGAAAGTTTACTTAATAATCACACACACAAAAAGGTTTTTATGATTGCATCATTGGAAACATTGTAAGAAAATAGTCTTTAATCAACTTGTCATGCTGCTTTCCTTTTATTATTTTCATATAGCCTTAATCCCTTTGTCTTACATAATAAAACTATGTATGCCATCAGCTTCCTTATTCCAAACATCAATTGTTCTGAACATCTATTTGTGATCTCATATCTAAGATTTGTATTTTGACTTCTGGTCTGCAATGATGTCATGCTGTCTTTATCAATATCAAAATTATGTTTCTAGATATGATGATTTTTAATAGGTCACTTTTTTAAACATTCTATTTCCCAGTTAATTGATAAAAGATGCCTTGGTCATTGATTATAGCAATAAGAAATAATGTAAGAGATTCTTACTCCTTTTAAAATTAGAACATTTGCTGAAAGGTGAACGCTATTGATTCATTTTCTACAAAACATTGTGTTTCTCATCCATGCTGGAGTCAAGCAGAGCACTGAGTAATTACCTGTTTATGTAGTCCCTTGGTCGCATGATTCAGTTTCCAACTTCACGTGAGAATTAAATACTGGTATGTGGTAACATTTCAATTTCACAACTGAATTCTGCCTATAGAGAGCTAAGTTATAAATCACTCCAAGTTGGAAAAGAAAATTCAGTTTTAATGTATTTCTTAAATAATCAGAGTTTTCATATTTTTATCCACTGTCAACACTAAAAACTTCAGTCTCTATTCTTTTCTCTCTTTGAGGCTTATACAACTTTGAGAGGAAAAGCGTTGTTCATTCACATTAGTTTCAGTTTTTACTCTTACTAATGAACATTTTGGTTGTTTTGTGCGTATCAATAATTTAATTTTGTGTGAAGATTTTCTATTTTGGAATTTTCAAAAAGTTGTTTTAATCCTAGAAGCTAAAGAAAAGAAAAGCCTGACATTATTAATAAGATGTATACAAAAATTATATTTTTAAAAAATATCCTAAAAGAAAGATTAGGATGAGTATCACCAAGAAGTTCAGGATTTGCACCACAGTTTCCTTAGCAAGTCATAAAAATTGTAAGCAACTAATACAATGGAATATAGTAAAAGGAAGCATAATGAACTATACAAAGCCAAATTATTATACTGACATCTGACACCAGGGTCAAATGCTAAAAACATTTTCTTTGGCTGGGCGCAGTGGCTCACCCCTGTAATCCCAGCAGTTTGTGAGGCCAGTGTGGGTGATCACCTGAACTCAGGAGTTTGAGACCAGCCTTGGCAACAAAGCAAAGCCCCACCTCTACTAAAAATACAAAAATTAGCCAGGCATGGTGGTATGCACCTGTGGCCTCAGCTACTCAGGAGGCTGATGCGGGAGGACTGCTTAAGCCTTGGAGGTTGAGGCTGCTGTGAGCCGTGATTGTGCCACTGCATTCTAGCCTGGGCAACAGAGTGAGACCTTGTCTCAAAGATAAACAACCAACCAAAGAAACAACATCGATATTTTTTCTTTTGTGACCTATTACTTTAAATAGTTGCATTTTATTAAGCTCCTCGACTTGATGGTGGATATTCCTGCAACTAGCTTAGATAATAAGAAAAAAATTTCATTTCGACAAGATGGGGGTCTTAGGAGGAGTTGAGTAAGCGCTTTCTCATGATATCTAGACTATTCCGAATTCAATAATAACATCACATGGAGAGTTGTCTTTTTTAGTTATAATTATAAGAGATTGTAGGGTACTATTATTTAATCCATTATTTGATTTATATCTGTATTCTAGGATGCTTAACTGTGTTAAGGCACTAGCCCACTATTCTCTCACAAATAAGAAAGCTGTTACCAGAATTTCATGTTTTCTTTTTTTTTTTCCATGTCTAACTTGCTACAGCATTTATATCCTGCTATGATCTTTTTGGCACTGTTGAAAGAAATGTGTGAAACTCACTCAATGAAGTAGACTTCGCCCTTCTCTGTATAGGCCATTTCCCAGTTATCAGGCAATGGGTCTGGTTCCTCATTGTCTTCAGGTTTAGTTGGCTTTGTGTCATCCATCTGCTCCTTCAGCTCCTCAGGCTGACTGTACACTGGTGCAGGATAAGGCTGGGAGGGCATCTCCCCTGAGGCACCTGCACTTTTGTCTTCATGTTCACTGGATTCTATAAGAGAACAAGAGCATGTGGTTAGTCACTCTTACCATGGTAACTCCAGACTGAGTATGGAGAATGCTGTACCAGGGAATAAACGTCATGAATAAACTCTATGAAGGCTAACAGGAAACATTTCTGAAAAAGCATAATGATCACTAGGCCTATTTGAGCTCTCCTTTCACTCATCATTGTCATCTATCTTTCAGCTAATTATTGTTGTTTACAGAATTGGAGGTTTAAAGGATGTAATGTAAGGACCATTTCATAATACAGGTATGGTGAGCAGAGTAATGGGCCCCTGAAGATATTCATATCCTAATGTCTGGAATATGTGAATATTACCTTACATGGCAAAAGATGATCTGCAGATGTGATTAAGAACCCTGAGATGGGGAGATTATCTTTGATTATCCAGATGGCCTCATCTGGATGATTATGATTAAATGTAATCACAAGAGTCCTTAAAAGTGAAAAAAGTCGGCAGAAAAGAAGGGTAAGAGGGAGAATTGACTACTAAATATGGCCAAAGAGATGCAATGTTGCTGGCTTAGAAGACAGAAAAAGACCATAAGCCAAGAAATATTAGTGGCCTCTAGAATCTTTAAAAGGCAAGGAAATGGATTATTTCCTAGAGAATCCAGAAAGGAACACAGCTCTGCCAATAAGGAACACAGCTCTTCCATAGTTTCAGTTACCCATGGTCGACCATGGTGCAAAAATAGATGATCACAGTACAGTGAGATAGTTTGAGAGAGAGAAATACCACCTTCACATAACTTTCATAATAGTATATTGTTATGATTATTCTATTTTATTATTATTTGTTGTTCTTAATCCCTTACTGCATCTGATTTATAAATTAAATTTTATCATAGTTTTTTTGTATAGTATATATAGGATTTGGTACCATCTGAGGTTTCAGGCATCCACTGGGGGTATTGGAGCACATCCCTCATAGCTAAGGGGAGCTACTGTACAACAGAGCAAAAACTACCTTAAGAGAAATGGTAACGGGCTTGGAGGACAGACCCAAAATCCCCAACATATAAACAGTATGAGTTCCAGAATGAGAAGAAGGAATGTACAAGGAAGAAATAAGTCAATAGACAATAGAAGAAAGTTTATCTAAGATGAAGAAACACCAGTCTGCAGATTGAAATAGTTCACTGAATCTGAGGCCAGGTTAAGGAAACATGCAGACACCTGGATACATCTAGTTGAAATTTCCAAACTACAATGTTAAAAGGCAACTTTAGCAGCTTCCATACTGAACAGATGTGATTACTTACAAAGAAAAGAGGAACAAAAGAGCATCAGGCCTTTTATCTGCAATACTCTAAGCGCAAAGAGAGGGTAACATCTATAGTAACTTGAGAAAAAAAAAGGTACAGTAATCCAAGAACTTAACTCTACCAAGATATTCATCTATCTGGGAAAAAATAGTCACTTTTGAGTATCTTATCTGAGGGCAACATTTGAAAAATTACTCTAACCATATCATGATGATTTAATCAGAGCAGAGATCTCAAGATATGGGGAGAAAATAAAAGGTAGAAGATGATATGGTTTGGATGTGTCCGCATCCAAAATCTCATCTTGAATCATAATCCCCACATGTCAAGGGCAGAACCGGGTGGAGGTAATTGGATCATGGGGAAGGTTTCCCCCATCCTGTTCTTGTGGTAGTGAGTAAGTCTCACGAGATCTGATGGTTTTATAAGTGTCTGGCATTTCCCCTGCTTGCACTCACTCCATCTCCCCCTCCTCCTCCTCCCCCCCCTCCTCCTCCCCCTCCCCTTCCTCCCCCTCCCCCTCCTCCCCCTCCTCCTTCTCCCCCTCCTCCCCCTCCTCCTTCTCCCCCTCCTCCCCCTCCCACTCCTCTCCCTCCCCTCTTCTTCCCTCCTCCCTCATTCTCCCACCCTCCCCTGTCCTCTCCTCTCCTCCCTCATTCTTCTCTCCTCCTTCCCCTCCCCACCCTCCTCATCATCTCAGAAGTACTTGGGTATTTCTTGCATCATATGAATAAGTGAAAATAAGGTGGGCCGTTATGATTGACCTCATAAGTATACATCCTGTGAAGAAGGTGCCTGCTTCTCCTTCACCTTCCACCATGATTGCAAGTTTCCTGATGCCTCCCCGGCCATGCGGAACTGTAGTCAATTAAACCTCTTTCCTTTATAAAATACTCAGTCTCAGGTATTTCTTCATAGCAGTGTGAGGATGAACTAACACAGAAGAAATAAATTCTGGGTAATATAAATATAAATGGAAGACGATCACATTTCTGAAAATTTGTAATATGTGTTAAAGACAGATTCTGGAAAGAAGAAAAACACATGAAGACCTAATAAGACCATGGGTTTTAAACTTTATCTTAGGAAAGCTCAGGTTCTAGAAAGTGGAGAAAAGGTAGGAAAATAGAGACATTCTAAAGCTCTTATCAGTAGGCACTTCAGAGAGTGAGTATATGAGATAATTTTAAAGGCCACGTTTTCATGGGATGAGATTACTGGGCAAATAATTTGGTCAAGTTGTAGGCTTAATTGTATAATGGGGATATTTTTGAAATATCTCCTAATGTGTATGTTTACTGAGCTATTCATGGATTGATTTATCCCACATTTAGTTTTTCTGCTGTCAAGGACAAACTGTGAGTCTTATTTGTTGGGGAAGAGTAGAGCAGGTACCATCGAGAGAAAGAAATACCGTTAGGGTAAATATGAAGAAGGAGAAGTTCCTTAACTCAGAAACTAGAAGGAGAGCACTACTAAGATTCAGAGGGGCTGAAATGTAGTGAGAGGCAATGTGAGGATAAGGCGGCCATCTTGGAAATATAAAATTCTGCAATTGTTTGGGAACATAATGCCTATTAAAATAAAAAAACACAAATACAGACTTTGAGTTATCCTACTTTGAGAACATATCCTCTAGAAATAAAGGAAGTATCATATAATGATGCCTATATAATACTGGTTTTTGCAATATTGTTTGTAGTAGTAAAACCCTGGAAATGACATAAATGCCTATCAATGAAAATATAATTAAATAAATAGTGTTTGTCATTACCATGGAAAACTATGTAGTTTAAAATCAATGAATATCTATTGATCTTGAAAGGTGCTTATAATTGTTATTTAAAGAGTAATCTAAGCTGCAGAGAAATGTATAGTATTAATCCTATTTTTCTAAATAAGCAAATATTAAGGTCTCTAATTGATATATAGTTATAACTCTATATAAGCATGAAAACAGACTGCAAGGATGTACAACAGATTGTCAACTTTGATTACCTCAGGATAGTAAGTTTGGTTGGGGGTGGAAGAAGTTTCTTTTACATATCTTTGCCTTCATTGGGTATCTATTATTTTTATAACTTCAAAAGTTACTAGATTTTTTTAAATGAGTAAAGTACAACATCATCTTGGTGTCACTATTAATTGCATGGCCCAATTTTTCCCCTCTCTGCATCAATCTAGGAGAGCAATATTAAAGTATCTATTAGAAATACTTATCTAATATCTAATAGAAATAAAGTATCTATTAGAAAAACACAAGAATACTTTACAAGTTGTCACTGTGTTGCCCTTAAAAAGGAAACTATGAATATAATATGGCCCTTAATGATATAGTCTCCTAGCTGATTCCTTATAAAGATTTGACCTTTGTAAATGTTGTAGGATAAAAGCAGTAAAAATAGGTACCATTGCTATCTTCAGAGTCTCTTTTCTGTGGCATATTTCAACATGTAATTATACATACTGTGGTATGTACATGGAACATACAAAATATCATGTTGCACTGAAAAGTTCAAATGCAAGTTCATGCTCTGAACATATTCAGTTATTCAATATTCAGTTAATCAATATTTATTATGTACTCAACTGGTGCCAGGCACTGAGGACAGAAGAGTGAACAAGAGATACATTGATCTTTTCTCTCATAGAACTCCAAATATGTCAAGATGTGTAGTCTTTATACAATAATTTTAAGTGTGATGAGGGCTGCCTAAGGGAATCTTATGTGTATGGGATCTTCTGTATGTATAATTCATCTTACCTCATATAAAGAGTCAGGGAAAACCTCTTTTTCAATGTGCTATAACATCTGAGGGTTCTTTCAGAAGAAGGTAAGGGAGAAATAAATAAATGAGGGCTGGATTAGGTGAGGCCCTACCAGGCATGCTCAGGATCTGGAAGTGTGTCCTGAGAGCAAAGATACTGCGTGTTCTACTGAAGCAGATTACAAAATTAGATTTTCATTTCCCACAAAGATCTCCTTAACTATTCTGGGGATTTGAGGGTGGCAAGAGTAGATGTTTATAGAGCAGTGGAAAGTTATTTTTGTGCTCTCAAAAAGTAATGATGGTGGCATAGAGATGGAAAGAAGTGGATGAAAAAATATTTAGAGGGTAGATTTTATAACCTGCCATGGTGGGTGGCAAGGCTTTTCACTGAGATTGGAAACGGGGAGTAGGATTCTGTGGGGTAGGGGTAGGCTATACATATGGTTTTGGGCACACTGAGTTAGAGGTTCATGGAGATGTCAAGTCAGAGATTCTTAGATGGAAAAAAAATAAACCTGAAAGACAACAGCATATGGCTAGATGGTACTATAATTTTAGCCATGAGTAAATGAAATTGCCAAGAGACAGTGTGAGAAGTGGAAACAAGAATCTGGAGCAGCTGTCTGATGAACTTCAACATTTAAGTCACTGAAACAACGGACTGGTAACAGAGAAGAGGAAAGGGCAGCCATGGAAGTAATGAGAAAATTAAAAAACCTTCATGTTGCAAAAGCCAAGCAAAGGGTGTTGAAGACAAGACACTTAACTGTGGCCAATGCTTCTGCACAGTCCAGCAAGACAAGGACATAAAATCTATAGAACTGAATGATGTGCAGATCACTGGTGACAGCGGCTGCCAGTTATGGCAGTATTTACAGTGGAGTGGTTGGTGAAGCCAGATTGGAATAGGTTAAAAAATGAATGAAAAGAAAATATAGAATTATCCTAATAGAGAAGTCATTCAAGAAGCTTGGTTATGGACAAATGAACTTTCCTTCCACTGTGTAATACCATTAAATTCTCAAGAGAAATGTAGGACATCTCTTAAAAAAGGATCTAGTCTTTGGAGAAGTCTATAATTATATTTGTTGATGCATCAGAGATTACTGGACAAAGTTCTCCCAGTTTATCTATCTGTTTATTCATTCATTTCTTTATTCTTAATTAATCAAGCATTACAGTAGCAAACACGAATTTCATATCTATAATGTGTAAGATACTTGACAACACCTTAATGGGGGAGATTATAGACCTTTTTATCAGGCTGCTGTGAACTAAGCTGAGAGGGAAGCAGTAAGTAGCACCTACCTCTCTCATCTTAACAAAATAAGACAAAAAAATGAATAAGGCAAATAAAGATCCATAACATTCCCATATTTATTACTCACAAAGGCTCACCTAGGGATGCGGTTTAATGTGAGAATCAGGGGCTTCTGGCAAAACCCAGAGGACCAATTTATTCATTGGCAGTGTGGAACCAGGGCAGGGCTTCCATGTAGGGGTAGAATCTGTTACCAGAAGGGCAAAGCAGAATGTTTAGAGGAAGAAAAGGGAAACTGAGCCAAGAAGGTCCAGGTTCATCTTCCAAGTTGTATCACTCAAATAAATCCCTGCACCTCTTCTGGGCAGAGTGAGTAAGAGAGATGGTGGAATGCAAATTCAGTACTTTCCTAGACGTTCAAGGCAACATGGAGGGTGGAGAAGATGTGTCTCCCCCAACTCTGAGCAACTCTGTATAGAGTACTACAATAATGATTTGTTAAGTGATACTCAATGACATAAAATAACTGAATAAAATTTTCTAGGAAGACAGTGTAGCAATTAGAAACAAGAGTACCTAAAGTGGTTGTCTGAGGAACTCCAATATTTGTCGGTGAGAGGAGAAACTGGTCTTATATTTCCTGCATTATTAGAAACATTTATTTAGAGCATACTAACCACCAGGCACTAAGCTAGGCAGTGTACAGTCAAGGAGAATGTGGTCCAAATGATATGTAATAATTTTCTAGGGCTGCCATAATTAAACACCACAAACTGAGTGGCCTCAATAATAGATATTTATTGTCTTACATTCGGGAGGCTAAAGTCCTATATCAAGGCGTTGGCAGGGCCAGCTCCCTCTGGAGGCACTATGGAAGGATCTATTTCAGGCTTCTCTCTTAGGTTCTGGTAGTTTTTTGGCCCATGGCAGCATAATTGCAGTCTTCACATGGTATTTTCCCTGTGTACACATCTGGGTTCCAATTTCTTCTTTTTATAAGGATACCAGTCATACCGGATGAAGGGTCTACCTCTACTCCAGGACGACCACTTCCTAACCAATTACATCTACAATGATCATATTTCCAAATAAAGTCACCATCTGAGATACTGGGGGTTTGGACTTCAACATATGAATTTGGGGGTGGGGGACACAATTCAACTCATAAAATGGTGTACTAGATCAGTTCATTGTGTAATCCACTGAACCAATATTTAACATCTGAAGGACTGCAAATTATTGTTTCATGCTATATCATATTTGTTTACCTGATTAATATGGAAAATAGAAATTAACTTTGTTGCATTTTAGATAATATATCTTTCTTCTGTATTGGCTTAAATTTTTAAAAAATGACATATATTGGACATTGTGTAAGTCATTAAGAAATTACCCGTTAAGAACACAGCAAACTTCGTAATAATGGGAGGGAAATAACCAGACCTTACACGCCAACCAAGCTTGCCTGTGTCAGCTACTCCTGCAAGTATTCCTAGTCCCACGCAGTCTGATGAGAAATATGTGCATGTAAGCATGCTCTCGCACACATCATATATGTGTGAGATCTGTGGTTTGAGAATTCCTGGACTATTTAAATTCTGACTAGGGAGAAGGAGCCAAATAACCTATGCATGTTTTACCTTTTTTATAGTGGCGTGAAGCTATATTTGATTAGGAAGTGGCTAAGTAAAATTGTTCTTTTTGACTTTTAAGATGCATTTCTCAGTATGCTTTTATTGTTAAATTGAAAATAGTCTTTTTTTTTTTTTTTGAGACGGGGTCCCGTTCTGTCACCAGGCTGGGTGCAGTGGCGATCTTGGCTCACTGCAACCTCCGACTCCCGGGTTTGAGTGATTCTCCTGCCTCAGCTTCATATTTAAAATATAATGTTTTCCTTATTTACTGCTAAAACGAACAGACTTTATCAAACACTGAAATTTTTTGTGCATTCCCCATTGCGTTTCTGTGTCTCTTAGATGTCGTTCAAACCAGAACAAGAATTTTTTTTCACTGACAATGAAAACAAAGAATATTTCAGTAAAGAAGAAACACCTCTTCTTAAAGAATGCTAAGGATGAAAAATTTTCTATGGGACTAGGACTGTTAAATAGAATTCCTAGAAATTCTATAGAAACATTGGGGCACAAAACAGACATTTATAACATATAGTCTTATAAACAATGACCTATAAAAACATATTTTATTAATACCTACACTTTAACTGTTGTGAAGAATTAAGAAATTTAATTCCTTTCATCTTGCCTGCCCTGAGGGTTTTGTTGAATTCAGTAAATATAATTTTCTCCTTTCCATAAGAAATTCAGGAGGGCTCAAAGATCTGTACATAGTTCAGGGACTGAAAGCGTTTAATTGGGAGAGAATCAATGTATGTATTTGTGCATTTAGTTCAGTCCTTATAAATTCTGTGGTTCTGGTCCAGTCTAAGGTTTTGATATTACAAAAATATGCATAGCAGCCATTCCATTTGCTTTCATGTTTATTGCCCTGCCAGTATCTAACACGTTGCTGCTCAGGTACAAGACCAATGATAAATCAGAATGTCTTGGTTTTGAATGTCCTCACCCAGTTTCAGTAAAGAATAACCAGAAGCCAAGATAAAACCATTTCAAGAAGAAGAATACATATTTTATATCTCGTCCATATTTTCACGTGACACGGTCTATGTATACAGTTAACATGCAGCTTTCTGTAACTGCCATGTTTTGAAATGAGGGAAAATAATTGAAGGATTTGTTTTTAAGGTAGATAGAAAAATTTATTTCTTTAAACTGTCATAAAGTTTGAGTTTCCAAAATTTATTTTACCCTGTGATTTATATTTATAATGGCTATGTGACAGCTTTTAAGAAATCCAATAATTTTTTCTCCTTTTCTTCATATTATTTCTTTGGAAGTAGGCATGGCTGGAAAACATTTAAGCTGAGAGGAAAAAAGGATCGGGGAACATTAGTATTCATGAAGAGAATACGAATAATTTGAAATGTAAACATCTTTTACGTTTCCTTTAGAAATTCCCCGATAACAACAAACAGTCTCCATAAGAAGCAGTAGAACATAATGGTTAAGGCTGGTGTCAGGCCACCTAGGTTTGAATCTGTTCTTTGAAGTGGGATGTTGAACAAGTTATTTAATAACTCTGTGGATGCTTCAATTTTCTTAACTGTACAATGGGGATAATGAAGTTACCTACCTATAAGGATTAGATGAGACTTATCTATAAAATGCTTAGAGTAGTAAACTGCTAGAATATAGTAGGTGTTCAGTAAATGTTATATATTATTACCACTGAATTCATTATTTATAATACTAAATAGAGTAGTTAAGTTGGTCAAGCAATTTCAATGATTTCTGCCTACAGAAACAAAAGATACGGTCAATTTTCTGTAATTTTTAGATTAGGGGTTTTCAAAAAGTAATGCAAATGTCAGAAAAGGATATACATAAAGGTAATATTTCTTCTTTAAAAGGTGTTTGCATCAATTGAGCTTTTCTTCCTCAATAGAGACATGTAATGGGGTTAAGTAATTTAAAGGAGGAAAAGCAATCTTCAGAAATCGCGCATTCTTTTCCAAGTTCTCTATTAAATTCCCTAGAGTTCTGCATTTGCTTTTGTTGGGCACCAGGGGCTACCGAGCTACAAACTTGGCTACCGAGTTACAAACTTGGCATCACTTTGGCACCTTTGAGAGCACTGATTTAAAGCAGAATTAGAAACACAGCTCCCCAATTTTATATTGGTCCAAAGCTTGGTCTTCTCATATACCCCTGGGGCAACTTTGGCTTTCTAGTCTGCTTATAACTGACTCCTCCTCACTCTGGTTTCTACTCATCTGCGGTAGTGGCCACTGTGTTGGATGTGGTGGGGCTTAAAGATTTCTCCATGCTTTTGTGCAAACCCAATAATCCCATTAAAAAGTGTGTTTGTTATATTGATCTAAGGTTTTATTGGATTGTGGTGGGAGGACTGTTTGCCTCACTGCTGGAAGCCGGCATAGAATTTGAACCACAGGCTCTTGTAAATAAATCAACACTTCAGGGTTGATATTTGGACAAAAGAAAAATATCATTGTGTTGATTTTATGAAATTATGATTATTTTACTTCTAATATATAATTATTTATAAACTTACATAATTGATTTTTCATTGTGGCTGTACTCTCGATTATACTCTGTAATGAAAAGTGTAGGACACATTTCAGTGTCTTCAGAAAGGCAGCAGTCATGCATTCTACACAGCCAGTTGATCAAAAGAAGTCAAGATTGTCAATTATTGCTCAAAGAGTGCTCTTACCAATTTTCTTTCTTTTCCTAAACCTTCTAAAATGAGAAGAATGCTAATATGGGTACTAAAATATTTGCACATTGTATAGTGACTTTTTTTTGCTCATCATCTAATATATATATATATATATTTTTTTGACACAGTGAAACATGCACATGGTACAAAATCCAGAAGCACAATGGAGAAAAACAGTGCAAAGCAAGCTTCCCTCCTGCTGCTACTCCCAGGGCTCTAGCCATCAAGTTAGCAATAATAATTATCTTTGTGATCCTTCAGAGATTTTTCTATGTAAATTGATTATTGACTTTTTGACTCTTCAGTGCTCTGAAGTGGTTCTAACTGCTAAAAAAAATTCATTATAATTAATATATAGGATATGAGGCTGGGTGCAGTGGCTCACGCCTGTAATCCCAGCACTTTGGGAGTCCAAGGCGGGCGGATCACGAGGTCAGGAGATCGAGACAAGACTGGCTAACACGGCTAACACTCTTGTTGCCCAGGCTGGAGTATAATGGCGTGATCTCAGCTCACTTCAACCTCTGCCTCCTGGGTTCAAGCAATTCTCCTGCCTCAGCCTCCCAAGTAGCTGGGATTACAGGCATGTGCCACCACGCACAGCTAATTTTGTATTTTTAGTAGAGATGGGGTTTCACCATGTTAGTCAGGCTGGTCTCGAACTCCTGGCCTCAGCTGATCCACCCGCCTCGGCCTACCAAAGTGCTGGGATTATAGATGTGAGCCACCGCACCCGGCCCTCTTCATCTCTTAAACAGATTCAGCATTGCATGCACTCAACCTCTGGGGAGAGTGTTTCTCCACTTCTCTGCAAGTTTACATAATTTGTGTGTGAGGGAGATTTGATCCATGAGTGAGGAAGGCAGAACAAGAACAACCAGTTTAGCCAAGACTGGCTAAACCCCGTCTCTTCTAAAAAAAAAAAAAATACAAAAAAAAGTAGCTGGGCATGGTGGCAGGCACCTGTAGTCCCAGCTACCAGGGAGGCTGAGGCAGGTGAATCGTGTGAACCCGGGAGGTGGAGCTTGCAGTGAGCGGAGATCGCATCACTGCACTCCAGCCTGGGTGACGAAGCAAGACTCCATCTCAAAAAAAAAAAAAAAAAAAAAGATGTGAATATAAAGAGGGGGTGCCCCTTAACCAGTGTGGCAAATATATCTATACAATATTTTTGCAGATGTAAACAACTGCTTCCCTTTATTATTTGAGGCCAGGGAGAAAACATAAGTCTAGAAGGAGATATTAGAATTAGGGAAAGTTAGTGTAATGGTTAACTATGCTTCTGATTTTTGGGATGATACTTCAATCCAGGAAGCAGAAATCCCCAAAACTGTGAAGAAATGATTTATATATGTAATTTTTTAGAATTTATTTTATTTTTGAGACACAGTCTTGCTCCATCGCCCAGGCTGGAGTGCAGTGGTGCGATCTCAGCTCACTGCAACCTCCGCCTCCCGGGTTCAAGCGATTCTCCTGCCTCAGCCTCCCGAGTGGCTGGGACTACAGGGGCGTGCCACCACAATGGCTGATTTTTGTATTTTTAGTAGAGACAGGTTTTTGCCATGTTGGCCAGGCTGATCTTGAACTCCTGACCTTGTGATCCACCTGCCTTGGCCTCCCAATATATATGTAATATTTATAAGCAAATTACATCTCTTCTATTCAGGGGTCTAGCCAGGGATATGTGAATTACTGAGAATGCATACTTCATGCCTCAAAATTATTTTTCTTCTATATCTAAAACCCACAATTAGTTATAAATTGTTTGAAGTACTAAAAGAATATGGAAAATTATGAAAATAGAAAATTCAAAGTCTGTGGGTAGAAGGTGACAAGGAAAATATTTCCTAAGATATAAAAACTAAATTGAAAAGAATCACAGAAAGATTAGTAGAGGAAATTATTTTAGATTAACAGGGGAGAAGAAAATATCTAAAGATATTTATCATAAAGAAACAAGTCCCCCAAATCCTTAACAAACTTTGGGGTGAAAGAAACTGATACAAATGTTGACACTTAAAAAACCACAGCAAGGTATGAAATAAAGAACATGCACATACGACATTTCTTAGAGCTTGCCTTCAATTTTTTTTTAATCAGGAGCGTAGTATTATGTAAAACATGAGGCCACTTTCTGAAGCTCCAGGAAATTCAAAGGAGATGAAAGAGAAAATTAGGAAGACTTTAAATTTGATCTTGAAAATTCAAGAGCTATTCTTTGGGGCAAAATTGGAGTCAAAGTATTTTTTGATGAGGGCAAAAAGTCAAACAGGAGAAAAAACATCAGAATACTGTTCCCAGTGACAGAGTCATGTAGAAGGAATGGGTGATCAGAGAGACCTTATGCCCTCTGCAGAGAGAAAGGCCAGTCCTCAGCCAGAAATAACTAGAGCCATCACTGATAATAAAGTAGCTGTGATTTCACACCAACAATCATAATCACTTTCCTGAGGAGAACTATAAGAAACACAGGGACACAGGTGAAAATCAGACCTACAGAGAATATATGACTGTGATTAGAAAAACAGCTTAGATTCTAAGAATGCCTGGAGAACCTGAAGAAACTTAAACATTTTCACAATTCCATGGGCTCTCTGTAACTGCTGGAGAAACCTGAGGTGCTACGCTGGTTGTTCTTGTTCTGCCTTCCTCACTCATGGATCAAATCTCCCTCACACACAAATTATGTAAACTTGCAGAGAAGTAGAGAAACACTCTCCCCAGAGGTTGAGTGCATGCAATGCTGAATCTGTTTAAGAGATGAAGAGGGCCGGGTGCGGTGGCTCATGTCTGTAATCCCAGCACTTTGGGAGGCCGAGGCGGGTGGATCAGCTGAGGTCAGGAGTTCGAGACCAGCCTGACTAACATGGTGAAACCCCATCTCTACTAAAAATACAAAATTAGCTGTGCGTGGTGGCACATGCCTGTAATCCCAGCTACTTGGGAGGCTGAGGCAGGAGAATTGCTTGAACCCAGGAGGCAGAGGTTGAAGTGAGCTGAGATCACGCCATTATACTCCAGCCTGGGCAACAAGAGTGAAACTGTCTCAAAAAAAAAAAAAAAAAAAAAAAAGGACCAAAGAGGTTTACATCCATTACTTTCAGTTTAACCGAAACATGACTGTGCCTTGATTTAAAATGACACTTCTAAAACTAGTCCTGATTTCCCTTACTAAAATGGTATGTTTACAATCACTATAATAGTTTAATATTAATAGTAATATAATTACCATTATAATTATAAAATTATTAATAGTAATATTATAATTACAATCACCACAAACTCTAAAGTGATATCATTACTGTTTAATTACACCTAGATAGTCAGAACATTTTACAATTAGGGCAGTTATAACTGTCAAATAATTCTTTCAAGAAAAGATGGAATGCCAGTCATTTATAGATGGAATATGTAATTTTAGAAGGCTAATTTAAACTAGCCCCAGAAATTTTCCCATTCAATGGAGAGATAAAACCCAGTACTCTGGGAACAAGATCATAAAATTAAGCCCTTCTCACCCCGCTCAAAAAAGATAAATATCTGGGTAGATACACAAATCGCAGTCTCTGTGAACCCACACAAAAATAAGCAGGGCATAGGCGTTGGGGTGGTTTCAGAGTGTGGCATTATTCACAGGAAAACAGCGAGATTCACCAGGGAGGACATAATTCTTCTGACAGTGACAGGGTCTCATTCACAGAACCAGGACTGATGGTGCATGCACAGTCAGCGTGCCAAGCAGCACAGGACCTGGATGCGGGTCCCTAATGGTGAACTGAGATCATTGCCGAGGACACTCGGTGATCACATAAGGGACACTCTGTTTGCTCTCTGGGAGATGCAGTTCATTTGCACTAATTGCAGGCTTGGGGGCCTGGAGAAGGCAGCTCTGTGTACACATACTGTATTCTCTTTGTTGGCGAAGGTAGCTCTCATGGGCCCTGTTCCTCTTGGCAGTGTGTGTGTGTGTGTGTGTGTGTGTGTGTATTAACAGAGAGATTTAAATGCTTTTAAAGTATATGTGCATTTATAATTCTTTGCACTAGACTTACTAATAGCTCATGAGGGAAAGCTACAAGATAATAGTGAATTACTTTCTGGAAAAGTTTAGCAGGTAACTCATGAAAGAAAAGAAATCCAAGAAAGCTTAACCTAATTACTCTGGTTTACATGATCTTGCTTTCCTGAAGGAGAGTTCAATCTTTTAAAAAATGCAATCGACTTAACTATTAACCATCTATCTATCTTTGGTATTGCCAAAGCTAGGGAGGCTGGCTAATTCTCATCTCTAAGAATATGTATTTTAAAATGCACTTCTGTATACTTTTTTTTAGTTATACAACTTTTGAAGGAATATAGGATCAGGGATATATCCTTCAAACTTAGGAAACACTGCATATTGAATATACTGAATAGTGTAAAATGAGCATGAAAGGAATGTAATCAGTTGATACAGTAAAACTGATGTCCTCTAGAGATTAGGCAAGATTGACTAAAAAATATTTACTAAGTACTTGAAACATTTAAAGATATATGCTAATCACTGAACAGGCAAACAGAAAAATAAAAAAAGTCCTTGTTCGGCCAGGTGCTGTGGCTCACACCTGGAATCCCAGCACTTTGGGAGGCCAAGGCGGGTGGATCACCTGAGGTCAGGATTTCAAGAGCAGCCTGACCAACATGGAGAAACCCCATCTCTACTAAAAATACAAAATTAGCCGGGTGTGGTGGCTGGCACCTATAATCTCAGCTACTTGGGAGGCTGAGGCTAGAGAATCACTTGAACACGGGAAGTGGAGGTTTCGGTGAACCGAGATCACACCATTGGACTCCAGCCTGGGCAACAAGAGTGAAACTCTATCTCAAAAAAAAAAAGGTCCTTGTTCTAATAATGTTTACAATATTTATATGGAGATGCCAGACATGCGCATTATGAAAAGTTACCAACAAGTACCAGGCTAATACCTTCCAAATATATGAGAAGTGCAAATTGTATTACTGTCATTCAGAGATGATCAGTTTTTACTTTTCATTGTGAAAAGTCAACAAGGGATTCCCAGGAAATAAGAAAAATTTTTAATGGATTGTGAATAAAGAGAATTCAAATGTGGGAATGGCCTGATCACACAGGTGAAAACGTTTTGTGTGTGTAGTGTGGATGAGAGAAGGGAGTTTACATACGGGATTAATGGGAGCCAATGCTAACAGAGATGTTCTTGTCAAATATAGCAGGACCTGAGTTGCTACCTGAGGAATTTGAACCAATGGAAACGGAAGCTCATTCAAGTTTTGAGGATAGCTGCACGATCTGTTTTTGTTGTTGTCGTTGTTTGCTGGGATAGGGTCTCACTCTGTTACCCAGGCTGGAGTGCAGAGGCACAATCATGGCTCCTGGTAGCCTTGACCTTCCTGGGCTCAAGTGATCCTCCCACCTAAGCCTCCCAAGGAGCTGGGACTACAGATGTGTGCCACCAGGTCTGGCTAATTTTTATATTTTTTGTAGGCACAGGGTTTTGTCATGGTGCCCAGGCTGCTCTTGAATTCCTGACCTCAAGTGATCTACCCGCCTCAGCCCCACAAAGTGCTGGGATTACAAGTGTGAGTCATCACGCCCTGCCATGACCTAGTTTTGGTTCAGGAATTTTTACCTATGGTGGAATAAAAGGTATTTGGATCAGGAAGGATCCTGGAGGCATACAGATCTGTTAGGGAACTATAGTCCACAAATGAGTTAGTAAGGCAGTGCTCTAGGATGGTGCAGTGATATTTCGAAGGCAAGGATGGGAGCCATTGGCCCTTTTGTGCCTAATAAACAATACCAAGACTGGGGGAAAGAAACAAAAAGATAATTTTGAGGAATATGGGTGAAAAGTAGAATTAGAGAAATCGGGTAAAGGGCTTTGTGAATTGGTTTGCTTGCTTGTTCTGTGGGAGAAGAGTTTAAGTGAAATGTGTTGCATTTAAGTTGCAGAAGTAATGCTTAGGTGATGCTGTCCAGTTGGTAGTAGTTAGAAATATACCTTAAACACGGGAGAGCAGTGAAGGGTGCAGATAAATCTATAGAATTTGAAGCCATGGGGCTGACATCAACTCTAACAAGATAAACAGAAAGATGAAACTATCTAAATACAGGTGATGTTAATGTTAAGGTTTCCAGGGGATATAAATTTTAAACATCGGTTCAAAAACAATCTGTAAGATGATGTAAGGATACAACCATACTTGTCATTAAATCTAACATCACTGCTGTGAGCCTAGTAAAAGACAAATACAATGGAATACAATGTAGACTAAATCCTCTAAGCTGCAGGATTGCGATTTACTTTGGGGAGGTCAGAAGTCCCTTTGTCTTTGGCGTGGTTAACGGTTCTGGGACATGTGTTGGAGAGCGGATGAGTTCAGGTATTACTAGATCCAAATCTCAACTCTGCCAGTAAATAAACTTTTACTTTAGTTAGGGATTTTAAGCAAAATGTCAGTATCTCATTCATAAAACAAGTATAGAATTATTATGGGATTAGAGATAATATATGTATTATATGCCTGGTCCATTGTTTGTATCCATTAGAGGAGAGTGGCCATTATTATTTCTTTTTATGTTTCCAATTTTTTATTATTGACAAGGATAAAACTATATATCTAAGGATAGAATTGTATTGATTTCCATTACCAAGGCAATGTATGACAGAGTGAGAAATATTTCTGTCCTGACACTGAAAAATCATTATATGGTTTTACTAGGTGCCATGGGCTAACTCTATGTGTCTGGTGCAATTCTGAGCAGAAGGAATGAACACTCAGTAAAATAAATATTCACATGTCATGTGAATTTTGATAACATTGATAATGTTAGCAGAACTTCCTGGAGAACTTATATATTTAAACGTGGTCATTGACTTTATATAGATAAGGTGTGAGAGAAAAAGAAAACTGCAGTTTAAGTATAATCTCTAGTTCAAAGGAGAAAAGATGAAAAAAAATAGGTATCAGATATAAACCGAGGAATCACCTACAACCTTTATTTACTTAGAGCAAAGTTTTGGTTAAATATATATGAAGCCAAATATTGGTAGACTTGATGCTTATACATGCACAGAATTCTAAAAACTAGGAATTTTTTATACCCACAGAGGGATTTAAGTTCACTGTACATGATTTCAGGAAATAAAAGCAATATGAAGTTTTTGGTAACTAGAAATTTATAATGCCACTTTGAAAGATATACAGGTAAAATGGTGGTTATATGTTTATATATCACTAAGAAATATATTTATGCTTGCATTTGGTTATGTAAGACTCAGGATAGCACGGCAGCCAGACATATGGGTTGTGGACCAAGTTTTCCTACATAGGAACTCCAGTTACTAGGCAAAGTATCTCAGTTTCCTAATCTGTAAAGTAGTACCTAGTTAATGGGACAGTTAAGACAGTTAAATGAACTAATACCTATAATGAGGTTAGGCCGCTCCTAACACACGGTAAGCATTCAAAAGAAGTGAATTATTTTATGGCTTATTACTATTATCAATATTCCTTTGTAATGGAATAATGTTACTTCAATATGCTTTTTATATTCTCCAAATGTGCCTCATTGATTATAATATTTATGCTCTGAATTGAAGTCTGATATTAATTATTACTATAGTTAGTTGATATAGGGCAGTGTTAACTAAAATTTAAGTTACATGTTTCTCTCTCTCTCTTTTTGTTTGTTTGAGACGAGGTCTCACTCTGTTGCCCAGGCTGAATTGCAGTGGCACCATCATGGCTCATTGCAACCTTGACCTCCTTGGGCTCAGGTGATTCTCCCACCTCAGCCTCCCAAGAAGCTGGGACTACAGGTGTGTGCCACCATGCCTGGCTAATTTTTGCATGTGTGTGTTTTGCAGAGATGGGGTTTTGCCATGTTGCCCATGCTGATCTCAAACTCCTATGAAAGTGATCTGCCTGCCTTGACTTCTCAAAGTGCTGGGATTACAGGCATGAGCCTCCGCACCTGGCTAGGAACATGTTTCTCAGTCTTCTTTGAAATCTGGTGTCTGGTGAATGTGAAGAATGTGAAGAACATGAAGGCAGGGTAGAGACACTGTGTTAAAAAAAAAAACAAACAATGTGATGAGTTTCAAAAGGTGAAGAGTTGGGAAATGTATATCAGAGGAGGTCAAAGAAATTCCTAAAGTCTCTACTCAATAAACATAAAGAGAAACAAAGACATTCCAAGGACCAGGATTGTCAAAGGACTTTTAATACTGGATGATGGACCATTTTTTGATTTGAGACTGTTCCGCTCATTTTTGAACAGTGGGTGAAGGGCTGCCTGATTTGTGTATCTCTCATCTCCTCATAACAGGAAAGAAAAGCACAGTATAAGGGCCACTTGTCCAGCAGGCTTATTTACAGAGCCACTGTTGGCAGTATTCATTGACTGTCTTGAAAACCTAGAGTTGGCTAACAGTTGTTCTCTGCTATCATCATGCTGAGGAATCCAGAGACAGTCATATGGCTAGGGTTGATCAAGAAGAGTTCAGTTTTATCCAGTTTCTCTGGGGGTGATGAAGACCTCCTAACCATAAAAGCACATCATCCTTATGCGTAAGGTATGAATTGAAGGAAATTTTGCTTTCTAGACTCAGTAAGCCCCATAATTAAACAAGTTTCTAGTTTAAAAGTCTGTGATCAATGATACTGGTTTAGCAGGAATATACTTTTTACATTTTTAACCACAGGATGTTAACCAGTAAGAAATTTTGCAAATGTTATATGACCCCAGCCTCTGCTTCTTTTGTGGTTATAGCTTCAACCCAGCTGAGTTGTTTGGCTTCTCATATCAAAGATCAGCTAAGAAAGCTATGTACTATTGATTTAATTCTAATGTAATTATATAATTAAAAGCAAATATTTTGACACAGATACTTCAGAATCAAAAAAGAGGAAGGTATCTAACTGCTTGAAAATTGCCACATCATTTCATAGGAGACACGTTACATTACTTATAGTGATTTTTAGCGTTTGTATCTAGAAATCAATGATGCTAGAGTCAGCTAATATATTTTAACTTTTAGCGTTTGTATCTAGAAATCAATGATGCTAGAGTCAGCTAATATATTTTAACTCACATACATTAATGGAGGGGGTTGTCCTCCTCTGAGTAATCAAGATGAAAGCACCTTAGGTTTTATACCTTGATTAGCACAAATTCGATTTTTGGTCTCCTTATATTCATCTTATGTTCAATGAAGAACACTTTTAGAGGCATTTTGAAACAGGAAGATAAAAAGTAAGCTTATGAAGTTTTTCCTTGATAAAAATAACAGCATAAAAATTCCAATACTATGTTAGCAGAGAAACAGCACAATAAACATGAAAATATAGACATCAAAGTGGTAATAAGAAATATCTTAAGAATAATATGTATGAAAGGTACGCACGCTAACAATTTTTAAAGAACTTTAAATACGGACCTTAGATTGTTTTAATGCCCACTGCTATGTTACCATTAAAAAAATAAATAATAAAATGAAATTTTGGAAACTTACTTCAAGAGGCTACCAAAATGCCATAGTTTTGTTGTTGTTTTGGTAATATTTAATTACGAATAATTTTATTTTAAAAATCTATTTCTGATGCTCTATTAAGTAATAAGAATAAGAAAAATGCAAATCCATACTTTGCACAAGCACATTTTAAATTTGTGTCTAATTCTTCACATATGTGATACAACGATCATAAATCAAGGGCACAGCTATTATTTTGCTTGTTCAAGGTAGTGGCTTCACATTGTTACTGTATAAAGATACATTCTTCATGTTTCCAGATCAGGTGGTAAGGAAAAAGAAACAAATATATGGGCATTCTGCAGTTGTAGTGATTTTGAAAATTATATTCATTGAAGTTGTAAACTAAATCACATGACATAACCTCTACTGAGAGAACTGCAAGCATAGCAAGATTTCTAAGAATAGATTTTCTCTAATATTAATTTACAAAGACCTCAAAACTTTACACGACCATATGTAAGACTTGTAATATACAGGTTTCAGTCATTCACTATATTATATAATTGAAATAAAAAATTAAAGTAGTTGAAATTCCATGTCCTTTCCATTTGATATAATCTTCTCTCTTTGAAGATAATTATAATAATTACATGTGAACACACAGATGTAAGAAATATATATGTATATATATATCTTACTATGTATCTGTATATATATCTTACTATGTATGTGTGTACATATATATCTTAGATCTAAAACAGTAAATTTATGAACCCATAAAAAATGTAAATGGCTAACCTGGCGTTACTACTCCTCCGTTTCCATTGACCACAGGGCTCTCTTCCTCTTCCTCCTCAGGAGGCTCTATACTGGCTTTCTCCATGTTGCTCACTGATTTATTCCTCTTCCGTTTTCCTTCAGCACTTGGAGTGGCTCCTGGAAGTATCTGGTCTGTTACATTTAACAATAATGGTGCTGGTTCTGCTGGCGGCTTTGGGGTACCGTAGTAATTGTCTGCAAACAATACCAAAACATCCTTGGAGTTAAATATTTCTTCTACCATGAACATAATTTGTGAAGAATGGAAATTATATTAACACATTTTTATCCTATTTTATATGTACATACATAGACACATACATATATATATATATGGTTTTCTCTCTATGTGTCTATCTCTCTATATACATATTTATTTGTTCCTTCTGTTGCATTGGATTTTAATGCTTAGAGATATAGATCTATCTTTATTCTCATCTTTGTGGCAAACCAAAATATAGTCTTACGTGTTATTCCCAAGCGGTACATAGTTAATTTTAAAATTATCCGAATTTTTTATAACAAGACTTGATTATAACCTTTTAAAAAATAATTATGTTAAGAGTACAGGCAATTTTTTTGTAGTGGGGTAATCTCACATTATTCTGAAAAGGCAAAGCACTTTCTGCTATTCTGTAGCTTTCAAAGGATTATGGCCATTGTCCTTGATGTGCACAGCATCCTGCCTAGAGCTGTATCCCCGCGCCAGTCTAGTGGTTCCCATGGCTGCTGAGAGTGCGCCTGCTGCTCTATTCACTCTTCAGATTACCACAGCTTTTTTTTGCCCATAGCTCCATTATTTGAGCTATGGAATCATCTGTTTCACCCATCCATCTGCAGCACTTTTTTGAAAAGAGAATCATTCTTATTTATTCCCATATTAAAACCTAGCATATAATCATAGAATAAATGTTTATTAAGTGATCATCTTTATTATTTCATTTTATTGAGGCAGAGTCTTGCTCTGTTGCCCAGGCTGGAGGGCAATGGTGCAATCTTGGCTGACTGATACCTCTGCCTCCTAGGTTCAAGCAATTCTTGTGCCTGAGCCTCCTGAGTAGCTGGGACTAGAGGTGTGCGCCACCATGTCTGGCTAATATTTGTATTTTTAGTAGAGATAGGGTTTTGCCATGTTGCCCAGGCTTATCCCAAACCCCTGACCTCAAATGATCCGCCTGCCTCAGCACCCCCCAAAGTGCTGGGATTACAGGCATGAGCCACTGCACCCGGCTGTGAACATCTTGGTATGTTCAAGGTAAAACACTTTATTTAAAATATCCTAAAATTTTGATTGGTAAAGAACATAGGTCATATTTTTTTGAAATCAATCTTATAGCTCCAACTTTGAACCTATATCAGTGTTTTCAGTTAATTGAGTAATTTATGCATTTATCTGCTCACTCATTAAAATCTTTATTGGTACTAAGTTATGCACCCAGACACTCCAGTATACATTTGAGAGAAAAAAGGATGAATACAATATAATCCTTGTCTTCCAAGATGCTCAACAGTCCAGTAAGGGAGACCAAATATGATGTCAAACAGAAAAGCATTATAACAGGAATTAGGAGTAAGCACTGCAATGGAGGAGATACACAGGAGGAAGGAAGCACACCTCACTGTCTGCAAAGGTCACTAAACAAATCTGGGTAAAAGGTGTGCTGTGAAAGGAACGACCATTAACCAGAAGACATAGAATTTAGGCTTGGCTTTTTTATATAACTACAAACAAGTTACTTAACCTCTGTAAGGCTCAATTTCTTCATCTATAAGTGGGGAAGAGCAATAATTGTTCTAATCACCTGTGTTCTGGGCTGCAAAAAACCACAACCTACTCAAGTTAAATGTGATAGGGATGTGCTATATAAATATATAAGATGGCTAGTTGAGGGATATATTAGTCCATTCTCACGCTGCTATAAAGAACTGCCCGACGCCCGTAGTCCCAGCTACTCTGGAGTCTGAGGCAGGAGAAGGGTGTGAACCCGGGAGGTGGAAGTTGCAGTGAGCCGAGATCGCGCCACTGCACTCCAGCCTGGGCAACAGAGCGAGACTCCGTCTCAAAAAAAAAAAAAAAGAATTTCTCAAGGCTGGGTAATTTAGAAAGGAAAGAGGTTTAATTGACTCACATTTTCACACGGCTGGGGAGGCTTCAGGAAACTTAAAATCGTGGCAAAAGGGGACGCAAGCCCCTTTTTCACAAGGCAGCAGGAGCGAGAATGAACACAGCAGGATCTACCAAATACTTATAAACTATCAGATCTCACGAGAACTCACTCACTATCACCAGAACAGGATGGGGGAAACTGCCCCCATGATTCACTTACCACCACCTGGTCTCTCTCTTGACATGTGGGGATTATGGGGATTACAATTCAAGATGAGATTTCTGGTGGGGACACACCCAAGCCATATCAAGGGGAAAGGCCGAAAAACCATGAGGAAAAAATGGCAGAAACAAAGGAGTCCACTCCAGACACTTATGTTGCCTCTGATAGCCCTGAAATCTCCAGATGTTTCTACTGCCAAAGGGACAACCCACAGTGCAAACTGCCTCCATGAGAATGGGCTCCAAACTGTCCTCAGCTGCTCTGATCACTCATTTCTAGGGAAAAAAAAAATCCCAGGCAGGATCATCTCATTGGCTGAGACTCCATCACGTGAGCACTTGCGCTGCCAAGGAAGTAGAAGAGATGCGCACTCTCCTTTGATTTCAGTAGAGGGAGAGGGAGGTGGAGCCCTACCGTCCACCGATTTTATCTCAGGGGCCTCCCCAGGTAGAAATAGCCTCCCCGCCTCCCCCCCCGCCCCCCCGCACCCCGGTAGAAAGGGCCTTGGAATGCTGGCAGGTAGAAATGACAAATCTCCACTCCATTTATTTGCCTTCTCACTGGGTTGTTGTGAAGACGAAGTAAGAATGTATGAGAAAGAGCTTTATTAAAAAAAACTGTAAAAATTGCAGTGGTTTTAACGGCAATGTAAACTTCATGCTGACATACAGTGAGCAAATATTCTGAAGGCTAGCTGTGCCAATAATGCCATTGCTCATCGCTATAGAGATTCACAGTAAGAGAGTAATGCAAGAAAAAAATTAAGTTGTAAAGTGGTTCTTATCCACATACTATAAGTATATAACTTTTTTATTTTACAGTCGGCAAAGTGGATAATATATACACTTCGCTAAATGTTACTAATTTGATTTAGAGCATTTAAAATGAATCAGACCTCTATATGTACCAGACAAATTCTGAGCAAACAAAAATGAACAGTTGCTCCCTAGAATCAATGAACTTTTATATTTCAGCATTCCTAAAGGGTAGCACAGCTTTCAGTATGTTGCTATGCTTTCTATGGAATCTCAACACATACTTCGTATCTAATAAGCATAATGTAAAACTAAATAATCTATGCATATCTCAGTAAATGATACATGATTTTAAAGTAGTATTCTAATATCTTTAATACCTTTAATACATAGTACTAAGAAAAATGGATCACACTTCAGTGGTTTTTTTTTTTTTTCCTATTTGTCTTGTCAATTTTAAATTTCCCTGAAGTAAAAAAACCTTTTACTAATTAGACATAAATGCATAGCACAGGCTAAAAATAAATACTAAATAACAGATCCTGCTAAATTTATATTACTAATTATACCTATTGGTATATGATGTGACTATAAATTATACAGCAATATTCTATTTCTATGTGTATTTATGAAATTAATACATCAGATTAAATTTTATATGTAAAAATATGAATCATTAGTGAAGACATTATCTTTTTTGGCAATAATAGCAATATAAAGGAAGCACATAAATAATCCATACTCTTACTACACTTGACAAATGTAATTCATAGAGAATAAGCTACCCTAAGCCAACATTTTTATCTCATTGCATAAGAACCAGGAAACCAGAAATACCTAGACCAGTGGTTGAAGAATTAGCCAAGCAGTCAGGCAGCTAACTCACTGAACTGACTCCCTGATATAAATGCATACAAATAAATGTATCAAGGATAAAATATGCCTTTTAGGTAACATACCAGTATGTTTTCAGAAAAAAATAAATATCAAAACTGTTTTAAAATACAATTTGGAAAAATTGTTCCCTTAAGGATGAAGTGCCTATATGCATAGTGCCTGGATGTACAAAATCTAAAATTAAAACAGATGAACAAACAAAACCTCCACAAACCCACAACAATATGGTGTAATGCTTAACAGCATAAATCCTAGTGAAATAAATCTGACTTTAAATCATGTGTCCCCTAATCTCACTACCTCTTTATATCCTTAAATCAATTCAGTTACCGTGGGAATGTGGGGCTGTAAGATGACCACAGTCACAAAAGCAACTATAACTCTTACTACTGTTATTACCACTACGACTGCTACGATGTGCTAACCTGCACACCGTCATGGGCATTTTACATAAGTATTCTTTTATCAAATGGGGAGTAGAATAACTCTTACCCCACAGTGCTGTTATATAGATTAATGATACTAAAAGGATATATGACATGACTAGATCAGAGTAGATGCTCAAAATAGGGTGCTACTTTTGGTATTTATTCATCACAATACAGCATGAAGTCATTCTGCCTATGCAGTTAAGAAAATAGAAACACAGGCCGGGCACGGTGGCTCACGCTTGTAATCCCAGCACTTTGGGAGGCCGAGGCGGGCGGATCACGAGGTCAGGAGATCGAGACCACGGTGAAACCCCGTCTCTACTAAAAATACAAAAAATTAGCCGGGCGTGGTGGCGGGCGCCTGTAGTCCCAGCTACTCGGAGAGGCTGAGGCAGGAGAATGGCGTGAACCCGGGAGGCGGAGCTTGCAGTGAGCCGAGATCGCGCCACTGCACTCCAGCCTGGGCGACAGAGCAAGACTCCGTCTCAAAAAAAAAAAAAAAAAAAAAAAAAAAAAAAAAAAAAAAAAAAATAGAAACTAAGACATTAAACTATTTCCTAATATTATATATAAAGCAAGTGGAAAACTTGTATCTCTTTGACTTAAGAACCTCATCTCTTTTGAAAATACGCTGTTGCCTTTCACGAGAAAAAAATGTGTGATGCAATTGCAACCTGCCCAGAACTCATAGAGGAGAACTTCATTCAAAGCCACAGTCAATGAACACAAATGCATCAGTTTCAAAAGGGAAAGGCAAAATTGCTACCAAAGCATACAGCAAGGACATTTTAGGAATTTTTTTCCATCCACTCCTTTAAAAATAAGTGTGTATGTGTGTTTGTATTTTGAGGAGACTGCAGGCTTTTCTAGGGCACTTTTTACGGAATATGTTTGTACTTGTGAAGAATGATCTATACATTACCAGTTTCTTGTAAGTTTAATATCAAATTCCACTAACTTATTGAGTACAACAAAATGATACATAAAATTGTCCCCCTAATTCTGTGATATTTGGATAGTCTGTAAATTTACATAGTCTTCTTTGTAATCAATGCCTGCAAAATAAGGGAGAAAGTCATTTCAGGATCCTGACTTAATCTTCAGTTTTTTAACTACCTATGAACAGATTCTTGTTTTCAAAAAGGTGTGGCTATGAAAATGTGGAACAGGATGAATGTACTCTGTTATACAAATAGAAAAGTTGGCCAGGTGCCAGGGCTCACGCCTGTAATCCCAGGACTTTGGGAGGCTGAGGCAGGCAGATCATGAGGTCAAGAGATAGAGACCATCCTGGCCAACATGGTGAAACTCCGTCTCTACTAAAAATACAAAAATTAGGTGGGCATGGTGGCATGTGCCTGTAGTCCCAGCTACTCAGGAGGCTGAGACAGGAGAATCGCTTGAACCTGGGAGGTGGAGGGTGCGGTTAGCTGAGATCACGCCACAGCACTCCAGCCTGGTGACAGGGCAAGACTCCATCTCAAAAAAAAAAAGAAAAGAAAACTTTTCCAAAAATTTGAATAAAAAGAATAGCCCATTGTCAATAATTTATTTTGTAATAAAAACATTTAATAAATGCCCATTTACACAGGACACTCACACAATTTATTGCAAAGGGAGAGGGACTAAAATAGATTACGAACTAAACCTGCCAGGCAAAGTCCTTGCAAAACCTAATCCCTCACCCATTTTTAGGCAGACCTGTCCCTAGGTCATCTGAAAGCAATGAGGATAGCTTTCTAAATAACTTTTCATGTACTGTACTTGAAACCAACGTGGAATTATTCTTCTGCTTTCTCTGTAGTCAATCGACCTTTGCATAAAAGTTGTATTTTAAGTTTCTAAAGTGATGATTTTACCTTTCTTCTGATTCCTCCCAGATTTTTTCGCATTGATTTAGTGGTGAGGCTAAGGGGAAAAACAGGAATACGAAACGATTTCAACGAATTTTAAACTGTTTCCTTTTTTGTACCTCCAGTCTTCATGGAATGGTAATAGATACCAAAATATTATTTTCTGAGATGCACCATATTCTTTATGCTTTTAAATTTCAGTATTATGACAAGAAATAGGAAAGACACTAAAAACTAATTTTAGGTATGAGGAAATGCAAAAATGCTAGTAGCAGTTACTTTGAAATACTTTCACTTACTTCCAACACCTTTTTTCTTTAAACAAGATCAGTTTTCATGATAGAAACATATCATTTGTTATGCCTTTTAAGTTGTAGACTCAGATGCTTATTCTGTTGTTTCAATCCTTTTGGTGTATAATAATAATACATGTAGGTTTTATATCAAATAACCATAGATCCTTCCATATGGCTCCCAAGTGGAGATGGGTTTTACAAAGGTAATAAATATACTTGTCTTCAAGATACCACACAGATTAAGGTCATGACTTCTATTCCTCCCCAATATTCTCAGTCCTTTTTTCCCATTTTGGTAAATGGAAAGAATGAATTTTGGATAGTGGTTCAGTAGAAGAGAGATGATTGCCTGCAGGACCCACAGGGCATGCAAACAGCGCAGCTCATCAATGGTATTCCCAGAGAGCTTGAGGATATGTCTTCGTGTTGGAAACAATATGTGGCAAACTTTAAATGGTTGAGAATCATATTTGTTTTTATAGTTTTATAAATGAAGCAAATAGTTTGATGCTTGGCCTCTTTAATAGCATCTGCAAAAATTGACTCTGACATTAAACAGAGAAAAGATTTAGGGTTCCAGCTGACCATAATTATGTTAGAAAACTTGCCAGATTGTAAGTAAACGATCATTTTATACACATCAGAGATTTAGATGCGTATTAATAGAAATGGATAAATCATCAAAGGACTCAAAATTCAAACTTTAAGACATGTTTAACATATTAAACAAGAGATAGTAATGAGTTAAAACTAGTACCAAAAACCATTCTAACTCATGTCACCCATGGCAAAAGAATCATAGTCATATAGCTATAGTTAGTAAATTAGAAATTTTGTAAATATAAAATGAAGTGAATAAATATAACCCACAAAATATTCTACTTTTCTAAAATTGGATTTTCTACCAGAAAATAAGACAGAAATTCTTACTGCAGAATTCTTTTGTCAACCAATTTTTGAAATTATTTTTGTAAGCAGCTCTGATGCTTACAATTGGTCCTGAAAAAAACAAAAATGTATCATTTCCTCATCATGTCATATGTAGTTAGCAGCTTGAAACCAAGATGCAGAAACTCCCTGACCTCGAAAGATAATGTCTTTTTTCTCTTGTGGTGAAAAAGCATTAATCTTACATGTGCCAGAAATAAGAAAAACATACAAAATAGCGTTTTGTCATCAATACTTATACTGAACAGTAAATTGCTGAATTTTTAGAAATGCAGTGTTTAAGTGACTTTCAGAAAGTCCACAACTGTACAAAAAGTGGGAATGTTTTTTTCATAGATGGAATTAAATTATTCTTCACAAACCCCACCTAAGAATTTCAAATTTATTGTAAATTAAATTAATGCTGGTTTCACAATGTGATCTCCAATGACGTACATTCTGAGTTTACTGTCTTTATTATTCACCAGTGCTCTCCAGAAAGTCATGCAGATAGTTAAATTTGACTAACATTTCCTGAAACTTGTTTGCAAGTGCTCAGAGGTCATTCTGACTGAATACTCATTTATTCACGTCAGCTAATGTAGACAGGCACAGGATAAATCTTTGCTAAACGTAACTGTCCACAGACTGGCTAGGGAAGGTGGTTCGCTCATGTAAAGGAAACTGGACACTCTTTCCTTCAGTGACTCTTCCCTTCAGGTGTTATCAGAGTAGCTCAGAACATTTCCCACCTGCGCCAGATAGCAGATGGAAAGAAATTATAAAGAAGTCACATATGATTTGTTGATGTCAAATATACATCTGCTTCCAAAAGAAGGCATTTGAACATTTATAACTATAACATAAACTTTAAATTCACGAGTATATCCCATTTAAAGAATGTATTAAATCCCTTAGAATAGCACTATCTAGTAAAAATGGAATGCAAGCCACAGATATGAGCCACATATACGTAATTTAAATTTTTTTGTTTTTACTTTTCCTTTCCTTGCTAAAGGATATGGGGATTTTTTTTGGGGGGGGACATGGTCTCACTATGTTGGCCAGGCTGGTCTCAAACTCCTAGCCTCGAGCCATCCTCCTACCTTGGTCTCCCAAAGCACTGAGATTACAGGCATGAACCACCACACCTGGCCACTCATCTTAAAATTTTCTAGTTAGCCACATTAAAAAAGAAAAAATGTGAAAGTAATTTTAATATTTTTCTTTACCCAATATATCCAAAATATTATCATTTTAATTAATAAAAAAAGTTATTGTAGTATTTTATTATTTTAATACTAAGTCTTCAAAATCCAGTGTACAGTTTACATTCACAACACACCTTAATTGGGACAAGCCCCATTTCATATATTTAATAGCCATATGTTACTAGCAGCTACTATACCGGACAGCACAGCCTTAGATAATCCCTTTCATCAAATATCATTTTAAATTACTATATTATCACCTGAGTAACTCATTTTTCTCACAAACAATAAACTGAACATCTCTGTTGTAAATAACTGAGAAAACTGAGTAAACACCAAAACACAATAAGAACTGTAGGTGACAATGTGTTAATGATATTTCTCTTGTTTGATTGCTTTGGTCCACTGAGTACCTGTAAAATGTTATTAAGCATCTAGCAAATGCACATGTCTTAGCAACAGTCTCTCACTCTGCTTCCGACTCATCCATTTTTATCACTTTATCTTGTCTCAACTTGAAATATTCATTTTTAACTTTATTATTAAGATATAGGATAGAAGGTAAAAAAAGAATGAATGTTTTAGGTAAATAAGCATGGACTTGTGTGAGGACGCTGTTCTTGTGTTCAGGGATAGGACTGAAGCGCCCTCTTTATAATTAATCATAACTCACAGAGGGATTGTTGACTCATGGCAGCAGTGTGGAAACAGACAATATTCATAGTTATCCTTTTCTGTCTTGTATTTCCTCTATAACTCCCTCTCACTTTGATCCCCCATCGTGTTCAGTACCCAGTGCCTCATGCTTCTCTTTTCATTAGGCTTCTACTTTCGCACCTCATGCTCATAACAATTCCAATTTTCTTTTTTTTTTTGGACACATGACATGTGTCCCATTTCCAATTTCCTTTCAGTCTTGCCAAGTGACTGGGTTACTACTCTGAGAAACTAAACTAAGATGTCAAGGATTAAAATAGGCTTAATAGGCTCCATATGATGCTTGCATTTTAATTAGAGTTAAAACTCTAATCCAAAAGGTTAATCTTAAAATTTGGGAAATAACTAATCAACCACTGGAAGAACTTATTTTTCAGAAGAGCCTCTGGTGCTCCTCAAATCACAGTGGAGGTGTTATCCTGGGTAGTCAGGGCTCCTGGGAGGGTAGATATGATGACCCTGCTCCCTCAGTGAACTCAAGCAAAATGCAGATGCAAAGATATTTGGAAAACAGTACTGAATAAAAAATAACTTTAGTGTAATTGCAGTTAGTAACAAACTTATAAGTCTACCTTTTTTAATGGAAACCTTTTGCAATTGTTAATGTAATTATTAAGATTTTTTTTTTTTTTTTTTTTGAGACAGAGTCTTGCTCTGTCACCAGGCTGGACTGCAGTGGCATGATCTTGGCTCACTGCAATCTCTGCCTCCCGGGTTCAAGTGATTCTCCTGCCTCAGTCTCCCAAGTAGCTGGGGCTACAGGCATGCACCTCCACATCCAGCTAATTTTTGTATATTTAGTAGAGACGGGGTTTCACCATATTGGCCAGGATGGTCTCAATCTCTTGACCTCGTGATCTGCCCACTTTGGCCTCCCAAAGTGCCGGGATTACAGGCGTGAGCCACCACACCCGGCCTTGTTTAAGATTTTTAAGTGTCTAGTGAGCTCAATGCTTAAGAGACAATACCTTCATGGCTCAGTAAGTAAGAAAATGAAAGTGAAATTTTGACAAATTTATAAATGGGCATTTGTACAAAGCTCAGCAGATTCTTGTGATGGTCACCTTAATTAAATTTACTTCTTCAAAAATTGATAAAGGAAACTGAACCTTTCAAGGACAACATTATTTTTCTCACACAACATTTATAGCTTGTCATATAACTTCCTTCTCCCAATGGTGCTTTCGATTGTGATACTATAAAATTACTCAGAAATTAGGAGACCTCTATGACTATTTTTGGTCCCTGTCTTGTAATACAATACCCAGGGAAATTTCTGATTAATCTTAATTTGATTTTTGGTTAATGATTAAAGAAATTTGCCAAATATCAAATCTCTAACCCTCAGTTGCTAATAAAAGTCAGAAAAACAATAAAAAAGAAATTTCATTTCTCCTTGAAGAATATGGCTGCTAGATTTTCCCAAGCCTGACATGGTAAGAGCTCTAACACAGAGTCAGAGGATCTGTATTCTAAAGAGGGTTCTACCACTACTCTCCTAAATGACTGTGAATTGGGCAGCAACCTCCCCTGAACCTCAGATTCCTCACTGTGAAAATACAGAATTAGGATGTATCTCTAAAATACTCCTCACCTCCAAAATTCTGTAATGAAAAATTTTAAAAGATGCAAGGACAACAGGTTTTATTTCTTTTTCATCATATTAGAAAGCCTTGAATTGACAATGAATAGAGAATAACAATAAACTAAAGCCAACAGTTTCACTTACTTGAGAACGTGGACGCATTTGCTTTCCTGACATAAATGTGGAAAACTGTCATTTGACTATATCTTTATACGTCTTTGCACAGTCCCTTCTGGGAAAGTGATTGTGGTTGCAGAGTGTTTCTATTTTTATTCTAAGCCTTTCATTTGCATCCATCCCTGTTGGTGAATTAGAGAGTCCCTAAGTATATCTCCCATAGGATGTAGACTATGATTACTTTGTGGAAGGTCATATATAAAGCTCTTTGACTTTGTATTTTAGTCTACGTAATACTTTAAAATTTACTGACTTTTTTGGAGTTGACATTTTCATTGTAATCACCTTGTGATCTGTGTGACACAAACATAAAGCCTACATGTTAGAGTATGGCTAATGTTAGCAGCAATTTAGATGTAAGTAGTACTAACGCATAAGTCAGAAAAACAACGAACAAACCAAAAAGCTAAAGAAAATTTTCTTTAGCTTTTTGGCATATAAACCTAGGTTTTGACTGCATGATGCTAGCCTGTCTTACTTAACCTGGATTTTCTTTTGCCTCTGAATCAATATACTGACTACCTATGAAAACCAATCTAATGACAAAGAAAACTCTGAACTTATTTTATATTTAAAACTCTGGAAATCAACTAATTCTTTTTTTTTTTTTGATACGGAGTCTTGCTCTGTCACCCAGGCTGGAATGCAGTGGTGCAATCTCAGCTCACTGCAAGCTCCGCCTCCCGGGTTCACGCCATTCTCCTTCCTCAGCCTCCCGAGTATCTGGGACTACAGGCACCCGCCACCACACCCGGCTAATTTTTTATATTTTTAGTAGAGAGGAAATCAACTAATTCTTTAAAGGTGTAAAGGTGTATATTTTACTGAGGTATACCTCTTCTACTCATCACATTTTTATATAACTTGGCCTTTCATACCATCCTTCAAATTATATAGCAAATTATGACGTGTCACAAATAAGAGTTTACTTAGAAAACCTGTTGAATTACTGAGAAACGAGCAAAGTAGGGAAAGAAACCTGTGGGTCAAAAAGACCAGAAAATAAATAGGAAGAAGAATAGTAAGGACAAGGAGGCACTGGAGAAAGATGAAGAAAAGAGATGATGAACAGGAGAACACAAAAGAGGAGCAAGAGAAGTGTCATGTGTAATTTCATGAAGTTGTAAGATTCCAGTGTAATCTCTGAGGCGACATTTTGGCCCAAAGCCACACACACATAAGGTCATCTGTGATGACCTGGTATCTGAGAAGGTACTAGAGCTGCACTATCCAACATGGCAGCCACTTGTTACATCTGGCTGTTGAGGACTTGGAATGTGGCTAGTTTGAGTTGAGATATGCTGTAAATATAAATTGCACACTAGCTCTTAGTACCACAAAGGAAGTAAAATATCTCAGTAATCATTTTTACATTGATTATATGTCAAAATGGTAATATCTTCCATCTCAATTCCTGGTCTAGTTCTTCTGAAAAAAAGTAAGACTCAGTAAATAGTCAACTACTAGATCCATAACTAATAAGAGTGAGTGAAGGTGAGAAGGAGTCAACC
The DNA here is from genome assembly GCF_009828535.3 of Hylobates moloch. Taxonomy (NCBI): domain Eukaryota; kingdom Metazoa; phylum Chordata; class Mammalia; order Primates; family Hylobatidae; genus Hylobates; species Hylobates moloch. The sequence goes on along the minus strand of NW_026652276.1, from coordinate 182,092,365 downwards.
CAAGGATCCAGGACAATAAACACTTGATAGGCAAGAAACTCAATCAGAAAGAGCATCAAGGGCCGGGGGTGGGGGGGGGGGGGTTGAGCCGCTTATTGCCTGACCAAGCCAATGACAGCTGAGTGATGGGCAGAGGGGAAGGTTATCATACATCTAATCATCTTGTCATTCATGCAGCAAACATTTACTGATAGCCTATTATTTGCCAGGCACAGGTTAACTCAATGAACAATGGTGAAAGACATAAGCACAGTTCTCTTTGAAGCTTACTCCCTACTGAGGGAGATAAATGTTAATCAAAAAATCACACAAATAAAAAATTATAAACTCTGACAAGAGCTAAAAAGGTCAAGTGGTGGTGTTTTGAGAACTCCAAGAAGAATTCAAGTTAGGTAAGGAAAAAAATTGGAATTATGATTGAATACCCAGACTTTCTCCCTCAATCTGGGCCAAAATATTTATGGATAAATACAGATCTTTAGGAAATGCATGTGGTTTAACCAAAAGAAATAAAATTGCTCCACTGTTCTTAAACTTGTCCTAAGTACTTTTCTAAAAGCCAAATGGCTAAACTATATGGAAATGTATATATGCGTGTGTTTGTGTATTTATGTGTGTGTGCATGTGCTCCCAAATAAATCAAGTTGTTTGCCAAATCTAAAATTAGCAACATTTCTGCTAATTAGCCAGAGAAGCTCTTCTTTTCTCAGTTTAACCCAAGACCTAGTCTCTACTGAAAATACCTCTAACATTCACAAGTCCAAGAGCTATGCAGTTTGAAATCAAGTTTTGTTTTTTACTATATAAACCTAATTGAAGGTAGAACTGATAGCAGGTTTAACTTGATATTGACCTTTGTTTCTAGACTGATGACCAGTGTAGTCTGGTCATTTCCTGCTTCTGATAGTGGGGGAGCAAGCAGAGTCAGTGAAGGAAAGCCTTCTCCATAGCACTGATATTTAAAGAGAAATTAGAAAAAAATGAGTAAGGCCAGGTGCGGTGGCTCACGCCTATAATCCCAGCACTTGGGGAGGCTGAGGCGGGTCGATCACGAGGTTAGGAGTTCAAGACCAGCCTGGCCAAGATGGTGAAACCCCGTCTCTACTAAAAATATAAAAATTAGCTGGGTGTGGTGGTGGGCGCTTGTAATCCCAGCTACTCAGGAGGCTGAGGCAGAGAATTGCTTGAACCCGGGAGGCGGAGGTTGCAGTGAGCTGAGATCGCGCCACTGCACTCCAGCCTGGGTGACAGAGTGAGACTCCATCTCAAAAAAAAAAGGAAAAGAAAAAAATGAGTAAAATGAAGTAAAGGCTCAAGAGGTACAGAGAGGGAAAAGCATTCCAGGCAGAGGGAACAAATTTACAAAAGCCTTGAATCTGGAGAAATAATACTAGCTTGGAAGAACTAATAGGAAAACACTCAGGCTAGAGATAATATGGAGCCTAATAGGCTTTGTTGAAGATTTGGGTCAATTTCCAAGAAATAAAAGGAAGGCTTTAAGGGTTTTAAAAAGGCATTCAGATTTGTTTTTAAAATAGATGTCAGGCTGCAGGGTATAAGATGGATTGGAGGCAGCAAGAGTGAAAGTCTTGAGGTCAATGAGGGATATTTACGAGGGTAAAGATGTTATCTTTGAAACTGCCTTTGTAAAAATTATAACTGAGGAAATCATGACAGTGAAAGAGATCTGTCCTGACTCCATCTTGATTTTAACATCCAAACTGTTTTTGTTCATACCTGGGTGCAAGCTGAACTAACTTCGGGAGGAATTTATAGTTTAACAAAGATGAAAACAGCCCTTTCCCAAAACAAACCCTCTTCTTGACTGGGGAGTAGACTGTTTTTTTCTTGCTGATTTTTTCCTTGTAGATTCTAAGTATTAGTCCTTTGTCAGATGTATAGTTTGCAAGGATTTTCTCCCATTCTGTGAATTGTCTGTTTACTCTGCTGATTATTTATTTTGCTGTGTAGAAGCTTTTTAGTTTAATTAAGTGCCATCTATTTATCTTTTTGTTGTATTTGCTTTTGAGTTCTTGGTCATGAAGTCTTTGCCTAAGTCAACGTCTAGAAGGGTTTTTCTGATGTTATCTTCTAGAATTTTTATGGTTTCAGGTTTTAGATTTAAGTCTTTCTTCTATCGAGTTGATTTTTGTATAAAGTGAGAGATGAGGATCCTGCACATATCTTGCCAATTATCTCACCACCATTTTGTTGAACAGGATGCCCTTTCCCCCTATATGTTTTCATTTGCTTTGTTGAAGGTTGGTTACCTGTAAGTATGTGGCTTTGTTTCTGGATTCTCCATTCTGTTCCATTGGTCCCTGTGGCTATTTTTATGCCAGCACCATGCTGTTTTGGTGACTATAGCCTTATAGTATAGTTTGAGGTTGGGTAATGTGATGCCTCCAAATTTGTTCTTTTTGCTTAGTCTCACTTTGGCTACACAGGCTATCTTTTGGTTCCATATGAATTTTAGGTTGTCTTTTCTAGTTCTGTGAAGAATGGTGGTGGTATTTTGATGGGAATTGCATTGAATGTATAGATTGCTTTTGGCAGTGTTGTCATTTTCACAATATTGATTCTACCCATCAATGAGCATGAGATGTGTTTCCATTCATTTGTGTTGTCTATGAGTTATTTCAGCAGTGTTTTGTAGTTTTCCTTGTAGAGATCTTTTACCTCCTTGGTTAGAGATATTCCTAAGTTGTTATTATTATTTTAATGTTTGTTGTTGTTGTAGCTATTGTAAAAGGGGTTGAGTTCTTGATTTGTTTCTCACCTTGGTTGCTGTTGGTGCATAGCAATGCTACTGATTTGTGTATAGTGATTTTATATCTGAAACTTTACTGAATTCATTTATCAGATCTAGGAGCTTTTTGGATGAGTCTTTATGGTTTTCTAGGTATTCAATCATAACATTGGCAAACAGCAACAGTTTGACTTGCTCTTTGCTGATTTGGATGTCCTTTATTTCTTTCTCTTGTTGAATTGAAAAAAAAAACATACAAAAAAACCCACAAGACATTCAGGCAACAACTAGCACAATGAATAGAATACTACCTCACGTCTCAATACTAACATTGAATATAAGTGGCCTAAATGCACTACTTAAAAGATACAGTGGAACATGACAAGAATGCTGTGGCTAAGACTTCCAGTACTATGTTGAATAGAAGTAGCTAGCCAGTACTATGTTAAAAGAAGTGGAGAAAGTGGACATCCTTGTCATGTTCCAGTTCTCAGGGGGAATGCTTTCAACTTTCTCCATTCAGAATAATGTTGGCTGTGGATTTATCATAGGTGGCTTTTATTACACGGTATGTCTCTTCTATGCCAATTTTGCTGAATGTTTTAATCATAAAGGGATGCTGAATTTTGTCAAATGATTTTTGTGCATCTATTGAGATGATTTTTGTCATTTTTGTTTATAATTCTGTTTATGTGGTATATCACATTTATTGATTTGTGTATGTTAAAACATCCTTGCATCCCTGGGATGAAACCCACTTGATCTTGGTGGATTACCTTTTGGATATGCTGTCGGATTCAGTTCACTAGTATTTTGTTGAGAATTTTTGTATCTATGTTCATCAGGGATATTGGTCTGTAGTTTTTTTTTGTGTGTGTGCCCTTTCAAGACATTTTGATGTAGGCATTTAATGCTATGAACTTTCCTCTAAGCACTACTTTTGCTGTATTCCAGAGCTATTCACAGGTTGTGTCATTATTATCATTCAGTTCAAAGAATTTTTAAATTTCCGTCTTGAATCAATGTTGACCAGGCTGCAGTGATTGTTATTGCTCTTCTGGGTCTAGCCACCCAGCGGTACTGGGTTGGTACTGGGGAATGTCTGCAAAGAGTCCTGTGATGTGATCTGTCTTCAGGTCTCTCAGCCATGGATACCAGCACCTGCTCTGGCAGAGGTAGCAGGGGAGTGAAGTGGACTGTGAGGGTCCTTAGTTGTTTTATTTACTGTGCTGGTTTTCTTGAATGCTGATTGTGCTGGCACTGAAGGTTTCACATGGACAGACTCACGGCCTCGGGTTAGCCAGGATGTTACTGGTGGTGGAATTAGCTGCTGTTTTCTCCTTTCTTGGAGCAGGGTTATTCTTTTATGAGTTGCTGTAATGGCTTGAGTTGGTTGGCCTCCAGCCAGGAGGTGGCGCTTTCAAGAGCGCATCAGCTGTGATCATATAGGGGGATACAAGCTTGCCCTTAGGTTGCCTGGATAAATATTCAGGTTTCTCAGGCAATGGGCAGGGCCATAGAGCTCCCAAAAGTTTATGTCTTTTGTCTTTGGCTACCAGGGTGGGTAGAGAAAGACCATCAGGTAGGGGCAGTGTTAGGCCTGTCTGAGCTCAGACTGTCCTTGAGTGGGGCTTGCTGTAGCCACTGTGGGGGATGGGGTGTGGTTCTCAGGCCAATGAAGTTTTGTTCCCAGGGGGATTATGGCTGCCTCTGTTGCATAACACAGGTAGCCAGGAAAGTGGGAGAAAGCTGGCAGTGACAGGCCTTCACCCAGCCCCACGTAGCCAGGCAGGCCAGTCTCACTTTCTCTGTGCCCCACCAACAGCACCAAGTTTATATCCAGTCAGCCGGTGAGCAGGGCTGACATCTTGCCCCAGGTGACAAGCCTCTGGACTGAGAGAGCAAGCAGGGCTTTCAGGCTCTGCTCCTCCCCACCTGCCATGACTTATGTGCCCATATCTGCACTTCTCTTTGCCAGCCCCACCAGATTCTGCCCAGGAAAATTTGTGCTTGATCAAAACGACTACAAAGTTCAGCTGAAAGTTTCCTTCTCTCTGTGGTCCTTCGCCAATTCCGCTGGCAGCCCTCCCTAAGGAACCCTGAGAGATAAAGTCAGAAGTGGCTTCCCTGGGCTTCCTTAGGGGCCAGGAGTGCCCACAGGACTCTCCCCGCTGCTTCTTCTACTTTTATATTTGGCTCCCTAAATTCATTTCAACGCTAAGTAAGGTTACATCCTTCTCCTGTGATCTGGATTTTCAGGTTCCCCAGCGAGGATGTGTGTTTGGAGGCAGATTTTCCCCTCTCACACTTTGGGCACTCACAGATTTTCAGCCATCTCACAGAGTTTGCAGTGGCAAGCCACTTCTTTCAAAGGGTCTGTGAATTCTTTCAGTTTTCCTAGTATGTTCCTGCAGTAGTTCTTGGAGCAGAAGTTCACGATGTGAGTCTCCACATGCTGTTCTGTCTGCCCAAGGGGCTGCAAGTCAGTCCTGACTCCTATCCACCATTTATTTTCCTTCCCTGATACTCAGGATTTCTTTATGAGATGATGTGGGCTGGCAACCCCAGGCTGCAATAAGGATTTTTTTTTTAAACATTACAGCATCCTATAAGTCTTAATTTTTTGAAAGAATTACCCTTTTAAAAAGTCTTAATAGGTATCAGACACTGATTGGTAGCCCAACAGCAGTTTAAATCTCTTGTTATAGCCCTTCTATTTTACTGTAATTATTTATTTGATGTCTGCAAAGCCCTAAATTTTGGCTCCTCCAAAGGAGCCGTTTATCATTAAGCTTTGTTTTCCCAGCCTCTAGAACAACATTGGCATATGGTCAATACTGAGTAAACGATTGGTAAATGAATTCTTACAGAGAAGAGACACTCACACCCTGTAAAGAAAGATGCAGTCCTGGTGGTATTTCTTGACTTTCATGATGACAAAGAGATTTAGGAAAAACTACACATTAGAGCTTAAGCTTTCAAAGTATAGGCCCCAGAGCAACAGCAGCAGTGTCACCTGGGAGCCTATGAGAAAAGCACATTCTCAGGCCCCACTCTGCACTTATTAATCAGGAGCTCTGGACATGGGTCACTCTAGGTCATTAGAATGCACATTACTATCTAAGAACCACTGTCTTTGAAGATTGCCTTAATTAGAGACCAATTAAATGAGGTTTATTTTAAAAGGCCAGTAAAAGAAGGATTCAAGTATTTTATGATCTTCTATCATTCCTTCCTTCAAGTAATCTTTATGAAAAGACTGAGGACAATGTAGTTGTTTTTAGGTATTACATTTCTGATATGCTAACTTGTCTATGTTAGGAATTGACAAATATTTTCTGTGAAGGGCCAGAGAGTAAATATTTTAGGCATTTCGGGCCATATAGTCTGGGTCATTGCTACTCAATTCTGTTGTTGTCACATGCAGGCAGCTATAAACAGTCCATAAACAAATGAGTGTGGCTGTGCACCAATAAAACCCTTATTTATGGATACTAATATTTGAATTTCATGTGATTTCTATGTGATACAAACAATTATTCTTTTTCATTTAAAAAATACTCTTTAAAAATGTAAAAGCCATTCTTACCTTGTTGGCTACACAAAAATAGACAGTAGACTGGACTTAGTCCACAGGTTATAGTTTTCCAACCCCCAGTCTATGTAATAATCAATTACATGGAGGTTGATTTTTAAATTTTTCATTAGAAATTACACAAGAATTTCCAGGTATAGATATCATTCATTAACTGAATGTTTAATATATACCTAGCAAATAAGCAATATAGACAAAGCTTTTGTCTTCAGGGAGCTTAAGAGCCCAGAAAAGACATCAAAATTAATCAAATAAATAAGTGAGATCGAGAACATAATCAGAATACTGTAAGAGAGGGTAACAGAGAGAACTCCCTTAGACAGACTGGGTAAGAATGGCCCATATGAAGCGATGCTATTTATACTAAGATGCAAAAGCTAATGAAAATTTGCCCACTGTATGAAAAGCCAGAAGAGGGTTTACAGGCCAAAGCATAGCAAGCAGGAAGTCCCTGGGAAAGAAGGAGCATGCAGGCACCGATGAAAGCTAACGTGACTGTAGCATAACAAGTAAGGGAGGAGGGGCAGCATTTGAGCCTGAGAAGATGACAGGAAGCAGATCATACAGGGCCTTGTCAGTGAAGTCAAGGATTTTGGCAAAGGTTTTATGCAAGAGGCTAACTGGATTTTATTTAAGGCTTTAAAAATGACCTCCTTCTTGTTACGCTGTGGAAAACAGATTTGGAGGGGACCAAGAGAACAGGAAGACGGTTTGAAGACTAGATTAGAAGTGTGCATGTGTGTGTGAGAGATTCACAAGCATGCATTAGATATCATTAAAACTGAAAGTCGTACAGTAGACATTCAGTAAAACAAAATGATTTCCTAAGCCCAAACTGATGATCTCACGATTGCAGATTAAAACCAAATTCAACTAGAGACTCTGAGAAGTGTTTTGGAGGTTGATGTAATGGGATTTGATCTAGATACAGAATGAAATCTTCAAGGAAAAGGACAAAAGCTTCATTCAATATTATCCAGCAGCTAAAGAATGATATTCTTTATGTGAATGTGCAGAGAAAAAGGAACTTTGAATAGGTAGGTGGACGTCAAGAATGAATAAGCTTTGATAGTTTACTTCACCACAATGAACAGCTATTCAATTCAGCTCAGTAATGACATTACTAGAGACATCTATCTAATAACACAACCCTATTAGCAGATCTGTCTAAACTGATATTGAAAGGACAATTAAAATTGGCACTCGGGCTACAACCAGTGTTGTAAGTTGGAATGTATCAAACATCATTTTTAAAAAAGGTATATTGTTAACATTGGGACATAAATGCAAATTAGAGTAATGACTTCATTCAGCAATTTCCTTTATATGAGGCCATTTGAATCAGACTCTCTCCTCCATAGAAAAGGGCAAATCCTTAGTAATTTAGATGATTACCTCATAGGAGTGAATAGTAAGTGAAATCAATACCATAAGGTCTGGCCCGCCATTTCCTTCCCATTACTTCATGTCACTACGACAGTGATGAGAACGTTTAAAAGTTTTCTTGCATGCTGGTTCATAAGCATTCACTAATCTCCTCCAACAATCTTCTTGTGCTTGAAAAAGAAATCTAATATCATATTTGGAAGTTTTATTTTAAAAAGATGAGTGTTGATACAGAATATTAATATGAACTTTTTAGTCGTATCTTTATGTAGAAATACTGAGAATCCATTGCCACTAAGGTAGATAATTATTCATGTGAGTTTTATGCTAATCATTCTAATTACTGCTTAGAAAAATAAAAGTACCGTATAGCAAATCCTTATACCATTCTCTTACATTCATTCCATAAACAACCAATAGCCCAAGTGTGACTATGAGTTTCAGGAAACAATCTCTATGCTTTGGGCTGGAGGCAGTGTGCTGAAATTCATGAATTACAACTCTTCTGACAAGAGCCCTTGATGGCTCCAGGGACTGGAAATGGAATATGAAACTTCTGACCCAAAGGTCATTGGCTCCAATTTGGCTTAAACTGGTAGTGACTACAAGTTATTATCAACAGACAGCTGTTCAGCAACTGCTACAAAATGAATTGGTGATTTCAGTGTAATTCCTAAAAGACAGGTGTCTGTGTCAGGAACGTATGAATCCTTCATGCCCTAAGGTGGATAGTTCTAGACAGGAGTCAAGACATTGACAAAAGGAGTTATCCTAGCACTTTCCAGCCTTTATAAAATGGGTCTTTTTAGACGGGAGCAGCCAAAAGTTTTTTGGCAACTGGCAAGAGTGTTTGTTACTTAATAGTTTGTCATTTGTAAGGTGGGGATACAATTATATCTGACTATAATCTCTCTGTATATCTATGTTTATGGTTAAATAAAATATAACAGATATTAGTGGGAAATGCTTAGAGAAGATGTTAATAAAATAAGACTCTTGCTACTCAAAGTGTGATCTGCAGTCCAGTAACATCAGCATCACCTCAAAACACGTTAGAATTGCAAACTCTGAAGTACATGCCAGACATTGAATCAGAATCTGCATTTTAACAAGACCCTCAGGTGACTCAGTCACTCAATAAAGTTTGAGGACTATAATGTGTCTTGAACCCGGGAGGTGGAGATTGCGGTGAGCTGAGATCACGCCACTGCACTCCAGCCTGTGCAATAAGAGTGAAACTCCATCTCAAAAAAAAAAAAAAAAAAAAAACAGCAACAAAAAACCTGACCTCAGGTGATTTGCCCGCTTTGGCCTCCCAAAGTGCTGGGATTAGAGGCGTGAGCCACCGCACCTAGCCTGTATCTTAATTTCATAATCTAGTATCCCTGGCTGTTTACATTACTTATGTTGCCACTTATAAAATTGCCTGCCTATTCATTGTCTCCGCATCCCTATTAGACTTTAAGCTCCTAGAGGGCAGGTATCCAACCTGGCATTCCTTTTGAGTCCAACATAGGTTTTATCAATAGAACAAAGGAACTTGAAATTATAAGTCTTCAGCACCTTATACTAAATTGAGTTATGCCAAATAATCTGATAATAATCTGATTCTTTTTTTTTCTTTTTTTTTGAGACGGTCTCGCTCTGTCATCCAGGCTGGAGTGCAGTGGCTCGATCTCTGCTCACTGCAAACTCCACTTCTCAGGTTCAAGCAATTCTCCTATCTCAGCCTTCTGAGTAGCTGCAATTACAGGCACGCACCAGCATGCCAGGCTAATTTTTGTACTTTTAGCAGAGAAGGTGATTCGCCATGTTGTTCAGGCTGGTCTCAAACTCCTGACCTCAAGTGATCCGCCCACCTCAGCCTTCCAAAGTGCTGGAATTATAGGTGTGAGCCACCATGCTCAGCCCCAAATAATCTGATTCTTATGCAACATTAATTTAAACAGATTGTGTTTACCTGAGAGACCTAAAGGGCTATCATGATGCCCTGGATCATTAACCAGCAGTAAATTGCTAACCGCTATTTAATGACATTGTTGGTAGAATACATGGTAAGAGTATTTTGTCCACTCTGCTAAACTTGTAACCACAACATAATTAAATACTCCGGCTAATTTTCAAAATGAGTTTGTATAGAGCGTATTGATATTTCATATATTGCATTAAATTTAGTCAACATGAGACTGATTAGCTGGAATTTATTTAAAATTTGGATTATGATTTTGTTTGTATGGTGTTTATAATCCCCACCTTTCAAAGGAAAAAATAAAATGCATTAACCTTACGGTACTAACAAATCAATTTGCCTGAAGTTCAGCTGTTCCTAGATCAGAGGCTTCCATTCTAAAACTAAGCCAAAAACGTTAAATAATATATTGAATATTTTCCCCAACACATATTTTAGCACTCTATTCAAATTATCTAAAATAAAGATGTTCATGTATTTGGGTACCCAAGATTTTCATAAGAGGCTGTCTCAAGTCAGCTGTATGTGTCAGTTTGGGCAAGTTTCCTAAGTTCTTTGAGCCCATATTTTAATAATTTTTGGCTTTTTAGAAGAAAATATTAAGACCAAATTTATAATGCTATCTGGAACATTTAATGAGATAAGCTTGAAAAAGATTTTTGGCAGATATGTACTCCCTGGTTATTTGTACTACTACTACTTCTAGTACCTCTGCTACCACCATCACTATCATTATTACTAACTAGCATTCCTACTTGCAGCACAATATTTGCTATGAGATCGTTAGGTTGCATATCAGATTCAAACATAATTGAACATTAAAGGTCCACTCTTACATGGTTCACCAGGTAACATCAAAACATAATACTCTAAATTAAAGAAAAGCTTAAGAAAGACAGACAAGCCTGCAGGTCTAAATATCTTTGCTATTAATTCCAAAAATTCTAAATTATAGCTTAATCTAATTGTGGCCTTTCCTTAAGCCTTGGAAAATTAGGCAATTGTCTGTGTTGATTAGTATATTGCCAACAGCTGTGTCCCCCTGTGTCCTCTCCCTTAGTAGAAAGAAATGGTCCTTTTATCACACCCATTGTCAAAGAGCCTCATCTATTTCTCTCTCAAAGAAATGGTCCTTTTATCTCACCCATTGTCAAAGAGCCTCATCTCTCTCTCTTTCTCTCTAACTAGAAGCAGTATAATTTAGGATTAAGAGTATAACCTAAGGACTCAAATAGAGGCTTAAAGCTGTTTTGTGCCACATAATAGCTATGTAAGTTGAAGCATGTTATAACATCGATAAAACAGGGATAATAACAGTGCCTACAACACAGAGTTGTTCTGAAGCTGTTAAATGGGATGTTGCTTACTTTTGCATAGCACTCAACTTTGTGCATTGGATATGGTTAAGTAACTAGTAAATACTATTATTGCCCAGACTTGAAGTATTAACAAAGGGCATAGTCTCTGCCCAGGGGCCATGCTCACTTAATTGTACAGTAAGTTCTCACTTAATGTTGTTGATGGCTTCTTAGAAACTGCAACTTTAAGCAAAATGACATTTAATGAAACTAATTTTACTACAGGCTAATGGATATAAAGAAGAGATAAATTACCATGACCTATTTCTGGTCATAAAAACACCACCAAACTTCCAAATAAAGACCCCAGATGCTTCTAATACTAAATATTGAAACAAATGTGAACTATACATACATTTAAGAAAGATTATGTAAAATAAGTAAGATTATTTACCCAATTTCTGGTGAATCAGTGAGAGACAGCATTCATAGTAGTGGTAGATTAAGGAAACAGTGTTTACAAAGCAACAACTATAAGAAGGACCTCTTATCACTATGCATTTCATAAATAATAAGAAATATGGCAGGTTCGCTAAGTGCTTTCACACCTCATAGTTTATTGTGGTGTATTGTTATGATTGTTCTAGACTTTATAAATGGTTATTCGACAACAATTTGTATTCATTCATTCATTCATTTGTTCATTCAATTTTCCAATCTGTATATCCTAGTTCAGGGCTGAGGGTGGCTGAAGCCTATCTCAAAAGCTCAGGGTGTAAAGCAGGAACCACCTTGGACAAGACGCCATTCTATCACAAGGCACACACACACGCACGCGCACACACACACACACACACACTCACTCAGATTAGGACAATTTAAACATGCCAACTCACATAATGTGCACATCTTTGCAATGTGGGAGGAAACTGGAGTATCCAGAGAAAACCCACACAGACAAAGGGAAAATGTGCAAACCCCACACGGACAGCGGCTTCAGCCTGGAATAGATTTTTTCTCACATCAATGTTATAATGAAACAATATTGAGTGAAATGACGTTACCCAAAGACCTGCTATATTCCCAATAGAGGACACATTTCAGTGGGCTGACCTTAGGAACTGGCGAGCCCAGGTTGCCTTAACCTTTTAAGCTTCTTTTCTTCTCACCTCTAGAATTGGGTTCTCTCAGAATGCTGATTAATACAATATCTTTAAATTGCCCTAGCTCATGGTAACCTACTGACTTCCTAACCCCTTTCTCAAGCTCATTGATTTTGCCTTCAGAGTTAGAAAGAGCCTTGACCAACTATCTTGTCCGAACTCCCATTTGAGGCATTACAGTTATGCCTGCATTCCCAGTGTTCACTCAGCAACAGTTTTCAACATTTCTAATGTTGGAAAGTTCACTACATAATTAAACAACCTATTCCATTTCTGGATAGCTCTTCATTATGAGAAACTTATTCTTTCTTTGGAGCAGAAATCATTGCTCTTTGTTACATGAAGCTAATGATACTGGTTTCAGCTTTTGGAACAGAATAGGATAAGTCTAAAGGCTACTCCACGAGATAGAGCTCCATGTATTTTAAGATTGCTCTCATGTCGGCCAGGCATGGTGGATCATGCCTGTAATCCCAGCACGTTGGGAGGCCGAGGCGGGAGGATCACTTGAGGTCAGGAATTCCACATCGGCCTGGCCAACATGGTGAAACCCTGTCTCTATTAAAAATACAAAAATTGGCTGGGCGTGGTGGTATCTGCCTGTAATCCCAGCTACTCGGGAGGCTGAGGCAGGAGAATCCCATGAACCTGGGAGGTGGAGGTTGCATTGAGCTGAGATCGTATCACTGCACTCCAACCTGGGTGACAAGAGTGAAACTCCGTCTCAAAACAAAACAAAACAAAAACAAACAAAAGATTGCTTTCATGTCTTAATGCTTAAAATGTAATGTTGAACACAACTGAATATAGTTTTAGAGACCTTATTTTACCAGAATAGAAAACAGTGGGACAATTATTTTTTCTTTGACTTAGATGTTAACTATTAATAATCCAATGTCTATATTGAGTTTGGTAAAAAGAATTCACTTATGGTTGAACTTGCAGGATGAGATTGCTTTAAAAAGCATACTGCCTTTCAAAATGTATGTGCCCTTTTACTATTCATCCATGGGTTTGTTAAAACCTCAATTCATTCAAGGAAAAAGTTTCTCTTCTTATTTTCTATAAATAGATTGCTAATAAGTTTAAATTACTTTTACTAGCAGCAGCATGTCTTACAAAAGTAGGTTTCCTGTTTGAGAGGCTCAGTTTGACAAGTACTCTTGGTAAGCAAAAAATTGTGGACTTCGAGAATGAGAAAAGCTGATAGATGTAAGTGGGCCTGGAACTATTAGCTAGGTATTATGGATAGGAGCTGGCCTGGTATTCCCAGCTAGGCTATGGTGTTCTCCTGTGGAACATCAATAGTTTCACAGAACACCAACTTCAGACAAGGCCATTGTGTGACCATAGTGGATCAAGACAAAAGTAAGACCACCTTCTTTTGCATATTTCCCAACCACTGCATTCACCTTGCTTCATTCATCTGCATTCTAGATAAGAATTATAAAAACCCAGTCATGAAATCACCTGATTCCTCACAGCATCCATCCAATCTGGAGAAGAGTCCCACTGCCTTGAGCTCTCTTCAGAATCACCTACTATAAAGCCAAATCCTAAATCTTCCTACTGAGATGGCTCACAGTTCTCCATGGAGTGCTCTCTCCCTCATTTCTCAACAACGAGTTAATAAAATCCATCTTTCTTTGAGTATAGGTGTGCTCCTGGTGACCTTGGCTGAAGGGCATTGCCATCTTGTTACTGATGTGACACATAAAATAAAAAAGACTACCTGGAATTTTATCAAATGCAAAACCTACTATATATTTCCTATGACCTATAAAACACAAGTATGTCAATGTATTAATAGGATGATGCAAATTTGGACATTAAATCCTTTAATAAGGGCCTATTTTTGTGTTTGTTACCATGAACTGAAAATCATTTTCTGATGGAAATCTTGCCTTTGGCTTAGAGTTTCACCCTTAACTTCTGCTATGATCTGAGTATTTGTCCCTCCTATCCTCGATAGTGTTAGGAGGTGAGGCCTTTGGGAAGTGATTGGGTTTTCAGGGTGAAGCCCTCATAAGTAAGATTAGTGCCTCTACAAAAGAGGCCCAAGGCAGCTCCTTTGTCTCTTCCATCATGTGTGGACACATAGAAAGCACCATCTAAAAACTAAAAAGTAGACCCTTAGCAGATATCATATCTGCCTTGATCTTGGACTTTCCAGCCTCCAGAACTTTCAGAAGCAAATTTATGTTGTTTATAAGCCACCCAGTTTATAGTATTTTGTTATAGCAGCCTGAATGGACTAAGGTAACATCCTTTAGAACAGAATTTAGATGAAATTTTGTTCAGGCACCTGTTCTTTGGGCACCTCAGTTCTCATAAGAGAATCAATCCTATCTGCCACTCAGCTGATAAAACATTTAATGCTCCACTTGATTGGCAAAAGGGTGCCAGTACATCAGGTTTGTGCCAGAAAGGATAAGCTTGGATTCAGGATGGCTCAATACACTTCAAAAGCTCAGCCAAGAAAAACAATATTTGTAAAGATTAGGGGAAAGAGACCGTCCGTATATTCCTCTAGATAGTCTAAAATCTACTCCTGGAATAAGCCAGACAGATAGAAGACTGTTAATACTTGGATCTTGACTGATTCCCCAGATAAGAGATTTTACCCAATGACACTTTTGCATGACTCCACTGGACAAGGTTGAGGACATTTTAAAATAAAAGTTTTGTGATCCTTGATACTGTTTTTTACATTAATGTCATATCCCCTCCATGCAACTCATGAGAGAATACTCTTAGTGTTGAGTATCCTCTGAACAGTTTTTATTTTTTAATTTATTTCTCATAAACATTGTGACTCTTATAGTTAATCATCCTTTCTTAATGCCCAATTTCCATAGAGACAAGTTAATGGTTTAGTTTTAGGACTATGTACACTACATATTGGAATTACACAGAACTTCTAAGCACGCACTTAGTGTGTCTCTTTGTATCTTCTTTTAAAATTGATTTTTTCTTTATTATATGGATCCTTGTAAGCCATCTTAAGTCATTTCAGACTGAAATAGGGGAATAAATTAGTAAATAATAATTACTGAGAATAGATTTAGTGAGTTGTAGGAGTTCAGATACCAGTCAAAATGTGGGATGCTCACCTATCTTAACTTTATAAATGAAGTTCATTTGATTCCAGATTCACTTTCTCACTGTATCTTAACACTGCTTCCTTGCTTCCTTGCTTCCTTGTATAGTACAATTTTTATCATTGATTTAGCCAAATCAGTATATATTAAATCCACCTTGGAGTGTTCATTAGCAAGTTGCATTGTTAATTACTTTAGTGGGTTGTTTAAATGGCCGTGGTTAATTGGGAACACTCTTCACATTTTTTCTGGACTAATGCATAGCAAGTTTACACCGTTGTTTTGTTTTGTTTTGTTTTGATTTTTGCACTCACATTGTAGAAACTTACAGGCCTTGAACACTTCTGGGTCTCTTCCACAAGATTTATTGTCATGCCAGATGTCTTGCTTTTGCACTATTTCAAGAGATCTTATTGCTTGCTTACTTAGTTAAAATGTTCCTCTTTACACTTACTTTGCGTCTGAATTATATTCCCAGCATCAGTAATTTGAAAGCCACATACATGAATAATATACCCACTGCACGTCAACCTTGAGAGAAGACAGTTCTGAGGAGAGTGTCCTAAGGGGGAACCTTCCAGGGAGGCCCTAAGAGGGTAACTTCTCATCCAGCTGTTGTGCTCGAATTATATGAAAGTTTAAAATAAATTCCAACACCAAGTATAAGTGGCTTTTACCAGTTTGCTTTTTGTTTGTTTGTTTGTTTGTTTTCAGAGTGTCTCTTGCTTTGTTACTCAGGCTGGAGTGCAGTGGTGCGAACCTGGCTCACTGCAGCCTTGAATTGCTGGGCTCAAGAGATCCTCCCATCTCAGCCTCCTGAGTAGTTGGAACTACAGGAGTGCGCCACCACACCCAGCTAATTTTTGTATTTTTTGTAAAGACAAAGTTTTGCCATATTGCCCAGATGGGTCTCAAACTCCTAAGCTCAAGCAACCTGCCTGCTTTGGCCTTCCAAAGTGCTGGGATTATAGGCATAAGCCACTGCACCCAGCTCCAGTTTGCATTGTTAATGAAATAAAAGCTCAATATACTTTCAGCAATTTTATTGGGCAATTTGACTTGAAGAAAAACAAACATAAGGTATTTTTAAATAACCATAGAATTTTAGGTAGACATTTATTTTCCCTTTTTTTTTTTTTTTTTTGAGACGGAGTTTACCTCTTGTTGCCCAGGCTGGAGTACAATGGTGTGATCTCAGCTCACTGCAACCTCCACCTCCTGGGTTCAAGCAATTCTCCTGACTCAGCCTCCCAAGTAGCTGGGATTACAGGCATGCATCACCACGCCTACCTAATTTTGTATTTTTAGTAGAGATGGGGGTTTCACCATGTTGGTCAGGCTGGTCTTGAACTCCTGACTTCAGGTGATCCGCCCGCCTCAGCCTCCCAAAGTGCTAGGATTACAGGTGTGAGCCACTGTGCCTATTTTCAACTCAGAAATACATTACATGAAAACATGTAGTAAAAACAGCCTTATTAAGAATTTGTAAAGGTAAAAATGAGAAACTATACAAAGACACTGTATAGTGGTGTGGTGGACAAAAATGGTGTCTATAGCTGCCGTATTGTAAATTGCTTATTTTAAAAACTGCAGGCCTGTGACTCGTCCCAGCTACAATGGGCAGACACAGATTGCTTGTGTTGTAACACTACAGAAGGCCAGGGTTGATCCAGCTGGGGTGCCCTGAGCCAAAGTAAAACATGAAGCCAGTATCTAAGGGGTGAAGCAAGGTTCAAATTCTGGGCATTGCAAATACAAACAACAAATGCAAAGGTCTAGAAACAAGTTCGAAGGCAGAGTGACTGGGCCAAAGGTCTAAAACTAAGTAAGGTGGTAGAGCAAGTACAAATTGCCCACACAAGGTCAGTGAGCTCTGGGCAATTGCTATGGATATGAATGAGTGTTTGTGGCTTTTAAGAGCTGTGACTAGCACGGAGGGGAGGAAGATGAGATCGTCTTAAAAACCTTAAGGGGCAGAGGAGGAAAATTCAGAAGTTGGCTGTAAAATCAACTTTAAATTAAAAAAACGCCAAAGTGCGTTCCAGAGCCCAGATGTGGCCTTTCATAAAAGGGTAACGGCCTAGGTTATACAAGGTAGCAAAATGCTGTACATTCCCATCTGTTCGTAGTCTTACAATTGTAATATACTTTGACTACATAAGCATTTTCATAGCTTTATTTTAATGATCACAACCCAGTTAATCATTTAAAAGTTTTCCATATTACCTTCCATGCTGTCCAAATTTTTCCCATCAATGAAATAAATATGTTTATGGCAAACTGTAAAATGTTCGAGGTCACCTTGGAAATGCAACTGAGTTTAACAAGAAAATAGTAAGGTAAATGTAACTGTCCTTCAGATAAATACATGATTTGAAGACCTCTGTTGTTACAGTGAAAGAAGACTTGCACTTATACAAACAACATAAAACCTGCTTTCTTCAAACTTCATCCCCAAGCCTGACAGCTCAGACTAAATGATCCCAAGTTAGTTAGATGATTATCTCATTAGCGCTACTGAGTATGAAGCCCCAACAACGTTCTAGACGCTGTCCTGGGTGCTATATACATCCATTAATATGCTCAACAGTTCTGTGACACAAGCGTTTGTGCAGACAAGTAAACCAGAGCTCAGAGAAATCATGTTGCCCCAAATCACACAGTTACCAAGTGGCAGAGATAGGATTTGGATTTTGGAATAAATGTGGAGTTTTAATTGTGTCTGCTATGACACATTGCTTCCTATGATGTGTATTTGTCCTAATCCAGGAAAATGGAAGGGAGTAGGGCCCAGGGGTAGTGGAGGGGAGTCCCATAAGAGGGAGAGATGTGGGGTGAAGGCCCAACCTGAGTCTGACCTGCAGCGGGATTTGTATTAGGTTTTGTCTGCTCCATAAAATCTGTTGGTTATATGTATTTTCCCCCATTTCTAGTTCTAAAAATGTGTTCCCCTTCATTAAAAAACAACGATGAAACAATAACATATCCTTGGAGGAAAATGCATTCTGAGATGCTCTCCAGGAAGTGAAGGTAGATTGGTATTCATTCACTGATCCAAAGTTGGTCTCATAGGTGCTTCCATTTTTGTTAAAGTAGGGAAAAATTGGAGAAAGCACACTGTTATGATTACACATAGCAAAGCTGTCTGGGAAGTGATGGTTAACAGTCACCAAGGCCTGTGAAAGTGCTCCATGGGGCTGCAAGCACCATCATGATCTTGGTCACACTTCTGAGCTAATCAAGCTTCAGTCTCATATTTGTGAAAATTACATAAATCAATCTGCAAGGCCATGTGGATCTCCTCATTCTGTCTGTCACACCTCAGAAGAATAATTTTCTTTATGTGCAGAATTTTAAAAGAACAAAAAGTTTTATGCAACAGTGCTGATGGGATTCAGGACACATTACCCCAAAATATGGCACCATGGCATTTGACAACAGCAGAGACAGGAAGGTCACTCTTACCTTCTTCTCGCTCCCCTCCCCAGAAGAAGGCCATAAATCCCAGGAAGGATTTTCTAACCTTCCCCTGAAGCAGGTCATAGGACCCTCATTCAAGAGGTACCCTCCCTACACCCAGAGGAAAAGAACATCCTTATCTCTGAAGACACAGGGTCACAGAGAGAAACTTGGACAGGCTTTGCTAAGTTCTGCCAAGTTATTATCATTAAATCATACCCCCTGTGTCCAATTACATTTTTCCACGTCTGTCCCCTTTCCATCAAACTCAGCATAAAAATACATAGTTTAGCCGGGCCTGGTGGCTCATGTGGGTAATCCCAGCACTTTGGGAAGCTGTGGTGTGAGGGGTGTGAGGATGGCTTCAGCCCAGGAGTTAGAGACCAGCCTGGGCAAGACGGTGAGACCTCATGTCTACAAATTAAAAGAAAAAAATTAAAATTAGCCAGGTAAGGCAGCACAGCCTCAGAAGGCTGAGGTGGGAGGGTTACTTAAGTCCAGGAGGTTGAGGCTACAGTGAACTATGATCACTGCACTCCAGTCTGGGTGACAGAGTGAGGCACTGTCAGAAATAAATAAATAAATAAATAAATAATAGATAGATAGATAGATAGATAGATAGATAGATAGATAGATAGATAGATAGATAGATAGATAGATAGATAGATAGATAGATAGATAGATAGATAGACAGGTTTAACTATTTCTTGGGACTTTGCTTCCTTATGAAGGCTTCCATGTCACATAAAACTCAACCAGGGACCATAAGAGGGTCAAGGAATATCTTTCATTCCTTTTAGTACAAACAGGCCCAAGTACATATCAAATTTAGGGTTATTACTACTGATACAATGAATAGTTTCAATTAAGTGTATATCTTGAATTTGCTACATAGTTATTTTTCATATATTTTTATTAAAAGTACATTGCTTTAGAGATGGCATCAACTTTCAGTTGCAATTAAAAATCCCCAGGTATTAGCTATGTTTAACTGACAGTTATTATTTAATATTTGTCCTCTTTTTAAACGTAAAAGTCAAAGCAAAACCTTTCTATAGGTGCTTTCTATCTGAACATTCTTCTACAGTTGTTTGCATGGTACAACATAACACGGTGATCAAAATCACCAGTTTATATAATTTGGATCTGAAATAAAGCACTGAGCTCTATTAGGCTGAATCATAAAATTGTCATTTTCATATGTAGTAAATGATAAAATATCAGAAATTTCATATGAGATATATAGACACGTATAAAATAAACTATTCTGGCTGCAAAAGTTTGTGGACATAAAGCTGCAATGAGAAAAATGATAATATAATGAATTATTATGAAATTAAGATATTACAAAATTAAACTAGCACCAATTAAGCACAGACAATGATAATGAAGTTATTTCTGAAGACTTATTGTCTGCACTTGGGAACTGAGTTTATGTTACCTATTTATGTTGCTACCTGCTGATAAAACCACAACACGTCATTATTTATAGGGTGCTAAAGGAAAAAGCTTACCATTACCACATTTGAGAAAGTCAATAAACATTTTTCATGGATGGATTTTAGTCAATGATTACACTTAGATATAGCATTTTAAAGTACTCAGCCCCAAAATGTGTTTATCTAAACACTCATTTCTAACTGCGTGTTTCTATTGCATTTATATATTTTACAACCTCCACTCTTTTTTTTTTCTTTTTTTTTTTTTAATTATTATACTTTAGGTTTTAGGGTACATGTGCACAATGTGCAGGTTTGTTACTTATGTATCCATGTGCCATGTTGGTTTGCTGCACCCATTAACTCGTCGTTTAGCATTAGGTATATCTCCTAATGCTGTCCCTCCCTGCTCCCCCCACCCCACAACAGTCCCCGGAGTGTGATGTTCCCCTTCCTGTGTCCATGAGTTCTCATTGTCCAATTCCCACCTATGAGTGACAACATGCGGTGTTTGGTTTTTTGTCCTTGCGATAGTTTACTGAGAATGATGTTTTCCAGTTTCATCCATGTCCCTACAAAGGACATGAACTCATCATTTTTTATGGCTGCATAGTATTCCATGGTGTATATGTGCCACATTTTCTTAATCCAGTCTATGGTTGTTGGACATTTGGGTTGGTTCCAACTCTTTGCTATTGTGAATAGTGCTGCAATAAACATACGTGTGCATGTGTCTTTATAGCAGCATGATTTATAGTCCTTTGGGTATATACCCAGTAATGGGATGGCTGGGTCAAATGGTATTTCTAGTTCTAGATCCCTGAGGAATCGCCACACTGACTTCCACAATGGTTGAACTAGTTTACAGTCCCACCAACAGTGTAAAAGTGTTCCTATTTCACAAATGGGATCTAATTAAACTAAAGAGCTTCTGCACAGCAAAAGAAACTACCATCAGAGTGAACAGGCAACCTACAGAATGAGAGAAAATTTTTGCAATATACTCATCTGACAAAGGGCTAATATCCAGAATCTACAATGAACTCAAACAAATTTACAAGAAAAAAACAAACAACCCCATCAAAAAGTGGGCGAAGGACATGAACAGACACTTCTCAAAAGAAGACATTTATGCAGCCAAAAAACACATGAAAAAATGCTCATCATCACTGGCCATCAGAGAAATGCAAATCAAAACCACAGTGAGATACCATCTCACACCAGTTAGAATGGCCATCATTAAAAAGTCAGGAAACAACAGGTGCTGGAGAGGATGTGGAGAAATACAACCTCCACTCTTACCACTAACCACTATTAAGAGGACTGAAGTCTCAAATACTAAAAGCACATAATAATGCAAAACGTTTTGGGAAGACTATTGCAATAAAAATCAGTAAAGCTATTACCATGTTTAAAAAAGAAAATCAAGTAACTATTAAAGGCCTTAAATTCAATATATGTTAGCGTATCTGGAAAGCTCTTCAATCATAATGCCCTATATTTGCTTACCAGTTTATATTTTTCCAAAAAGTTTATATATATATATATATATATAAATAGCTTATATTATGCCTCACAGGAAGCCAGCGTAAGAGGCACAGAAGATAATAATCTTGTCACATGAAACGTGGAGAAAGCGAATCTCAGTGAGATTGAATGACCTATGGGGTCAATTTATGGTTAGGGGCAAAACTGGGTGGGACATAAATGTCAGTCTTCTGATACCTTTGCCCAGGGCCATGTGCACTTTGCTGACAAACTTGACCCAACAGTCACCAAACATACTGGTCTGGGAAGTGTGCAAAGTCTCCTGCTGGTACCAACATGGGCTGATTTCACGGGCTTCAGGACTGGGTTCATCCGTTTACTTGTGGGTACTGCATATCTTCATATCCTGAAGTTGTGACGACAACTCTAAAATGTTTGCACTGGAAGCTTAAAAGAACCTTGTAGGAAGATGAGGACTAAAATGGGAGCACTTGCGGGAATGAGGAGAGTATATGAAGCAATACCCTCTCTATCTATAAGTGAGAACAGCCCTGGGGATGAAGTTGTCTAGAACCAATGCTAAGAACAAGTGACCGTTTTGCTCGCTACTGTCTAAATATCTTCACATATTCCCATTTCCATGCCTTTCTCAAGCTTTCCCCTTACAGAAACACACTCCCTTCTCTTTCCTGTGTGAAAGCCACGCTTCCTCTTTTGGAATCCTCCACTTACAGAATTGTGGGTTTGCTGCCGGGCGCGGTGGCTCATGCCTGTAATCCCAGTACTTTGGGAGGCTGAGGCGGGCAGATCATGAGGTCAGGAGATAGAGACCATCCTGGCGAACACGGTGAAAGCCTTCTCTACCAAAAATAAAAAAAAAAATTAGCTGGGCGTGGTGGCAGGTGCCTGTAGTCCCAGCTACTCGGGAGACTGAGGCAGAAGAATGGTGTTAATCAAGGAGATGGAGCTTGCAGTGAGCCGAGATAGTGCCACTATACTCCAGCCTGGGTGACAGAGCGAGACTGTGTCTCAAAAAAAAAAAAAAAAAGAAAAAAAAGAAGAAAAAAAAGAATTTCACAGGTGAGGAAACTGAGGCTAGAAGAGTTTAATTTGCCCAAGTACACACAAAATAAGATTTTGGTTTCCTAACTCAGTGAAGTGAGTTTTACCCTCTGTACTGATTGCCAATTTCTGCATTAATCTTTCCTTTTACAATTAGTTATATTTCCATATGTACTGTATATTTCTTGCCAGAAAACAAAACTGGAAGCCCCCCAAAGGAGCTAGTTAGCATTGTTGTATTCTCCTTCCAAGGCCTGGTACCATTTCCTTCTCATGACCTGGTGAGCTGAAATGCTAACAAAAGGCTGCCTTTCTTCCAGAGCAACTTTAGAGAGAAGGAATTTTTTGGCTATTCCCTTCCCCATCTTACTTAGAAGTATTCCCCGTTCTTTGGGTATCTGGCCCTCTGGCCAAGTGATGGTGCTATGAAACACATACGGAGGCTCCCAGGGCTTCTCCACTCTTCTAGCAAGCTCCTGACACACCACTATGAAACAGGATGCTGACTTACAAAAACTAGAGCGAAAACTAGAGGAATGTCACTACCCAGAAATACTTTCTAGAAGGTCAGTGACAGCCACGTAGATATGGAAGAAAAGTTTTCTTATTACAGCCCTCCAAGGAACAAGCAGTAATAAAGGTTTTTCTTTTTCTCCGCTTAAAAATTAATAATCCATTTCAGAGCTGATTTCAGTGTAATCAGAGGTACAGTTTTTGCTTATTGATTATTTAAAATATCATTGAACATGTACATGTAAGAAAAGGATTTCAAACTTACAGCAAAAATGTCATCTCTATAAAGTCATCCTGGCTAGTCTATCTAGGTGGTCTCTCTCTACTGATCCTCTTTAGTACTGTATTGAAACTCTTTTTTTTAAAAAAAATAGTTGATTGTGTATGTGACTAAATTCTCCTACTTAAATGTTAATGTTTTGAGTGTTCTATTCTTATTTGATTTTTTCCTCTAAGATCATGGTGTGTGATAAATCCTTAATATATATCAATTGAATACAAATAAAATAATCAGAGTTGGCAATTATCTGATGTTATGAAGTTGGTATGAAATAAACGAAGTTTTTCACTTTTAATATATTTATGTATTCCCATTTAAGGTGAATCAGAGAGAATGAAGAAAGAGATAAACATTAATTTAAAAAGAAATATGGGTCTTCTGCTAGCAAAGTGTGCTAAAACAGTGTGTGAGATTATCAGCTGATTCACTGTGGTTCAAATTCATAGTAGCAAGAAAGGAAAGTAAGAGTTTTTATTTCGATTTTAAGTATTCCTTTAGTATTATTCATGATGACAATATCTTTCCTAAAAAAGTAACAATTTCTAAATTTCCAAAAAAGAAGAATGAAACTTAAGGTTCACTTTTGAAGTTTTTTCTAAAGTAAGGTGCTTTTAGCAAACATGAGGCAGTGAAAATGGTTACTTTTGACTCTGCAAGGTGTTAGTAACATTGAAACTAACCTAAAGCCCTAGCCCAGGAGGCCAAAATGTAGGTTCTGTGATAATTTACAACCCTCCATCCTTCAGTTTCTTCACTGCCTTTTTGGGTCCTTATAATCACCTAAGAGGTCATACGATAAAATGACATTCTCACAAGTGTGACAGTAATTGTAATAGTCCCAGCTGTGACTTGGTCTCAATAACTATTCAGTTGGCCCACGTGAGGGTGATCATACAGTGCTTTTGCAGCTATTCTAACAATGGATCCTTTGAGACACCGTTTTTTTTTTTTTTTTTCTTGCAAAGCCTTGTAGTCAACACACCAGGATGACTTTAAAGTGCCATTTATTAAATAATCAAGGTCATGTGCAGGGTGCTATTTTACAGTCACTTAGATATACATGATACTAATTTTAAATTTCAGGAACCCAATTTCATTTTTGCATCTTAACAAAATGTACAGTGTTCTCTGGTAATAGGGGAAAGGCTTCTATGTGTCCCTAAGTTATTACCCAGAATATATGCATGATTACAATCATTACAACTCTACTTTTAGGAGCTTGCAATCTGAATTTCCAGAAAAAAAAAAAAAAAGCCAGAAACAAAACAAAACAAAAACAATAGTGGGGCTCAAGAGAAAGAAATTCCTTTCAGGTTTTTTTTTTTTTTTTTTTTTCCCAGTTGTAAAGATTTTTAAGTGTATTTTGGCCTTTCTTCTCACTACCCCTTGGTTGACTTGTGTATTAAAGAGTTTGCTATCTATTTTGAAACTACTCTATTAACAAATTCCTCACACTTTGGGGAGAAATAAGAAAAATGAAAGGGGTCAATAATAGGTACATAACTCAGTAAAGATTAGTTTGTTATAAGTAATAGTATTTCCTGTGGAGCTCACTTAAAGCAGTCAGTGATTTTGTAAATTTGATATTAATGAGTATAAAGAATTATCAAAGGGCATGTACTATTTGGTCTTATATTAAATATTTCCCATGCCGATGCTCATGAGTATTAAGCTTAAAATTGTCCCGCTGAAAGGGACACACAGAGTAGAAAAACTACCCGAGAATCAGAGTGCTGGCTTAAAGTCCTATATTCTCCTCTACACTGAACTTTTGTTGTGATTCATTTTTTCTGTGCCTCCATTTCTTCATTTACAAAATATATGTGACTTTATACTCATGGTCACATCCCTGGCTTGAGAAGTGTTTAATTTTTGATAAAACTGATATGGATAATTCATCCAAGTTTTATATACACACAAACACGTATGTGTGTGTGTGTACACATATATTTGCCACCCACTGTCACACCTGAGCAACTTCAATATTGGAAAACAATCCTACAAAGAAGAAAATGAGAAAAGAATAAGAAAAAATAGGGACTCAGGTAGAGAAAGAATAAATAAAGGTATCTGCATGGGGACTTACAGACAAAAGGAAATATTCACCAAAGGCATGCAGCTTGAAAGATGACAAAAGAAAAAAAAATTACATGTGCCATGCCCACACAAAGCAGGGATAAACAGGGGAATTATGAGGGTGAGAAGGTTGAAGTTGAGAAAAAAAAATTATTGAGAGGAAGAAAGGAAAATGAAGATCAACATTAATAATTGAGATAGAGATATTAAAATCAGCAAACAGATTTAGATGGGGTTAGGACTATACATTCATTTTCAACATGGTGAGTTTGAAGTGACAGCAGAATATTCATGCACAGATGTCCAACTGACATTTGGACAGTTGGGACTGAAGTTCAAAAGAGAGGTGAGAGTTACAGATTGGTTTTGAGGAGTATTCTGGAGGTGATAATTGAAGCCATGAAAGTGGATAGAGTTTCCAAGGGAGAATGAATAAAATAGCATGGAAAAATGTCAGATCAGATGTGGCAAAATGTAATCATTGGAACACTTAAATTATCATCTTCTAAGATAATTTATGATGTAAACATTAATCTAAATACTTTAAAAAATTTTTAATTGTGTTTAAAAACATGCAAAAAATTATTTTGTAGTTTCAAAAGACAGGTGTTACAGAAATTGAACCTTTATTTTTATGAGCACATCAACAATAATATACAACTAGAAATTATTTGTGGGCTTCAGCAGTAGACAGAACTGGGTTTGACTTTCTGTTCTTCCCTTTGATAGCCTTTTATCTGCTTTCTGATAGCATGCTCTTAACCATTACACAATCATCCTGCTCTTATAAAGCTGGATTATCTGCTGAGAGCATCAGGAATTGTCATCTAGGATAATGAGAGAAGGCTGATCATGGACAACATATAGCCTTTCTAGTAGATGCCACTGAGGCATAGCTCAGGATTTATGAAGATGTTAGGTTGCATCAACCTGGAACTTTCTCAGGCATTTTACACTCAGGTGTCCTAGGGAAAGGTAGAGGTGGTAATTTGTAGTTGGTGATCTTGGGTAGGTGTTGCATAAAAATAGAGGAGCAAGGTTGGAACAGGGATTCATCACAGAGGTTTAGCAAAAACTTAGCAGTGATACGCATAAAATCTTTGGAGTAAATGAACACACACGTGTCAGGATTAATAGAAGGAAAGGAGACAAGAAGCAGACAAACTAGGAAGATACTGAGATCAAGAGGTGGAGGTCTCTGAGAAATGGGAAAGAAGGGGTGTTAGGTAGGTGTGCTCTCACAAGAGAGATGAATTAGTGTTTGTTCTAGCAAGTGCAAGATTCTGGGCAGGTGAGTAGGTAGTTGAAATAGAATGGCCAATGGAGTGAGACTAGGTTATTTGTCAGGTCACTTATATGCATGTTGAAATACAGATTAGCATGAAAGACTACAGTTTAGCCTCCAAAGTTTTCAGTGATCAGGAGGCAGTTGACAGTGAGAGGTAGATGACAGTGAAAATAAGTATTATATTAAGTTGGTGCAAAAGTAATTGTGGTTTTTGCAATTAAAAGTAATTGCAAAAATAGAATTGAGGAAAGAAGATTTTAGACCAAGGTGGAAGACTAATGCCTAGAAGAAGTGGGGAGGATGCAGACTATCTGTTCTTTCTCCTGATCTGACATCAGGGTTGTGGGGTTTGAGAGAACGAGTTGCCTCTTTTTGGAATGAATGAATGAACCCTCAGGGGTTGGGCAGATTTCAACCCACGCAGGAAGCAAAGAGATCACTGTCTGAATTATTAACTAAGAAACATGTATCTGGGGGACAGCAGGAAAGGTTGCAGGGGATAGGCTAAAGTAAGAATGAAGTAGCCTTAGAAAAGTAAGGACAAGAAGGTATTAGTGAGTTAGGAGGGAGAAAGCTATGGAGGGCATAGGATTTGGGGCAGCTGATAGAAAACCACAAGGAGGAGAGGCATGCTGTCTCAAATACCATAGCATGCTCACATCCCTCAGGACACACATGCTCCCCTCACTGGGAAGTAATAATGACCATGATGAAGTTTGTGAAAGATTCACAAATGCTCTATTAGGGTACATGCTTCCATGGAGTTCACCAAAGGGAAGCAACAGACCCAGATGGGATGTGGCAGTGATGTACATAAAGATGTTCCATGTTACTGAGAATTACATGTACACATTCTACATTTTTCCTACTTAAAAAAATCAATCACTATTAGAGCATTAAAAGGAGTGTTTAAAAGGAGTGTTATTTGTATTAACTTTTCTTGTTTTATTCGTGTTCCTTCTTTATTCACTCCCTATTCCTGATGTTATGTGTCTTTCTGCAGCAGACTCAATGTGGCACAGATGTCCTATACACTGTAGTGGAAAGGAAATGGTTTCCTTAGCAACAATAACCACACAAAAGCCAGCAGAATTTTCTTTGCTGCTCATGTGCCATTTTCACAGTTTAAGGAAGCCAAACAGTAGGAAAGAATAATAAACATCTGATTGGAACATATTGCAATGGAGACATATAGTATGAATGCAAAAAGGCATCTGCTATTTATAAACAGTTGATGGTGATTTTAAGTGACCCAAACTTAATCAACGTGATTCATTTTTTTTCACAGTGAAACAGGTAAAAAATCATACTATATCTAGTTGAGTGGAGTGAAATATACCCCTTCAAGATACCTTCACTGTCACTGAAATCTGATCATTGTAAATACGTTTTTGAGCCACTACAAGATAATGTCCTGGGCAATAATTGGATGTGTGATAGGCAGAGAAAGATTTGTTTTGTTGTTCAAAGAGAGCCTCCATGAATTTACTGTTCCTAACTGCATCCCCCTAGAAGGGATTCTTAGGATTTATATCTCTTCTAGGCTTCTGCTACTGAATTTTTGCTTTGCAGCTTCCCATTTTAGCAGTTCTAAAGTGAAGCTTGAAGGCCTCATAATTATGTATGAAAATACATTCATTTTCCCCTCCATCTCTTTATTTTTCTCTTTGTGAGTTTTTTTTTTTTTTTTTTTTTAATGAGTGGTCATTTGATTGGAATTTCTCGCCAGAAAGTTCACCTGCTGACAACATGGTAGTAATGGTAATAAGAGTCTGGTAAAGAAAAAAATAATTTGCAAATATGTGCAATTATTATAAATTGGTAGGAATGTTTTTAAAGTCTCTATTAAAGTCTTAATGTCCTGCTGAGCCATCCTTGCAAGATGACAGGGTACAAACGAAAAAGTTTTATAATTTGAAAGAGGAAAAATTCAAAGATGATTGCTAAACATGCAAGACAATTACTAGCTTAGGGGAAATTTTATTTGGGCTACTAAAGGACTGCTTCGCAGAGACCATGGGGGCTGCATTCAACCCTCAAAGGCCACCTGGGGCAGCAGGCACCTTCCTGGGCCTGAGCACGGTGATGATTCGTGGAGTCTCCTCAAGCACTTGGCCGTTAGCTTTATGATGCAAAGCCACATTGATTCTAGGATTACGAGTTTTTGGAAACCAGGAGTGTGAAAAACAACAGACAAGAGCCCCTCAAGAGATTCAGTAAATGAGCCAGAGCTGAGGTCCTAAACAGAAATTAACTCAGTGCCATATGACCCCAGTCATCCACAGCCATGTTTTAAATCCCCCGGCAGATGACTTTTCTCAGAGGCAATTCTAAGAGCTATGATAAATTCTGTTGGAAGAAGTAGTTGGTGCCCCTTCAAGGACAAAATGCCCATATGCTTTTCCATATCACATCTTACAAATAAAAATACCCAATGCCTATGTCAAGTCCAATCTCCACAGGTGCAGAGTTACTGGAAAGAGAGTATCCAATGAACAAGATTATAGTCAAAATATTACGCACTAACGTTATCAAAATCAATCCATAGTATCTTATCACAAATATAGTGTTTGAGACTGCAAACAAGTCTAGGAAGTCTGTAAGACTCTTAAATTCTATTTAATTTGAGGCCTAAATTAAATTGGATTAGATCAAAGTCATATTTGAATAGGTATTTTTTTTTAAGTTGGTAACACATATTACACAGAATATGATTAATTTCTATGATAAAAGGGAAACTGTAAATTTTCAAATTTTGTGGGTATGGGAGACCCATCAACTCTAAAAGATCACAACCAAATATGCTGTGCCACGCCAAGGTTAACTGAGCAGGTAAGGATAACTGTGGAAAAACCCCACACAACTGCCTCATAATCTGACTGGGTGCTCTTCTGGGGAGTGAGGCTAGGCTCATGGATACCAGCTTTAATGTTATTCTGCTCAGCGTTTTAGTATTATAGGCATTAATCTGATTTAATCTGTAATCTTGGAACAACCCTGAAAGTCAACACTTCACATTTACTATATTAAAATATAAGAAAAACATTCTGCTTTAGATTAATTTCATAACCACTAAATACTTGTACATTTTTGTGGCGATGCCAGGAATCTTGTCTGCTCAATCCACTTATTTATCAACTTCAATGCTGACACAGTTTCAGGTTAGCAAAGAAAGTTGGATAATTTTCGAAGTTATTTGCAAGTAAATTTATTGCTTTTTGATTATAATAAGGTCTTTAATGTAAGAAGTTAGGAGCCATAGTCTTTATTGTCACCAAAAGCCTGAACGATCACCTCTTATATAACTGTGATTAGAAAGTGACCTCAAAATGTTACCCTCAGTCTATACAACCTTAAATATTATATTCAGTTAAAGCATGTGGGTTTGGCAGTCATTTAGGTCTGAATTCCAAGTATAACATTAATGTTCAGTCCAGGGCAAGTTACTTCATCTCATGTCTTTGACCTTCTTTTCTTTCTTTTTTTTTTTTTTTTTGAGACGGAGTCTCGCTCTGTCACCCAGGCTGGAGTGCTGTGGCGTGATCTCCGCTCACTGCCATCTCCGCCTCCCAGGTTCACACCATTTTCCGGCCTCAGCCTCCTGAGTTGCTGGGACTACAGGTGCCTGCCACCACGCCCAGCTAATTTTTTTGTGTTTTTAGTAGAGACGGGGTTTCATCGTGTTAGCCAGGATGGTCTCAATCTCCTGACCTTGTGATCCGCCCGCCTCAGCTTCCCAAAGTGCTGGGATTACAGGCGTGAGCCACCATGCCCGGCCTCCTTGACCTTCTTTTCTTCAGCAATAAAATGGTTATGGTAATACTTAACTTGTAGAATTGATACAATGGTTAAATTTTAAAAATTAGCACCAGGCACGGTGGCTTGCACCTGTAATCCCAGCTACTCAGGAAGCTGAGCCAGGAGTCCAAGACCAGTCTGGGCAAAATAGCGAGACCCTGTCTCAAAAAAAAAAACTTTTAAAAATTAGTGGGTCATGGTGGCATGCTCCTGTAGTCCTAGCTACTTGGGAGGCTGAGGTAGGAGGATCGTTTGAGCCCAAGAGTTCGATGTTACAGTGAGCCATGATTACACTACTGCACTCACGGTCTCAGTGACAGAGTGAGACCCCATCTCTAAAACATTAAAAAAAAAAAGATAAGAATTAATATATGTAAGATGTTCAAAAATGTCTGGCCTATACTGAGCACTTAATAACTGTTCATCTAGGTTATTTTCAAGCACTTTTTTAAAAATCACATCATTAAAACACGTAAGATTAAATAAAACATTTGCTTTTCATTTCGTTTTCTTGTCGTAGACAACACAGCCTTACTATTGGCCTTACTTCAGAAATTTCCCAAATTTTCTCCATTTTTCAGCTAATGGCATGACTAATCTACTTTATTCTAGTCCTGCAAGACTCTTACTGACAAAGAAGCATCATTTAGTACTTTCCAATTTTCAATTAAGAAAAATGGAAAATGACAAATTTATTTCTTCATGCAGTCAAATAGCATTTAGGAAGCAGAAGAGTACCTGAAAATGGCAATAATTTTGGCGTCCCGGGCTGCCACACATTAGTTCTGGGGTGCAGACAGATCATTAAACCTCCCTGCCTCGGTTTAGTCATCTGCAAAATGAGGATAATGCTTGGGCTGGGTGCTGCGGAGAACATTGTGTAAAGATAACTATTCCAGGAAGCAATCGTGAGGCTGAAAATGAGCTGACATTTGGGTTGGTCCTTTCAAGGAGCAGGGGAATTGAGAAAGTCAGAGGTGTGCGATGGCCCCGTTGACGACATCTCTTGGAAGTCGTTCCTTTATCTTATGCCTCACTGAACCGTGTGAACAAAGGCATGGAGTTGGGAAAGCTGAGAGCACGCTCAGGAAATGGGAAGAGGGAAAGACCAATTTTCCTGGACATTCAATGTGAAATAGACAGCGGAGTAAGAGAAGGCTGGAACAGATCCTGAATGGTGGAAGGATGCTGAGGGCCTTGAAAATCTGAGAATTCTATTTTTTAAAGTGTGAGAAAGGCTTGGAGGTGAGAATGGCGGTTGGAATAGGAAGAAGAAAAATGCTTAAAAAATATGCCAGCAAGACTGATATGACCCTAATACAGGACTGAATTTCACTGGTGACAGAGTGCTAACAAAGTGATCTGTCCAGGATGATAAAAGACAGGGCTATCAACAGACACAGTTTTTTTTAAAAAAAAAAAAAAAAAAAAAAAAAAGAGGAAAACCAAGGTTCAAATGGATTTGTCCTCCAGGTACATACCCAGAGGTCAGGAGAAAGGAGATGCTTACATTAGCAAGCTATGTGTAGTAAAATCTATCCAATATATAATACCATGAATACTTTCAGTGTCCTAACACTTTATTGAGAGGTTCCATCAGATAACATACTCTTTTCAATCCTTATCTTTTTTTCTTTTTTCTTTTTTTTGAGACGGAGTCTTGCTCTGTCGCCCAGGCTGGAGTGCAGTGGGGTGATCTCTGCTCACTGCAAGCTCCGCCTCCCGGGTTCACGCCATTCTCCTGCCTCAGCCTCCCGAGTAGCTGGGACTATAGGCGCCCGCCACCACGCCCACTAATTTTTTGTATTTTTAGTAGAGACGGCGTTTCACAATGTTAGCCAGGATGGTCTCCATCTCCTGACCTCGTAATCCGCCCGCCTTGGCCTCCCAAAGTGCTGGGATTATAGGCTTGAGCCACCACCCCCGGCCCAATCCTTATCATTTTTTCTATAATTTCAGTGCCATAGCTGATTTTAAAATAGTAGCTTTTCTCATTGATAATAATATATTAAACTATTATTTATAGCATCAAGGCCTAAAAAAAATTCACGTAATCAGCCTGAGAATTGAAAAACTATAGCCCAATGCCTAAATCACAGGCTGAGATTTTATTCTGCTTCTGTCATAGATTTCCTATTTTAGATATGGAAAGTAATCAACTCTGAGCTCATGTCTCCTTTTTATAATATGAGGTTTTAAAGATTTGACTTATTACCAAACATGCAGTTTACAATATTAAAACGAAATTGATACGAAATATGAGAAAACACATAGTTTACAAAAACAAAGAAACTGTCCACATTATTGGCCCCATTATTCTAATATACTAAATAATTAACTCTTTTGAAAAAGTAAATTCATAGTTGATAGGAAACCTTGACATTCAAGTTTTTAATTGCTGTACTTTTCTTCTATTTCTCCTCCTATTTACCATTTCAGAAGAGAGGAACTATGAACCAGGCTCTTGAAAAATCAGAATTCAAATAGAATTGCTCTATTCCAGGTAATAACTGAGTCTGATACACACAAAAAAATGCAGCCATACCTTCCAAATATCTTGAAAGCCTCAATAACAAAAGACAGCCTACACACTACACACACACACACACAACCACAATGCGTAACAAATGAGTGACTTTTTTTCTCTCACACAGACAGAAATATTTCTGGCTTAATTGGTAGCTTTTGTATCAACTACCCAGTAAGATATATAGATGTAGAAGGAAAAGAAATCAGAGAAAACCAGTCCTTTAATTAGCTTGCATCTATATGTACGAGAATAAACGTTTTGTAGATGTTCTTGACCTCCAGCTTCCTTCTCTCCCTCCCCTACTCAATAACATCACTCCTGCAGTGGCTGCTCTTTCCCCTGCATGACCAGTTTTCCTCTCTTTACTGGATCATTTCAATCATATATACATATGCTAGAATATCTCCAATCATTAAAACAAAACACAACAAAAACCTATTTTCACCCCCCCATCTCCCAACAAACACCCAATTCTCTGCTTCCTCTACAGTGAAACTCCTTATGGGCAGTCCACACTCAGCTTTCTCTAATTCTTTTCTTTAGATCATTTTCAAAACTCACTCCAATCGGGCATTTGTCCACATCATTACATTTCTCTTGTCCTATTTACCAAGACATCCACATTGCAAATCCAGGGGTCCTTTCTCAGTCTTCGTCTTAGCTGAACTGTGAACAGCATTTGAAACAGCTGGTAAGATTCTTAAAACACTTCCCTCAGTTAATTTCTACAAATACACACACTCCTTGTCTTCTTACTTCACTTGTTAATCCTTTTTGGTTTCTTTTTCTGGCTTCTTCTCTTCTCTCCAAACTCTAAATGTTTAAGTTCTAAATGTTTAAGTCTGAGGATTGGTCTTTAGACTACTTCACTCCTCTATCTATACTCATTTCCTATATGAAGTCATTCAGTCTTATGGATTTAAATACCATCTAGAATCCAACAGCTTTCAAATTTATGTCCCTAGCTCCAAGCTCTGCACTGGACTCCAAATTCATGTATCCAGCTGCAGATCCACACCTGAATATAGACGTCTCACAGTCATCTCAAGCATTGCATGCTCCACCCGGAACATTTGATTTTGCATTTCGCCTCCTAACCTGCCCATCCTACAGTGTTCCCCTCCCTAAATAGTAACTTTATTCCATGAGTTGATCAAGCCCCAAATCCTGGAGTCATCTTTGATGTATTTTCTTTTGCTTACACCTCTCATCTGGTTTATTAGTAATTCTGTCATTGTATTTTTAAAACATAACCTATGACCACTTCTCAGTGGTTCCACAACCAGCTTCTGAAGAAGTTACCACACGACTGCGTCCTCGCCAGTCTCTCTGCTTCCACTATCGTCCCCACTCCCTAGTCCAGTCTCCACACAGAAGCAAGAGTGAGGCTTTAAAATGTTGTACATCATAAATGCATACAATCTGTGTTTGTAAATTGTGTCTTAATAAAGCTGCTGAAAAAAATAACATGTAAGTCAGATCAGTCATGTCCATGCTCAGAACTCTCCACAGTGTTCCAGAGCCCAAGTCCTTGCTGGGTTCTGAGTCTCTCTTTTAGTTCCTGCACCAGACACCCTGACTTCCTTGCTATTCCTTGACCGTTGTGCACATGCTCTTCCCTCAGGCCCTTTCACGTGCTGTTTGCCCTAAATCCATTTTGCCCCTGATACCTGCTTGGTCACTCCTTCACTTTCTTCAGGATTCTGCTCAGATGTCTTGTTATCAGAGAGGTCTTCCCTGACCATGCACCATGACCACAGTAGGTGACCCCTGCCGTATATGTGCATGCCAACACACACACACACACACACACGTCACTGTTCCTTTGCTTTATTTTCTTAATAGCCCTTATTCCCACTGGACATTTGTTTTTTGTTCATTTATTCATTTATTTAGTGTTTCATTTCTTACATCCATAAAATACAAGCTTATGAGATCAAAGACTTTTTCTGTTCTGTTAAAACATATTCCAAGGGCATAGTACATGGTTAAGGAATAAATGAATGAATAATACTTGAATGGATCACATGTTCCCATATTTCACTTGAATTTGTTACATGTATGTGCACCCCACACTAATGGCAAGCCATCTCTAGCTTCAAAATGCACATTATGTATCTAGGCATACAGAAACTCAGACTTTCTTTTGGTAGATTTGTTTTAATTTAACTCATGCCCAATATCACTTGCATTTAAGAAAACAACTTTCTGGCAAAAAGGAAAGAAAAAAAAGTAAAACATTAAATCATTCCAACAGTAATATTAAAAAAAATAAAATTTAAAACTTTTTACTTATTTAAAACGATTTCTGTGCATGTAATAAATTACGCAATTATTAAGCATACAGTTTGACACATTTTCACAAAGCAAACACCCACATGAAAACATAGAATTTTATTAAAATCTCAGAAGTCTCCTCCTGATCTAGTCGTTATGGCCTATCCAAGGTAACCACTACGTTGAATCCTGCCACCACTGGTCACGTTCATCATTTAAAATCTTAAACTTCAATAAACGGTATTATCCAGTACGTAATCTTTTTGCCTGAACGTTTTTGCTCAGCAATTTGTTTTTGATATGATTCTATGTTTTTGCGGATGGTAATGTTTTCATTGTTCTCATTGCTTCAGAGTATTCTATTGCTTAGATATTTCACTGTTTTTAATTCTTTTGTCAATGGATATTTGGCTTATTTTCACTTCATAACTGTTAAGACGGAGTTGCTATACCCACTCTTGTACATGTCCTTTGGTGAACAGATATGTGCATATTCCAACAGGGTAGAGTGGAATAGCCAGCTCACAGGGTAGACATATGTTCAGCTTTAGGAGATATTGCCAAACAAGTCTTCAACGTGTTTCTACAGTTTATCTTTTGGTAACTAATTCTTGTCCAATTTGCCAAAATCTGGACTTTGCTACCTCTAAGTAGATCTTGTAAATATGATTGAAACATTAATAACTGCTTATTGATTTTATATTTTAAATCATCTAGACAGACCAGGGTTCCTAAAGTAGTCTGGGGAATATTAATTCTTAAGATAATAAATGGAATGAAGGAAGCGGGGAAGAGAAGAGAGAAAATAAGTTTCATGGCCAAATAAAATGGGGAAACAGGATGAATCACGTAAAAGAAAAGCCTTTAATGCAAGTTCTCAGATCTGCTAATACCTACTGTGCATTGACAGTGACAGGGGGTGGGACTGCAGCGTGCAGTTCTGTGATAGGAACATGATAAAAACCTGTTTTTTCCTCACAGAGTATCTTGAAGGGCTATGGTTCCCCAAAATTTACTTTGAGAAATGCTGGGCAAGAAAATTGGCTCAGTGATTACCAGAAACATCCATAATCCTTAAAAACTGCTCCAACTGAAGCATTAGCAGCATGTAAAATGCAATAAAGTGCTTTGTTCCAGATTATTTGTATATTTCTGTGCTTCTTTGTTTTGATCTCATCCACCTTTGAGTTCATTTTTCCATTGTTCTGTGCCCTAAATACATTAACAAATTCAATGTCTGTGATGGTTCTTAGTTCTTGACATTACAAGTCTAGCTGTAACAATTCAATATTGATCTCTTCTTTTTAAATGAGTATTCTGAACCTGGAGCAAAATTAGGTTACTTAAGATTGCACATATTTTAGCTTGAGTAAATAAAATTGCTCAAGTTTTTATCATGTATTCATCTATAGGCTGGCTTTACAATCAGTGTTATCTCCTCGAAGTGAAATACTCTCTGTCATGTTGATTTAGTTCAAATAAACTTGTTTCCCTGGTGTGTATTGGAATTATCATCACCTTCATTCTCCAACATGCAAATTATAAAGAAGCCTCCTAAGTTTCCTGTAGAATAGCATCACAATTGAGAAAGAGAGAATAATCTAATCAAATGTGATCTCCTGGATCTCATTCTTATCATTAATACAAGAATGACTAGGGAATGGGGCCTCTTTGGCTCCTGTCCTCAGTTAACTTGAATTCGATGTAATACCCTTTGGAATGAACATTGGATTTCAATAAAGAACATTTGGGGAATATGAAATTCAGAAAGCAAGGACAGCATCCAAATTTATGATGGCTCAAAGATGCTTGAAATAGCAATTTATGCCAGATCAAATACCATTTAAATGGGTTGTAGGCTACTAGGGAAAAGTGTTTATAGAACATCTTATATCTGCAAAGTGCTTTCAGTCATTTTTAATAGTCATGTTGGATGGATGGTTATAATTTCAGGTGACAAGGACAACTCAGTAAGACAACTGACATTCAAGAGATTTTATGGAAAACTAAATTATCTTAAAATGTTATGTTTGATCATGGAAATAACAGCAATAATAAAGAGAAAGAAAAATAAGAGTAAGAAAAAGAAAAAGTGGAAGAAAAATAAGTATGAGAAAGCAAGGATGATAATTGTTGATATTAAAATTACAATTTGTGCTTTGTCTAATGAGTTGGTTTCTAGCCTCAAACATCTGGTATAAAAAGCAAGACCTGGAAGTTTTTCTAAGAATAGAATATTTTTCATAGTAACTTAAAATTTTTATTTCGTAGACATGGGCTCTTTCCAGATATTTCTAACATTCAATTTCTGATACGGCAAAGTCCTGGCACGCAGGACTTACCACTATTTGTCTACTATTCTTCAAAACATTTGGAAGTGTATATAGATTGCAAATTTAAAAGATGAAAGCACTATAACAAATGGTTTCTAATACAACAAATTAAAAAAAAGAATTCTAAAACTAAGTAAGAGGCAATAGCAAATCATCAATGGGGAAAATAAATGTCTTTATTTTGCTGCTTGTGGTCATTTCGTGGTTCAGCAAAGACTTTTAGTGGCGTTCATGTTTCTTTTACTGAGCTCCTCAAAGATTATGACTGTTTTAATGCTATTTAATTGATTATGGAGGGAATCAGGGTATGTGATATCCTTTAAGTCATGCCAATCCCAAAGAATATTCAAATAAATATTGAAATGAAAATTTAACACTCTCATCAAGTAAGTCTAACTTTCATCCTTGGTCAAGTAGGTAAAGCATATTAGACTGAGGCAAAACTTCATAGATGTGGGGCTATGCTGTTAAATTGGTGGCCCTCAGTGAACCATGCCTCCCAGTATTCATATCGTTGTTCAGAACTTTCCCTCCCTGACTCTGATTTGACCAAGTCACTCTCTTTGGCAAATAAGACATTGGCAAGCATGCTATAAGGAGAGGCTTGATAAGTGCTTGCCCATTGTGGCACCTCTTCCTTAGAAAGCTTCTCTTAGGAACACATGGACGGGGGAGGGGAATAACACACACATGGGCCTGCTGGGGGAGGGCGATGGGGCTGGGGGAGAGCATTAGGAAATACAGCTAATGCATGCTGGGCTTAATACCTAGGTGATGGGTTAATAGGTGCAGCAAACCACCATGGGACACGTTCACCTATGTAACAAACCTGTACAGTCTGCACATGTGCCCTGGAACTTAAAAAATAAAATGAAAACAAAAATAAATAAATAAAGTTTCTCTTAGAACCCAGCCATCATTTCCAAAGAAGCCTTAAAGTATCTTGCTGGAGAGAGAGGCTATGTGGAGAGCCCAGGTGGAAGAAAGATGCCATATACAGAGAGAAACCCCCCGGGGAGAACTGGGCTCTTCAGCCAGTCTTCCCTGCTGAATGTGATCACATGAATGCTGTCAGCCCACACAACACTGAACAGAACAATGGTCTAGCTAGTCCAGCCAAACCACAGGATCATAAAAAATCAAAAATCAATACTCTGTGAAGCCACTGGGTTTTGAAATGGGTTGTTATACAGCAACAGATATTTCAGGTAAATTATAGCACTAGCATAACCCAACATATGATTTTAAAATTTCTTTTTTTCTTTGAAAGTAGTATATTCACATATTTTAGACAAATTGTCCTGGAAGGTGTAAAAAGGTAACAGAATTCCCTTACTAATCTCCCAAATTCCTATCCCTGGATGCGATCATTATCTACTCTGATTTTGTTTTTGTTTTGGCTATTTACTTTTATATTTATTTATTTATTTATTTTTGAGATGGAGTTTTGCTCTTGTTGCCCAGACTGGAGTGGAATGGCGCGATCTCGGCTCACCGCAACCTCCGCCTCCCAGGTTCAAGCAATTCTCCTGCCTTAGCCACCCAAGTAGCTGGGATTACAGGCATGC
This sequence comes from Hylobates moloch, assembly GCF_009828535.3. NCBI lineage: Eukaryota > Metazoa > Chordata > Mammalia > Primates > Hylobatidae > Hylobates > Hylobates moloch. Next base: position 182,052,993 of record NW_026652276.1, on the reverse strand, counting down.
GCCACCATGCCGGACTAATTTTGTATTTTTAATAGAGACAGGGTTTCCCCATGTTGGTCAGGCTGGTCTCGAACTCTCGACCTCAGGTGATCCACCTGCCTTGGCCTCACGATTACAGGCATGAGCCACCAAGCCTGGCCAATTCTTGTGATTTTAAAGTTTCTGTATTAGTCATTATTCACTAGAGGGACAGAACTAATAGGATATATATATGCATATATACACACACACACACACGCACACAGAGAGATATATATACACATATGGAGATATACATATATACACACACATGTATATATATACACACACGTATATATATATACACACACACACGTGTATATATATATACACACACACATGTATATATATATACACACACACACATATATATACACATAAATATATATATCTATATATATCTCTCTATATATATGTAGGCTGCCACTGACGCCTCAAGCACCATTTGACCTGCTGGGTCATATGGCCCAAGTGGCAGAGTAGCTTGCACAGCAGCCTGGACCTGTTGCAGAGCCTTCTCCTCTTCTGGGCCCCATTCAAAAATAGCAGCCTTTCGGGTCACTTGATAAATGGGCCAGAGTAACACAATTTCTTTGAAGCCCTGCATTTATTCCCAATTATTTGTTTCCTTTGGATTTACCTTTTGGTTTTTGTCTTTCGAGTTTGAGACTTCATCCAGTATTTGGTTATCCCTATTATGCTTTTACATTTAAAATTGGACTAGAAAAAAAAAATTGATCGTATGATCTCTGTGAGTGGGTGGGGCTCATCCACTGATGGGTTTCACTGCACACTGAATGGTGAGTTGGCTTTTTATTGGAGGGTTCCCATTGCCAAGTACCTGGAGCTATTTGCCTACTCCATAGAAGAATCCTCCAGTTTCTTTCATGAAGGGTTTCAATCTGGCTATAGGCATCCTGAGATCTGAGCTGAGTACAGACTTTTCCTTAATCCTCCTATTTTCAGCCTGACATCAAGCCCTGCCCCTGGGTATGCCCATGGCTAGGCTATGTATACAGGTGGCCTTAGTATCTCCATTGATATTTCTCCAAAGAATAATCATCTAACATTTGGCTAGATTAAGAAAAAGGGTAGTTGGTTGGATATATATGGTGGACATGGAGAGCTGGTGCCAACTGATCTATCAACCACGTTCCCTTTTTGAGCTCCAGGTTTTACCCCACCTTCAGCAAGTCCCAGTGCCTCTAGTTTCCATGACTTTCCAAGATTCTGTGAAAAGGTGACATGGTGGAGGGGGCTGACATTGCTAACTGGCATTTCTTACCACAGGCTTTCACATTTCATTACTATTTCTGTTGCTCCCATCAGTCAGATGTATTCCTCCATCCCCTTTACTGATTCTGAAAATGTGTTGGCCTCTCCAGTCTTCTGATTCCTTGCCCATTTCTTTTTCTGCATGGATTTATATATTTTACCATGTATACTGTCATTTTAGTGATGTTTCAGGAATAAGCAGAAATTGAACACATGTGTTCGCTATGTCAAATTAACTCCAAGACTTTTATAATTTTAGACAGGTAAAATTGGCACTGATAAGGATGGAACTGTAACTGATTAAGAACTACTTAATGTAATGCTTGACTTGTTTAACATATAGTCAGATCTTGATGCTGGATAAGTATTAGAGTACATAGTCAAGCAATTGGCAACCAGTATAGTTTTCTAAAGTAGAAAGCATTCTAATCCAATTTGAATTCTTCTAAAACAGAATTATAGTCCTCACCACAAGTGGAAAGTGATAAATGTCATTTACAATCTACTGTTATGAGACATGTTGATTACAGGAAGTTTTGAAATTCAATTTCAAATGTTAGGCATTGGCAAGGTGATGAGGGTGATTAACTGTTTTGTATGCAGTGAATAGTTATTATTCAAAAAATCAGCTTTTGTAAATGTATTAAGTGTTATCTTTAAAAAATATTCAAGACCATGCTTAAATTCCACTTTCTCTACCATGTCATCTCCCTAACTTCTTGGCCAGAAACCATCTCATCTTCATCCTATAAACATTTGCTGTCTACACCTGCAGTTTCTAATGTTTTTAATTTCATTGAGTGAGAATTGAATGCCCACTGGGTCCCTCTCTTCCAACTGAAGTAACAACACAGGGTTGCCAGATTTCTTGGCCCTGTAAGGATATTAAACAAACAAACGCATTTTTAAAGAAAATCTCACAAAATAATTATTATCATTATCATTCCATTTAAGAGGAGCTACTAACTAGGGAACTAGCAACCAAAAAATAAAGTATTGGATTACAGCCAAAGTATAAAATATTAGGTTTGAAAGTAACGGCAGAAACCATGATTATGTTTTGCACCAACCTAATGATTGATTGAATGAATAAACGAGGTAGAATAGAAAAATCTCCCATATAGAAGAATTCTATGTAATGTATATAGATGCTGTTATATAATGCATATAGATATCAAGGAGGAGAAGCATAAATCCCCACTACTTAAATATGAGCTGCATATAGTGACTTTTTTCTAAAGACTACATAAATGAAAGGGGGTAGAGTGTGGGGGAAATCAACTTACAATAAAGAAACCCCACAAGCATCACTCAGTTACATGATGAAGCTTAATATCGATAGTGATAAGTTGCGTTGATCACACATCCCTTTAATAAAATATGATGAGAATGGCACTTTACCTCTATGATCTTTTTCTCCCAAACCCATAACCCAGATTAACCATGAGAAAAACATCAGACAAACTCAAATTGAGTCATTCTACAAAATACTTGACAAATACTCCTCAAAATTGTGAGTCACCAAAAATAAGGAAAATCTGAGAAACTGTCACAATCTAAGGGACATAATAATTATATGTAATGTGGTATCCTGGGTGAAATTCTGCAACAGAAAAAGAACATTAGGTAAAAACAAAGGAACTGTATGGACTTCAGTTAATAATAATGTATCAACATAGGTTTATTAGTTATGACAAACATACCACACTAATGTAAGATCAGAACAGAGAAAATTGGATGAAAGTTAAACATAAACTCTCTGTACTATTTTTGTACATAAATATAATCTATTCAAAATAAAATATAAATCCATTCTAAAATAAAAAGTTTTCCTGAAAACTACCACAACAGTAGAATGAAGAAACTTCTATAAATTCAGAAGGAAGTGCTTTATTTCTGAAAAACAACAAAAACAACAACAAATCTCTCTATAATGCTTTTTTTTTTTTTCTTGTTTTGTCACAGTTTAGAACTTTCTCAAGAATCTATACTACTCAACTGGCTTTTGGGACACATTGGTCTCTAGCATTCTGGGTTACTCATTTTTGGTATTATTGTGACATGCACAATCTACCACTTACTTTGAGGAGATTTTTAAAAGAGATTTTATGTTTGAATCTATTGGAGACTGGGAGGGCCTCAGAAGCAAGGGCTCTCTGATTGCCTCTGGCCCTCTTGTCTCTCATTCCCCTTTTTCCCACAAGGCATGTCATAGAAACCAGAGTTCCTGTCTTCCAAGGCAGGTCATAGAAACCAGAACTCCCCTCTCCCAGAGCAAGCCATAAAACTTAGAAAGGTCACATTCTGACCTACTTTTCCTGAGAATCCGTCAGAAGACCAGAGGAAGGAATGTTACACAGAGACACCAAGGAAAATCTGAACCGACAGGCCTTGCTGGGTTTCCTTCAATTTATTACCATTAGATCATCCCCTTTTGTCCAATCACATTTCCCCACAACTATTCACTTCTTTCGTCAAACTTAGCATAAAAGTACAGTTTTTCCTGGGTCTTTGGGTCTCCATTTCTGAAGTCTTCCATGTCACATAAAACTTTTTTAAATAGGCTGGGTGCAGTGGCTCATGCCTGTAATTCTAGCACTTTGGGAGTCTGAGGCAGGCTTATCACTTAAAGACAGGAGTTCAAGACCAGCCTGGCCAATATATAAGCCCTGTCTCTACTAAAACAAACAAGCAAGCAAACAAAATAAGAAACCCACACAACTTTGTTAAAATAAATTTGTTATGCTTTTCTCTTGTCAATCTGCTTTGTTGTTATAGAGGTGTCAGCTATGCACAGGATATTGCTTTCCTCTTCTGTACTTAACACCATGCTTTCTACACAATAGATTCTGAAGAAAAAGGATATTTTTTTGTGTAATTTATTTGCATTATTTTATTTCATTAATTTGGAAATAATAAATATACAGGCAAAACTTAAATAGATGCTACTAATTTTATGGAAAATAAATAAAATTCTAAAATAAAATGTGATAAAAGTAATTCTAAAGCATGAGAAAGCTGTAAATATGAAAATTCATATCTCTGTTCAAAAATGAAAACAACAACATATAAGGTATGGGGTCATAATTGAATTAAAAGATTAATATGAGTCAGCAATATGTTATTCTTATATATTTGAAATAAGCAATATCATAAAAGTTGAATTGTTTTATGAGCATTTTGACTCTTTTCATTACATTTTAGAAATTATACTGATCATGTAATATTTCCTTAATTAGAAAAATTTAATTAAAAATTAGATTTCATAAAAATTTAAATTGAAGTTATTCAGAAGAGAGATTTTTATTCTTGTTTTGGGGTTCATTAATATGAAAACCAGTTATTACTGTGAAAAAGGCCAAAAAAAAAAGAGACCTTCAATTGTATTCTCTATATTTGTATATTTTATTGGTTTTCATTTTAAGTAGGGAAAATTTGGCAGAATATAGGTATATTTTTTGGATGGTCATAAAACATGTTTATATAGGTTACTAATCTTTTATTCGGGTTGTGTTTAAGAATAAAAAACCTCAAAATCCATAAATACCGAGAAAGAGGAGCCTGAGAATGTAAGAACACTATGGAAGAAAAGCTTTTTATTTTTTATTTTTTTGAGAGAGACCTATGAAGATGAAAATATTACATGTGACAAAGGACAAAGTATATAGTACATGCATATTACACAGAGCAAATGGAAACCAATGTAAACCCATCAGTATGTTAAACATATTAGTTGTGTGGACAGGGAAAATGGGTGCATAAAGAGATAAAACACATAGAAAAAAGAATAAATGGAAAAAACATAAAAGTAAAAAAAAATAAGAAAGGGTAAATGAAAAAGAGACAAGAGAGGAAGAACTGAGGAGCGAGAATAAAAAGTGGAGGATTATTATTTTTTTTTTTTTTTTGAGACGGAGTCTTGCTCTGTCGCCCAGGCTGGAGTGCAGTGGCGCAATCTCGGCTCACTGCAAGCTCCGCCTCCCGGGTTCACGCCATTCTCCTGCCTCAGCCTCTCCGAGTAGCTGGGACTACAGGCGCCCGCCACCACGCCCGGCTAATTTTTTTGTATTTTTAGTAGAGACGGGGTTTCACCGTGGTCTCGATCTCCTGACCTCGTGATCCGCCCGCCTCGGCCTCCCAAAGTGCTGGGATTACAAGCGTGAGCCACCGCGCCCGGCCTATTTTTTATTTTTATCCTTCTCTAAAGCGAACTAGAATTATGGAGGATATATGCATAGAGAAATAGAAGATACAAAAAGGAAGGGAAAGAGAAAGGAAGAAAGAGGACTCCTTTGGAGATTCTAAATTGAATGCATTGTCACACTGTAAGCTTCTAGAGCGGTGGATGTGAGGGTGTTAACACCTTGTATTCCTCTATTTGAATTGCTGATGAGCTCATTAACCACTGGGTTCACGACTCTCAGCGGGGGCCAGGGCATTATCCCTCAGGGTTGACCTGATGCCTGAACAAAGTAAAATACTCCTAGGCCTTCAAAGAAACTTCTCCTTTCCCCATAATACCCTCAACCCCTTTGTTGGATATTTAAATATTTGGTTTTCTGGAAGCTTTTCCCAATCACTTTTTGTCTCCATTGTGAGTCCCACTGCCTGGAAAACCCTCACCGGGGGTTCTACAGTCAGCCTTCTATTCCCACAAGTCTCATCTGTGTGGCTCACTCCTTTGTGAAGCTTTCCTCAGGTACAGCCACAATCACATCCCATCTTCCTGCTAGACTATAAGCTCCATGCTACTTATAGGAAAAATAAAAAGCAGCAACAAAAAATCAAAACTGAGGCAAAATTAAAATAAGTAGAGACTTTTTTGGACCAAGTTTGAGGAATGCAAGCTGGGAGCACTAATGTTATTCACAGCTATATTCCAGTAACTAACAGTGACTGACCTAGAGAAGGTGCTAAATACATATCAGATGGGTGAATGAATACAATGAATGGATGGATGAATAGTGTGGGAGACCAGGATATACCTCCCCAAAATATGAAAGAGTGCTGAGCTGAAGACAAACAAGAAGCAGCAGAGGCAGGAAAGCTCTTTGCCTTCCATTTACCTAAAAGCAGGATATAGATTTACAAAAACAAAAGGTATCCCACCTCCCCTTCTACCAGGGAGAACAAAGGTTAACCACTGAAGACAATTTTAGAGCCTTATTGACCTGGAGATGGTACCAGAGGAATCCACATTAACAAGCTTCACTAACTAGCCTTTTTAATGCCATTATTGCCTTTTCACAAGTTGCTTCCCCTAGAGACTCAGACTTTTCCTTTGTCTTGTCATTTCTCTAAAAATTTACTATTCTTCGTTGAAGATGCATATAAGCCACTTCTAGGAGAGCTACTTATTTCCTGAGTGTCTCCCATGTATATATAAAATATTCATGTTAATAAACTTCTGCTTTTCTCTTGTTAATCTATTTTTTTCTTACAGGGATCCATTCTAATGAAGAACCTATGGGGGTTATTCTTCCCTACACTAGTCTAACTACCCACTTGTCTGTTTCCAACTTGATTATGATATTTGACTGCAGCAACCAACTACTGATCTATTGATCTCCAATATCCAATATTGTACACCTGGCATATACTTAGACTTGCTACTGAATGAACTGATGGAACTGCCAGAGATATTCTCAACCAAACAATTTATAAAATGTAACTTAGAATGAAACACTTTGAAGTAACCTTTTTTTTTTTTTTTTTTTTGAGACGGAGTCTTGCTCTGTCGCCCAGGCTGGAGTGCAGTGGCGCGATCTCGGCTCACTGCAACCTCCGCCTCCCAGGTTCACGCCATTCTCCTGCCTCAGCCTCCCGAGTAGCTGGGACTACAGGCACCCGCCACCACGCCCGGCTAATTTTTTCCATTTTTGGTAGAGATGGGGTTTCACCATGTTAGCCAGGATGGTCTCGATCTCCTGACCTCGTGATCCACCCGCCTGGGCCTCCCAAAGTGCTGGGATTACAGGTGTGAGCCACCACGCCCAGCAGTAACTTTTTTTATAATATGGTGAATGTAACGTGTTTATGTGTATGTGAATATGTATGTGTGAATTTTACAATGAGATGCTCCTCAAAAATAAGGGTAATTATTTTTCCCTTTGAAAGTTAAAAATTAATATGATAGATAGATCAAAAACACACATGCTAACTTAAAAAGTATCTGACAGTACAGAGCAATATTATCACGTACCCATTTAAGAGAGGAATATCAACGGATTAAATGAAAATCAAGGGGACAATGATAACTGGCCCTCTGTGTTACAGTTCTTGAATAGGACAATAGGTTCTTCTAAACAAGGTAATGATTTACATGTTCAGTCACATGTACAATCCATGTAGAACAACTCACAAATGTTATCTGATGATTATTTCCCGTTGATGTGTATGTTATATTGCAATCTACACAGACTGGTCAGGCATAAGAAGAATCGTGATACTTCATCCCAACTGGGGCGCAGGCAGGTTTCAGAACATTAAATTTTAACATAATCCATAGATACAAAATTGGAAGTGATTCAACTTCCTCATGATCATCCATAGCCAGCCAAGCCTAGTTAGAAAAAACTTGAGCTAGTTCAGCAAATGACTCTCAAAGTACTCTGTAGGAATTTTAAGTGAATTCTGATGCCTACGTATAATCCATTCAGATCAGAAAGACTAAAGAGAGTGAATTTTATCTATTTATATCCAACATTTGATAAGGACAAATTTTAGTCATATTATTCATTCTTGATTTGAAATTATTTCTAAACAAAAACATAAGAAAGTTCTGTCTGTCCTGTCTAGGTCTATTGAGTAGACAAACAAACATCCCACACCCTTCCCCATCCCAATCAAGATAATGACATCACAAATGCAGATGATGACAGATTTAATTTCAATAGAATTTTGAATTTAATGCCATATAAATAATTTAGTTCTCATTTATAGTCTTTTTGAATTATGATGGTGGGTGACTAGGAGTGCATAATTTCAGCTTCTACTTTTCAATAAAATTCTCAAGGAAACACAGAGAGATGTAATTATACCAGTTGAAAAAAACTCAATATTAGCTAACAACACTTGGTGAGTGCCAGCAGAAATATCTGCTCAGAGACTCTGAGGAATTGCTGCAGGCCCAGGCTTGGGGGAGGGAGGATATGTATAAGCACCTTGACTACAACTGCTCCCTCAGGGGTGTCTGGTCTTCTCCAACCAAAGGAAGCAAAGACCTACCCCTTGCTTCTCTCCAAGGGAGTTGCTTCTTGATGCTATCAGGGCCATTTTATACATATACATATGCCATCACTGCCATTAGTATTCATTTTTATCCATTCAAGGTCTATGCTTTCCAGTAGTTTAATACCAGGGTGGGTACAGATATGCATAGCAATATGTGGTTAGAACTTTGACTGTAAATCAGCAGTAGGGAGGGTAGAGACAAGAGCAATTCTTTAAGAGCAGTAACTTCACACATTTTATTTTCAAGAGAAAAATCACACACTACTTGAAATAACACAAGAATGAACTTCCTTCCCATATTTACATGATTAGGTAAGTAGGGGGAAAGAAATGTCTTTCTCTCTCATTTCTAGGATCATCACTGAAGCCCCTGTAATAAAAGACAGATTAAGAGAGAAAGCATACAAATTTGGTTAAGTTTTGGATGACACAGAAGCTTATGTAAGGAAATGAAGACCCAAAGAACAAGGAAAATGTGTGCATTTTTTTTTCTTTTTTTTTGCTGTTAAATGAAGAAGAGGATTGTTGTGGAGAGGTGTGATTGGGCAAAGGGATTATGATCTAACAGCAATAAACTAGGAGGAACTTAGTAAGGCCTGTTTGTTAAGATTCTTCTCTGTGTCCCTGTGCCTTCAGAAGTAAGGACACTGCTTTCCTCTGGGTATATGGAGAGCACCTCTCACATGAGGATCTTATGACTTGCCTTAGGGGAAGGTCAGGAAATCCTTCCTAGGTTTTATGACTTGCTTTAGCAGAAAAGGGGCAAGGGGATGATGAGAGTGACTTTCCTGCTTCTGTTGTTTTCTCAGATGCAAAGGTGCCATGTTTTTGAGTAGCGTGTCCTGAACCCCATCAGGTAGCAAAAGCAGTTTTCTGCTTAGTTCAGCAGAGTAAACTGATTTTTGAAAATGGCTTGGTTTTAAAAATGTGACATGTAACCATGCCCCTCAACCAGTCTTCAGGTGTAAGGCACGAAAGGATTCTAAGAGCAACCACGTGGGAAGTGAAGGAGAACAGGAAACATCTATGATTGAAAAACATTAGATCTGGATATTCCTGTCCTCACTGAACAGAAAGTCACCAACTGGGATCTGTAAACTTGTTATGCAATATAAAAGAAGGGAACAATTGCATCTGGGTGTAGAGGAAAAGCAAAAGCATACTTTGGAAATGGAATGTGTATGGAAGTGATATATGCGATTTCCAGGCCTAAGTCATAGCAATTTCCTAGACCATCCTCTACCCTTTTCCCTGACAGCCAAATGGAGACAATTCCATTTAGAAGCCGTGTGCCAAGAGGCAGTATGAAGGAATTTGATGCCTGAATGAACACTTGAAAGACAGCTACCTACCAGAAGCACCTGCATTTGACTGTTGCTTGAGCAATAAATACATTTTTATTGGGTTAAAACGTATCTTCTTAACACTGTGATTTCAGGACACATTTGTTACAGCAGCTAGCATTAAGTTAATTATAACATAGACTCCTCTAGAAAAATGGGACCAGTTACATTATTTGGTTTTGGAAGAGGAATAGAAAATACACCCACCTTACCTCATTTAATACTTTAGAAAGACCTCAATGTTTCCAAATATAGCCCTGCCATTAACTCATTGAGCTTTGGGAAGCCACTTAAAATCTAGGAGCCTCAATTTCCTTATTCAACAAAGTATTTTCAACAGCTACCCCTAAACTAGTTGCTGCTTACCTTTTCCCAGATTTAAAATTCTGTGATTTCTTTTATTATAAGTGAAAATTCTAAGTTAATGTCAGATACCACTCAAGTCAACATGGAGGAAGTGTGAATATAGAGAAAGACTAGGGATTATTTATTAATAATCCACCTTGAGATGACTTGCCAACACACTTTATAACAAAACACATATAAAAAAGAACTGAGCCTTGACAGAGTAAACATAAGCCTCTCTCACCCCTTAAAAATTATGAAAATAGGCTGGGCCTGTAATCCCAGCACTTTGGGAGGCCGAGGCGGGCGGATCACGAGGTCAGGAGATCAAGACCATCCTGGCTAACACGGTGAAACCCCGTCTCTACTAAAAATGCAAAAAATTAGCTGGGCGTGGTGGCAGGTGCCTGTAGTCCCAGCTACTCGGGAGGCTGAGGAAGGTGAATCGCGTGAACCCGGGAGGCAGAGGTTGCGGTGAGCTGAGATGGTGCCACTGCACTCCAGCCTGGGCGACAGAGCGAGACTCTGTCTAAAAATAAATAAATAAATAAGTAAATAATGAAAATATATGTTTTAGAAGTGAATAAAAACAAAAATTTCCCCCAAAATATTTCAAGAAACTGAAAACACATCTCTGTAGAAATGTCAGTAAGAGAACAGAGTGAAGGACAAGGTTAGATCCAAGCTGAATACTTCAAGGAACAGCCAAAATGGCTGACAGTACTGATATTATCCTTTTGGGGAAAACTGTAAATGAAGACCTGTTGCTTGATTGATTTATAATTAGAATCAGTAATATTCTAGACAGTACTGAAGAGAACAATCATGTATTGGCAGGGGAGAATGAGATAACCTAAAAGTCAGTTTCATTGTCTTGTCTGTGGTAATTGAGTCCTTATAATGGAGAATTCAGGGGGAGCCAAATGGAGACAATTTCACCTTCTTCATTGTCACCCTCTGCATTGAGCTCAAATACACTTCTAGAATAAATTACACAGGTGCTTCTAAATAGCAGAGGTCAGTCACTAAGCACAGTTTCATAAGAAGCTTATGTAACCCATGTGTGATGGGAAAAAACCAAACCAAACCAAACAACAATAAACATTTAAACTTCAGAGTTCTAGCTCAGAGCAGGAGTCAACCTTAAGAAAGGCCATTGGGGCCGGGCACGGTGGCTCACGCCTGTAATCCCAGGACTTCGGGAGGCCGAGGCAGGCAGATCACAAGGTCAAGAGTTCGAAACCAGCCTGGTCAATATGGTGAAACTCTGTCTCTACTAAAAATACAAAAATTAGCCGGGCATGGTGGCAGGCGCCTGTAATCCCAGCTACTTGGGAAGCTGGGGCAGAAGAATCGCTTGAACTTGAGAGGTGGATTTCGCAGTGAGGCAAGATCGTACCACTGCACTCCAGCCTGGGTGACAGAGTGAGACTCCATCTCAGGACAAAAAAAAAAAAAAGAAACAAAGATGTTAGACTAATGGAGTTTTCTAATCAGCACTCAGAGAGGAAAATACTACTTTCCTACATGAAATGATGAAGGTGTTAAAAGCTTTCTGCATGGCATCAGTACAGTGCAGAGCACACGAAACATATGGGTGATGAAGACCAAGTGCAACGTAGACCTAATGCAGTTGTAATTCAGAGGCAGTAGCAGGCATAGCTTGAGAAGTACTGCTGCTGAGCTGTGTGATTGAAGAAGGTGGCTGGCACCTTATAAGCTCTGCACTGAGCTTGGGAGGTATGGCAGGGGTTGGTGACAAAGTGCCTGGGCTTTAGATAACAGCCAGACCTTGGCTCAAATCCTGATTCTGCCACTAACCAGCTGTTTTAATGTTTAATGTTAATGGCTTAGCTGTTTAATGGCAAGTTAGTTAGCCACTCAATTTCCTTATCTATAAAATGAAGATAATAATATGTACCTCACAGGGGTTTTGTGGGATTTAAAATTTAAATGAGACTGAAATTTTGTAGCAGGATATCCAGGTGAGGCCTAAGCTGTGCCTGCTACTAGGATTTAAAGATGTTTGAAAAAGTCTGATGAAATGGTGAAGTAGGCTACTCAGAATACTATTTTCACATAGGATAAAAGGGGATCCAGAAAACAAACTTTGGAAGGAAGAATTACTTTGAGCTGGTAATAGTCTCAAAGTCAGTAGGGAGGAATGATTTGTGTATATAGTTTGGCCTGCCATTCAAATCTATTATGGGTCAGCTCCCTAAATTCATTTCTGCAATTTAGGGAGACAGAGCACTGTGAATACATCCTGAAAACATGCTCTCACTAAAATTGTGTTAGACTTTGAGACACAGGTAACTTCACTTTGGTACTCATCTTACAAGGGTTATCCAAATAGAAGAAAAATTTTTCTCTTCCAAATTGACATTGACCATCATACTCAGGTATCTGAAAGTTCCAGTGCAATAGTGACTGTACCCAAGAAGAACTGCAGTCTCTACCTGAGACTGAGATAAGGGGTCTCTGCCTGATATGTAGTTAAAAGTGGAAGTGGCAGCAGCATAGGTACCTGGGGGACTGTGGTACCTAGTGAAAGAAGTAGGGGTGTTTACAACGAATGGCACTGTGCAGTTGAGAGAGCGGCACCTGTGAAGGGTGGCTGGTGGCTGGTAGTGCCATGGCAGCTGGAAGACAAACAGCAAAGGCACAGGCAGTGATAACAAGAGGTGCCCAGGGGAAGCAATGGCAGCATTATGTCTAGAAGTTACCCTATAGCTGACTTCACTGGTTGGAGAGCATAGATGTGACACCACGTATCAGAAATACCTTGGGAAGGGAATGGGAATACATGAAAGGGAACTGACAGGGTGGGGTTACTTTACAGTCTTGCATGATCAGATGTAAGCAACTGCTAACTTCATGAAGATGATCACCTTTGTGGAGATCACAAAGATGATCCCCAGAGAATGGCGAGTCTGGGAAATCTGAACCAGTAAGCAATACACCACAGGAGCTCAATTCGTGATAACATTCTGCCTCCTTTACTCTCTCCTTTCTATTTTGAGAAGACAAAGTAGACTTATATATTGGCTGTATTACCTGCATTAAATGATGACCGAGTACACCAAATTGTATAATCATGGTTGTCTTTCTCAGCCTGTTACCTGATTAGCAAAATGGGAATAGCGGAGCATGCTCTACAGCTGAGAGATTGCATAAGTAGATCATTGTTGCAACACTTGCACATCTTCAGCATTCGGCAGTGTTAGTTTCCTTCCTCTCTGGATAACTGAAGAACTCTATGCAATTAGTGTCTCAGAACTGACAAGGAAGGAACTTTGGCTAGCTTAGCTGTGATAACTAGAAAAGTAGAAAGGACTGTGGACTTAGAGCAGGAGTTCCAGCTAAGAGTCCCCCCCACCCCCACCCCCACCCATAACATCTAAGAATTTATTTGATCCTTTCAAATAACTGTGATTCTGTCCCTATGATTAACATTTTATATAAGAAGAAGAAAAGGCTCAAAGTTTTAACATGAGTAAATTCTAGTCTGGGCAATAAGGCAGACTGAACTAACACGATCTGTTATGTTCTTTTCTCCTGCGCAACTTCCACCTTTTTTTTCAGATGATAAAATATGCATAACAAAGAATTTGCCATATTGTTTTTAAGTATAATATTCAGTGACATTAAGTTCACTCCCATTGTTGTGCAACCATCACCACCACCCATCTCCAGAACCTTTTTCATCTTCCCAGACTCAAACTGTACGAATCAAACCAGAACTCTCCATTCTTCTCTCCCTGCAGTCCTCACAACCACCCTTCTATATTCTGTCTATGAATCTGACCACTCTACGTAGTTGATATAAGTAGAATCATACAGTATGTGACTCGCCTATTTCACTAAGGATAATGTCTTCAAGGTTCATCTATGTTGTAGCATTTTTCAGAACTTCCTTAGTTTTTTAAGGCTGAACAACATTCCATTATATGTATATACCACATTTTGTTTATCTGTTCATTCACTGATGAACATTTGGGTTGCTTCCACCTTTTGGCTATTGTAAATAATGCTGCTATGAACATGGGGGTTTTACAAATGTCTCTTCAAAATCCTGCTTTCAATTTTTTTGGGTATATACCCAGAAGTGAAATTGCTGGATTGTTTGACAGTTCTATTTTTGATATTTTGAGGAACAACTATACTGTTTTCCATAGCAGCTGCACCATTTTATATTCTCACCAGAAATGTACAAGAGTTCCAACTTCTCCATACCCTCACCTTATTATTTTTCCTTTCCTTATCCCCCCTTTTTTTCTCTTTTGATAATAGCCACCCTAATGGGTGTTGTGGCTAAGAATTTTTACCAGGGCTTTCATCACTGTCTAATGAGGAGTGAGGGGAAGCTACCAAAGAATCACAGAGTACTCACAGCTATTTGTTGTTTGCAAATTGCTAGTTATATTTAAGTTAACTTATTCATCTAAATGCAGTTCATTAAAAAAATGTGGTTCATTTTGTCCTATTTGTCTGTAGATTTCTAGTTAATAGTATCTGTTTCAGTTACTGTTTTTTAAAAAGATATCTGAAGTGGATATATTTTTCTGGATGGCATTCGCAAACAAAATTTAATCACTTTATACAGTCCAACTGAGTGTTTCTGAGGCGGGACAACCCAACCAGTAGATGATGCTCCTGCCATTTGATTACATTTTACTGGCTAATGTCATGTATCATTCTCCACATTTTGTCTGGATTTCAACTATAGAGAGCAAATACTCGCCTGTAGCACATAAAACCTTCCTCCAACCTTAAATCATAAGAATATGGTAAATTCAAGGCAATTTTACCAACAAATATCTCTTCTTATAAGGATTCAGAGTTTATAATCATATGTTTGTAAAGGTATAAATTAAATGGGTATTCATTACATTGGTTATAGATGAACAAGATGGAATTTAAAAGAACTACAAGATGGATGCCTTGAAGACCTCCAGAAAGCATAGTGAAGTCTCCTCTGGTAATGTCATATTCCAGAATGCCAGCTGTTTACTGGCTGTGTGTGACTCTAGACAAGGAATCTTTGCGAAACTTTTTGGGAAAAAGTAAAGTAGAGAATACAATGCATATCCTCTAATGATGAAATAAAACATTGCTGAACAACATCTAGTGTCAGAGGCCTCCCAGAATAGGTGCTTGTTCAATGTTAGCCCTCTTTTCTCTCCACCCTACACTTTAATTATCATCTTTGTTATGTGACAATCAGCTGGAGGAAGATTTCATCTCAATTATCGTACTTCTTCCCTTTTCATTTTCTTTGGCATGGAAAAATTTAATGTTTACCTTCAAAGCATGAATTGGTGTGTATGTGTATGGGTTCTCCCCAGGAGACAATTTAATATAATTAATAACTTCAAAATCCTTTGGGTGATGTGAAATATGCATAGTTACTACAAGCCAGTGTGTGGCAGGGGGAGGGGTAGATGACGGTTCAGTAGGAGGTAGAGGCAGATAACATATGTGCAAATGGAAGTTAGAATCCAGGCAACCTTCCGAGAGTGAAGGCTGCCAAGTCAGTCTCAAACAACTTGCACCACTCAGGTGCATTCATGCCTAACCCAGAGAGGGCTGTGAGCTTGGTGCAGATGACTGGCTGAGCTCCTATCAGAGCCTCTTACTTCCAGCTTCAGGCATTTGTGGAATAGCAATGTAGGTGTGCTGGCTGTGAATAAACTTGGGTTTTGAACAGCCACATTAACAAGCTAGAATCAACAGGGAGAATTTGCCATAATAAAGCACTTTCTCAGTTGTCACATTGTACTTTTTAAAGTGGCAAGTTTTTCCCAGTGCACTCCAAATGTGATTTGATTTACAAACAGCTGGTTAAAAAGATAGGATTTTAGAGCTGAAAAGCACCTCCGAATTCATCTAATACAGTATCTTCATTTTGCAAATAAAGAAATAGAGGTTCAAGAGGATAAATGACTTGTCGACTGTCAGGAACTGAACAAGTAGGAATTCCCAAGCTTCTTACCTATCAGGACAGGGCTCAGCCCATAAGGCCACACCAGCAATTTCTTAAACCAGGATTCCCATGTGGTTTAGCTCAAAAAGAATTGCTATTGTTTTCCCAAACTCCTAGCCTATCACAGAGCTGTTTCCTCTTAATTTTACAGTCTGGCCTTAAATGTTTTGAAGTAGATACTCAAATATTCACCAAGCAAATCTACGTGTCATCGTCATCATCATCACCATCACCACCATCATGTTTCACACTTACACAGTGCTTATCATGTGGCAGGCAATAACTAATCTAAGAATTTTACATAAATTAACTCACAAAACCCCAGTGAGGGAGGTACCATTCTCAACATCTTGCAGATAAACTGAACACGGAGAAGCTAAGCAGCTTGTCCAGAATGTATATGGTTGATAAGTGATGGATTTGGGATTTGGACCCAGCCAGCCTGGCTCTGGAATCTATGCACATAACTGCTATGCCATATTTCCTCTCAAACGACTGCTATCCTATATTACCACTCCACTCGATGATTAGGATGAGGAGATTTTCCTGATGGTCATATTAAGATAATTTGTTGAATCTGCTTTCTGACTCTAATTCCCTGAGTGAGAGGTGTGGCAGGGAAGAATAGAGACCCAAAGATACCAGGTGTGATCTACACTTGATCTTAGCCAAAAGGCAGAGAAGCGATACCAGGTGTGATCTAAATTGTATTGTAAATGCTCCGTGCACGTAGCCATGGTAGAAAGGGTACATGTCAAATTTGCTGGGGTTTTATTACACTTCAAGAAATACATCATTCTTTGATTACTTTAAATATAGGTCTTCAATATGGAAAGAGCAATGCAGTCTAAGTAAAACTGAGCAGTTACTTCAAGTCAGGTACAACAAGCAGGTTATTATTTCATAAATGACATTTTAATTACCACCAGGAGGCCATTAGAAATGCATCCTGGCAGTTTGCTTGGTTCCTTTGGAAAGATAATATTGACAAACTGCTATGAAACTGGAGTTCAGAAAACAGTGTAAATTGAGATCAGTAATAAAACAAACATTCGCTTGTGTACCCTAAAGCAATGATGAACAATTTAAAGAGAGAATACAAAGTTGAAATTATATTTCTCTTTCTTAGGGAGAGGCAGAAGAGGGAGTAGTTTTGCAGGAAGACTGTTGTGTTCCTAACTTTATTACCTATGTGAATTACTTGATATATTTAGCATAGTAATTTGAAGCTTCAGTCATCCAAGCACAAGTCACTGAGGAGCTGAGTGCACTGGAATGGTAATTCTGCCTTCTTCTCCATGCTAGGAGATTGGCTTCTTGTGACCTCTGGTGTGGAGGGTTTCAAAAGAACAGTTTAGTCCCGGAGCTGATCTCCAGTCTCATTAAGGGTGACTGGTATAACTCCAGAAGCTTGGATCATTTTTACAAATTCCACAGCTTTGTCCCTTGGTGATCCCAGGACATTAGGAAAGTTTTTCACATTTAGCTTCAGGCATTTGTGGAATAGCAATGCAGTTTTGCTGGCTGTGAATAAACTAAAACATAAAAACCTAAAACATAAAAGGGAAAGACCAAGATAAGTACACCTAAAAATCAATGTTCCTATTGCTTGTCATGGTTGGTTTTCCTTATAATTAAAATCAGTACAAATGCTTTTTGCTAGTCATGTGTGTTGTCTCTGTAGAAGCCACAGGAAAACCATTCAAGCTACTTACCTTTTCTCTTTCCTCTAGGAAATACCTTTTGTATTGGTCTCTGTGGTACTTAAACCAAAGGGGAAAAACTGTGGTGACTGATTCTACTACAGGTTAACCATATACAATAAAGAAAATTCTTGAGATACCCTTTAGGAGCAATGCAATTTACTTTTCTTTCCCTAAAGTAGTTCCAAAGGTGGGGATATTGCTAGGATTTGGGGTCACTTGTATTTCTGAGAAAAAGGGTAAAGATGAATGGTACTTAGATTGCAATACACTAGCCAAATAGCAGTCTCTGTCAGAGACTCCTCCCTCTGACTTTCCTCTCTATATTAATTTATTCCTTTGACAAATATTATTAAAGAGAGTACTATACATGCCTAGATTTATCTAAACTCCAAAGAGATTATGGTCTAGAGAAGAAATAAAATATGTATATGAATAAATGGAACACGAGGAAGAAAGAAAGAAACACCATGAGAGCAGCACATAGGAAATGCTTTGGGAGATTTTACATGATATCAAGAGAGATCCAGCAATTCTACTTCAAGGAGGCATATTGAGTATATCTCTTCTCCTTCCTGAAACAGACCTCATTGAGAAGGCCACAAGGGATTATAAAAGGTTTTAACCTACAGCAATAAACAAGAGCGGGTTAGAGATCTCATTAAAATACTGAAGGTGAAATTGATGCAGTGGTATCTAATGTAGCCACATCTAGCTGCAGACAAGAATATATTGAGAAAGGGATGAATCCAAGCTGGAAGTGGCAGGGAGTACTCTATTCCACAGAACACCAGAGGCTTGGGACTCAGAGACACTGTGTAAATAAGGTCAGGATGATACATGATGCCAATGGCGGAGCCCTAACGCCCATGTAGCCTCTAGCTAAGGAAACACACAAATAAACAGGCCTCCCTGATCAGAACTAGGAAGGCAGTCTCATAGTTGGATTATGGGTAAACCTCTTCCAATGGGAGCATTTAGTACTTGAAAAATTGAGTCTGGCTCCTCACCCACTCTCCCTAAAATGAGGCCATCAATGTGTACACAGAGATCACAGTCAATGTCTCTATTGCTTCATTCCTAAATGTAAATAGGCTGTAAGGAATAAATCTTCTTTTCATAAAAACCTAAAACATAAAAGGGAAAGACCAAGATAAGAACATAAGAATCAGTCAGCAAAATATAAGAGCAAGATGTTACAAACAACAAAAACTACAGAATAAGACTCCTGAAAGCTTTTTATTTTTATTTTTATTTTATTTATTTATTTTTTTGGGACAGAGTCTCGCTTTTTCACCCAGGCTGGAATGCAGTGGCTCAATCTAGGCTCACTGCAAGCTCCGCCTCCCGGGTTCACACCATTCTCCTGCCTCAGCCTCTCCGCATAGCTGGGACTACAGGCGCCTGCCACCACGCCCGGCTAATTTTTTGTATTTTTAGTAGAGATGGGTTTTCACCGTGGTCTCAATCTCCTGACCTCGTGATCCGCCCACCTCGGCCTCCCAAAATGCTGGGATTACAAGCGTGAGCCACCGCGCCCGGCCTCTCTTGAAAGCTTTTTAAAAAAATCTTATGGAAAAAATGTAAAGACATTTTATTAAAGAATTGTGTGATAAGAACAAGGAAATTCCTTATATTGAGAATGAAGGGATAAAGAGAAAAGAAATATGAGGGAGGACATGTGACTTAGAGGATTAGTCCAGAAAGATCACATCTCACTAATAGGGGTTCCAGACAGAACAATGAAGACAAGGAAAGAAAGTTGCAAAGACATCTTTTAAATATAGCATTTTCCGGCACTAAAAGCACATCTTCAAATGGAAAGATTTCATTGCATACCTGGAACAAATATATTTTTAAAAAGTAGTCTCTATATAGGTATTCTTGTGATATTTCAGAGCGACAAGGAGTCAGCAAACATTTTTTTTCTGTAAAGGACCAGAGAGTAAATAGTAAATTTTTTTGTTTGTTTTTTCTGTAAAGGACCAGAGAGCAAATGGTGCAAGCTCTGTAGGCCATTCAGTATTTGTCCCAACTCCTCTGCTCTCCTGGGTTAGCACAAAAGCAGCCATAGATGTGGTTAGAGCAAGGGGATAGAAGGCCCTAAAAGGGCAGTATTTGAAAAAAATAAGGAATTTTATTGAACATATTATATGATGGACCATTTGAAAGAAAACAATAAAGATACAACAAAGGCAAAGAGTGACGGTAGAAAAAGTCAATTAGAAAGAAGAGAAAAACTTAAAACTCACACAGGAAATATGATATTATAGCCTCTATTTGTCTAAGCAATGAACAGATACATATTTGCATGAACTGTCAGGGGAGGGAATGCGTGTCCATGATTTGGAGACCCGGGAAAGCAGGCACACCGCGGAGGAGAGAGTACAGACTGTACACATTGTAAAAGCCCTCGTATGCCCTCCGAAAAATTGCTGATTCTTTTTTTTTTTTTTTTTTTTTTGAGACAGGGTCTCACTCTGTTGCCCAGGCTGGAGGGCAGTGGTGCAATCTTAGCTTACTGCAACCTCCACCTCCCGGGCTCAAGCAATTCTGCAGCCTCAGCCTTGCGAGTAGCTGGAATCACAGGTGCCTGCCACCACACCAAGCATTTTTGTATTTTTTGTAGAGATGGAGTTTCACTACATCACCCAAGCTAGTCTCTAACTCCTGAGCTCAAAGCCTAGCCTCCCAAATTGCTAGGATTACGGGCGTGAACCACCGCACCTGGCTCCTGATTTTTTTTTGTTTTTCTCTTTCTTTTTTTAAGCAATTAGATGCAGGCGGATCACGAGGTCAGGAGATCAAGACCATCCTGGCTAACACGGTGAAACCCTGTCTCTACTAAAAATACAAAAAATTAGCTGGGCTTGGTGGCAGGCACCTGCAGTCCCAGCTACTCGGGAGGCTGAGGCAGGAGAATGGCGTGAACCCGGGAGGCGGAGCTTGCAGTGAGCTGAGTTCCCACCACTGCACTCCAGCCTGGGCGACAGAGCGAGACTCCGTCTCAAAAAAAAAAAAAAAGCAATTAGAAACTACTGACAGTTTGAAACGCAGAGTAACAAGGTTGGGGTGGCATTTGTGACACATGGGTCTGGTGGCAGCAGTGGACCAGAGGAGGATGAGACGGAAGGCAGGGAGAACCTACATGGGAAACTCGACTGGGCTTCTTGTTTTAGAAGTAGAATATCTTGTTAACCAAGAAGGAAGCATCCACACTGTGCATCTTATAGCTCTTCCATGAATTTTTGTCTGAAAGTGACTAACTTTTATTTGTCTTCCAGATGGGATGAAGAGTGCAAAAAATATTATTTGGGGCTTGGTGTCTCTGAGTACAACACGAAAGCAAAAGATACTTGCGTTGGAGTAAGCAGAGACATTTTTCATACATTGGCATTTAAAAAAATTCAAGTTCTTATATAATCCCCAAACTTCCATACTTCCATTTGACTAAAAATTGTCCAAGGTACGGGAACTTTTGTTCTTTTTTGGTCAATATAGCTTTAGAATAGATGTGTTAAAACTGTGGTTCTGAAATGTTAGCTTAGGGAAGCTGCTCTTGTTAAAGATACATATTCTCAGTTTCAACTCCCAAACATATCACATTCAAGGGTTTACAGCGAGGGGGTATTGAGAAAATGCATTTTTAACATGCTCACAGATGTTTGGTAGTGCCTGGCTTAAAGCATCCTGTAGGAATGTACCTAGTCAACACTCTCTTCTTCAATCAACCTATAACCCACTTCACATTTCTGTCTTGTCCTCTTTGATACTCCTCAGAATGTTGATGCTGTTATCAGTTTGCTGGAGGAACTATGTAGCTTTGGCAGAAGCTTGTCATTTGTTAAGATAATGTTGTCCAATTCTACAGTTTAATTTCTATTCTCTGCTACCGTGGAAGGCCAGGTCTCACTAACACAGGCCTCTGTAACAACTGTTTCAGCACTGACTGAGTGATTAATATTAAAAGCTGAAGGAGCCAGTGCCTTTATACAAAGGCTGGAATGTAACAAAAGCCCACCAAGAGTTTTGCCCAGGCCTTTCCCGGGCCTTGAAGCATGACAAGATAACAAAGGAATTCTTTTTTTTTTTTTTTTTTTTTTTTTTGAGACAGAGCCTTGCTCTGTCGCCAGGCTGGCACGCAGTGGCGTGATCTTGGCTCACTGCAAACTCTGCCTCCCGGGTTCAAGTGACTCTACTGCCTCAGCCTCCCGAGTAGCTGGGATTACAGGCAAGCACCACCATGCCCAGCTAATTTTTGTATTTTTAGTAGAGACGGGGTTTCACCATGTTGGCCAGGATGGTCTTGATCTCTTGACCTCGTGATCTGCCTGCCTTGGCCTCCCAAAGTGCTGGGATTACAGGTGTGAGCCACCATGTCTGGCCAACAAAGGAATTCTTAACGGGACCTGTTTAGGATTAAACAAGTTTTACTGGGGACTAAAGCAGCTCCCCAAACCTCCATGATTTAGTAGGAAACAAGATAAGGGTAATCACCCCAGTACTTGGTCCGATTAAGTAAATTTACTGAGGCTACAGAGAAAGGTCTTCAGGACTCAGATCTCAGTTATAGATTAATTATGTCTTTAGATGAATGCACACTTACACATAGACATATAGCTTAGAAGGTATGTAAGGTCTGGAAGACTTTGTAATTTTGAATTGGTCTGGTGATATTTTCTGGGCCTTTTCTCTGTAACTGGTTACAGAAATAAAAACTCCCTCCTTTCCAAGTTCATCTGCATCTTGTTACTGGGCCACAGGAATAAGCAGCCCGACCCTCGGTTTGGTCCAGAACCCTACGTGTTGCTATTTGACTTGCTAGAGACTTTGGACAAGATGTTCCACAACTGTCCTCTCCCAAATTGGTTCCATGCTACTTGGAGTCAGAGTAAAAACAAATGATCTGAATGTGAGACAATATATAACCTGTGGAAAGGCAAATATTTAATTGTGCCTGAATTTAAAGTGGTATTTGACTTCAGTAAAAAATTAGGTTCAAGAAATTATACGGTTTTCTGAAATTATCTTTCTTTTTAAACTAAGCTGCGATTTCTGCTTACCCTCTCATCTAACAAGTTTAATTACTACTTTTAAAAAGCAAAGCACTTCACGTTTTGCCCTCAGCTACCTAAGCTGCTAAAGAACAAGTTTCAGAGATATTATGATCGAATGTGAGTTTGACCTAGAATATAAGAATTCGTTTAATTTCTATGCTACTTTCCTCAGAAGAAAACTATGCACTCAGTTCAGACATATTTTGGCATGACAATCAGCATAATGAGAATTAGTTTCATTTTTATTCACTGTATAGAACCAAAATTCAATGGAGAATAAGAAATGCAAATAGAAGGATGTATGATGAGATCCTCAGAGCCTGGTTGGGTTAGGGGGAGTAGAATGCTGGGAAGCACAGAAGACCTTAGGAATTTTGAATGTATCAGTAGACTCTCAGGTGAGAGACCCTAAGATATTCTTGAGTAGAGTGAGAGGTCAGAGAATTTATTTGTTCCTAGAGTTTTTCCAGTACAAAGGAAGTATAACACCAGAATGTCTTTGTAATTCAGCTCTCTTTTGGTAGATTATGAATACAGATCAAAAGAAATATGCATGAATCAGGATCAAAATCGAGAATTTTCCCTATGATAAAATATGCTTCATAAGAACAGAATCTGTGTCTTGTTCACTGTTGTATCCTCAGTTTGTAGATCAGAAAAAATGCTCAATAATTATCTGTATTAGGAAGGAAGGAGGGAAGGAGGGAGGGAATGAAGGAGGGAAGGAGGGAGGGAAGGAAGGAGGGAAGGGAGGGAGGGAAGGAAGAAAGGAAAGGTGAAAGGGAGGGAGAACTGGGATGATACCACACTAGAGAGTTAAGCTCTTAGAAAGAATGGAGCCCTGGAGATGAAGTGTAGTTCCTTTTTATTTAGGTATTGACTGTCAACTCAGTGGTAGATGCTGGGGAAACAAGAGGACCAGCATCAGTCCTCCGGCCCCAAGAGCTTCCATCCTGAAGGAAAAAAACATGCAAAATAGAACGTGGTGAGGGCTTTCAAGGATGTGGGCTATGATGGGAACAGAGAAAATGGAGCTTTCAGAGTTAGTAATGAGTAAAACTAGGATTAAGATCCAAGTCTTCCTACTTTAAATCCTATACTTTTTACATGAAAGCTCTGTATTAATTAGGTCCACCATGGTAGGAAGGCTCTTGGTGTTGTTAGTTTTGATTCTCAACTGCTTTAAGTTTTAAATACAAACTGCAGGTGATATCTAACATGCCTTTTGGGAAGTTCTTAGGACAGCCTAGTGAGAAAGAATAAACTAGTATCTTTTCTTCTTACTTACCAATTACTTCCGGGGTCCTGACTGTCATTCAAATGTCATCAAGACATCCTCATCTTGACCCAGCGTCCAATAGTGTAACAGTTCTCAGCTGAGGCATCACAGCAGATACATGAATGGCTCTATCACATAAAAGAATTAGCTGGAGCGGAGCATAAATTAGCCCCAGGGAGTTGTACAGAGCCTATTTTAATCTATGTGGCAGGCAGATCTGAGTGAATACAGGTGTGTTGCACATGTGCACATACCTCTCCCATGTTTGGAAGTGGGGAAAAAAAGTTGGAGAGCTGCCACATTAGATAAATGGCTATTAGGATGCAATAAAAGTTAGATAAAAAATTCTTTGAGTAGGAATTGTTCCTAAGTTGTTGGTAGAAGGGAGGCTAACCAGAAAGACAGGCTTGAAAAACATGCTGGCAGAAGAGTATCTGCCTTTAACTAGTTATATAAGATCCAATAAATTTATCTATAGCACTGAGTTATTTCTGAGCATATTCCAATTTGAGAAATGCCTATTTAGCTACTTTTATTTAACATTATAATGTATACTTCTCAGCATATTTGATACATAATAATTTTTTTGTGAAAATACATAAAAATAGTAAATTAAATGAATTCCTTGGGGGGGGTTTCATAAATAATTTTAGATTTGGATCCCAACGCCCACTTAATCCAGACTAACTTGAAATATGGTCAGAGGCACAAAGTGGCTAACCAATTCAACTCCACATGCAGAAAGCTAAAAAATTCTAGTTTTCATAATCCATAAGATTTCAATGACAGAACCCAGGCAATGAAACAAGAAATAGAGAAATAAAGGGAAAGGCAGAGATCATTTATACATCATTAAATGGTTTAGATATTGGTAGACTCTGGAGATACATAAACTGCCCTCATCCTTCCCACTTTTACCTAACCATGAATGAGACTGACTCTGGGAAATGGTCTCTTAATAGTTAAATTGACAATTACTGCAGTAGGGATTTGGGAACTAGGCTATTAAAATATCAGACTATTTTGGTTTTGCTTAAATATATCTTTACAAGGTTTCTTGTAGAATCTTCAATCCGATATTTCCAGAATCTTTGTAACATCTAGCAAACTGTTTTTCTTTCCCATAGAGTCATTTACTTGGTAAAATTTGCATGTCTATTTAATAATAAAAGAAAAATAGACATGCGACATTCTTCATTTTGTAATCACTATAGTAAGTGACACCAATACAAGGTAAAAACAATATATTCTAAAAACTGCCTCTGAATATTGAATTATTTTGGACTTAACTATCCTCCTGGGATGGTCCTCAAAGAAGAATGGTTCAACATTAAATAGCTAAATCTGCTTATGCATTAATTTCAAATTAAAATATATTTATGGAATGCTTTTTATGAGTAAGATATCATGTTAAACTCCAGGAATATCATTGTAAACAAAACAACTATATTCTTTCAAGGATGGTATAGTCTAGTGGCCATGGAAATAAATAAATGAAAACTTGCAATAAAGTGTGGTGAATATAATAAGTGGGTATTAGCAAAAGGAGCTCTGGAAATATATTAGACGGTGGGAGAAAGGAGTTGGTCTGGTACGGGGAGGTGCTGAGGAGGAGACTGTATGAGAGGAGTCCAGGCAGAAGGAAAACTTTGAGTTATGAGAGGGCATGGCCTATTTAGGTAAAGATGGTAGATTAAAATCCAGGAATTGAAGGGAAAGAGGTAGAGAAAAAGAAGTGACACTACAGAGACAGACAGCCAAAGAAACTCTTAAGAACTTTGAACTTCATTCGTAATGCTAGAAGGAACCCCAAAGGATTTTTAAGCAAGGAAATAAAATGATTGGATTAGTATTCAGATCAGTTGGGCGATAGCATGGAGAATGAATGAAGGAAACCCGTTGGGAGGGGTTGCTTTGATTTGGATAAAGATGCTAATTGCCTATACTAGGTAAGCTACTGGGAGGTGACACTGGAAACCGTAGACAAGTCTAAGGAATAATTTAGTAAGTATAACCAGGATACAGTGTTAGGTTATTTGGAGTAAATAAGTCAAAGTTAGTAAACATGTTTCTGGTTTGAGAAAGTAGGTACCATTCATGGAGATAGGTAAGTATCCCTTGAGAGGTTTGGAAGAAGATGAGGAACTAGTTTCAAACATACTGAGTTGAATGCTTATGGGACATCAAACAGAGGTGTCAGGAAGGCATTGGATTCATGGGTTTGGAGCTTAGGATATACCTGGGGTCAAAAGATAGATTGTGTATAATTATGAATACTGTACAACT
The DNA here is from genome assembly GCF_009828535.3 of Hylobates moloch. Lineage (NCBI taxonomy): Eukaryota > Metazoa > Chordata > Mammalia > Primates > Hylobatidae > Hylobates > Hylobates moloch. The sequence goes on along the minus strand of NW_026652276.1, from coordinate 182,026,468 downwards.
TTATATGCAACAAATTAAAGGGAGATAAAGATGCACATTTATCCTTTATGTACACTTCTAAAATGTGACCTTGAATTTTGGTACCACTAAAATCTATTCAAGTAAAAATCAATTTTTAGAAATTAAGGAATCATACGGCTTCTACATGACCATTCTATACACACACACAATCTTATTTCCTACCTTTTCATTATCCAGTTAGATTTTTGTATACTTAAAAGGCACATTTTCACCTTCATTAAAATTATTTCTATGCCTAGTATTAAAAATTTTAAGAAGATAGATCTCATCTTAAGTGTTCTCACTACAATAACAATTATTTTTAAGAGCCATTCATAATTTAGCATGTGACATAAGCCGTGTTTACTTTCCAGAGCCTCCCTAATGGGTTGGAGTGATTATCAGTTCATCCTTCAGTCTCTGTGAGAAATACCCATACCCAGAGTCCCGGAGCTAAGAAAAGCCAGGATGAATAAAATAGGCAAGTTCGGATTAAGAGAAAATGTTTTGAAAGCCAGAAATACCGATTTCTTAAAAAATTTCATTGGTAGCTAAACAATGTATCTCTTTCACTCTACTCTTCCACTGAACAATAACACTGACCTGTAAAGTCAGAGGTAGTCGTTTGGAACCTCTGGCTTTGGAAAGACTATTGCAATGTGCCATGTCTGACTTCAATTATTTCCTGCGCTAGGTCTCAGGTTATCCCCTAATTTGGTATCTTGAGTCCTTCCCCAGCAAGGTACTGGGGAGGTGCCCAGAATGGCCAGGTTATCTATGCCTACCAGGAGAATAAGATCTCACTCTGCTGCTTGTCACTCCTATCTGGGGATGTCATAGGTCATCTTCTGTCTGAATTCTGCATTTGCCAGAGAGAACCTTTAGTATGAACTTTGGAATGGTGCCTCTTCCTGTATCCACAGAACTTGAGGAATGAATCAAACCCTTTAAGCAGAATGCTTACACACCCAACATTCCATCCTCACTCTTCAATGCCTAGATGACCTTGTAAAATGTTTGTTTTTGGTCTTTTTTTCTTAAAAACCAATAAAATTGGATATCTTTTTGTAAATACCTCCGTAAGTTTCAAAAAATGTGATTATCTTAATAATCTTTTAAATTTACCTAAATACATGGAGAATTAAACACATTTTTATCCCCTCTCCTATCTCCAAAGCCCTACTAAAATGGTAGTGAAGGAATTTTTAAATAATGGAATAAAGAATCAGAAAGAAAATAGGAGAGAATAGCAAATCAAGAATAACACAATTTTAGAAGAAGACATATAGATGGAGAGTTAACTAGACTTACCAAAAATAAAAAGCTGAAATCTAGAGCCTGCATACACTTAGCAAAAAATGGTTTAAAATGGTTTAGATATTCTATCCATGAAATAAAAATATGATGCCATACAAAAAATGATTAACAGATTGAAGAAGGGGAAAAATAACCTATAAATTATCCTATGTGTTTATGTAGAAAATAGCATTCACTAGCATTTTAAAGATTATCGATGCATTTGGGAAATGTGGCAATACATAATTAGAAAATTAAGCAAATGGAAAAATGAGGCAATTATTAATTCACAGGGGAAAAGGACATATAAAATGATAGTACACCGGAGTGAATAGTATTTATGCAATTATAATTAAAGCATCGGTAAATTTAATAAAAATTGTGATTACACACGAGGGGAGGTGTGTGTGTGTGTGGGTGCATGTATGGAAAGGAGAGCTAGATATTCATTAGATTAGGAATCAGGTTAGAAATCAAAGTGAAATGTCTAAAATTGATAAATCAACAAATAGTAGTATAAAATTACTTTAAAAATGTGTACTGTATTTCAGAATAAATTGCTAAGGAAGTTGAAAATGATTGCCTCAAAGGAGAATGTGGGTTGGTGACAGGTGTAGTGGGACACTCTTGTTATTAAATATAAGCCTTTTTTGTGTTACTTAACTTTTAAAAATATGTTATTTTGTCAACATTAAAATAAAGTAAAATACACTTATCTGACAATATACAGAAAGATGTGAGTTTAAACCCTGGATCTGATTCACCCCTTTCACATTTTAGAATAAAACAAATGTGTGTTTTTCAGTACACTAAATATTCCTCTTAGTGGTTTGTCCCTCCATGCTTATTGGGTACCTTCTATGTGCCACACACTACTCCAGGAACTGGAGAAACAGCAGTGAACAAAATGAACATAAATCCCTTACCAAGTGTACATTTATAATGAAGAAGTTAGAGAATAATGGCATAAGTAACTAGAACACAAGTTGGTTAGATGTTAAGCGCTAAGAAAAAAAAATGAGGCAGGAAATGGGTCCGAAAGATTTGAAAATGTGACTTACTTGGTAATCACTTTTAACATTTTTTTCTTCACAAGAATGTTCTTAGCATTCTTTCTGAACTTTGCATTCTGAGAATCAGTATGTTGTATGTTTTATATAAAAAGTCTTAGGTCTTAGAATTCCTGTCTGCCTTACCTCAGGAAATTGTAGTTGTTTGAGATATTGCAAAAGTCCTGTTTCCTTTCAGTATTTAGGGGCATTTTTTAAAAGGTACTCAAATTTTGTATTTCTACTGGAGGATAGAGGAATTTGTGAGCTTTGTGGGTAATTCCATGGCTCAATGTTTTGGGCAAGGATTAAAAAAAATTACCACATTCCACAACGTTTACAAATCAAAGAAGTCCAAATCTTTACACTTTGCAATGTAATTTATGAGACATAGTAACAGACTTTGAGGTATTTGTATTGTAAAGAAACAAAAAATAATAATTATTCATAGAAAATACTAAGTTTGGATGGCTTGTATATCATTTGGGGTGGTTTCCATCAGCACATAGTATAGTGGACACGTGGTATAAAGCTGCCTTTGTCTTTTGATGATGAGGCAGTCAAGCCAGAGTCCTACTTAGCTGTCTATTAGGTTTGAACATGAGGAATCATCAGCAGAATGAGCCCCACATTTCAAAGCTACATAGACAGTTCTACTGCCCAACTGTTTTAAGCATTTCAGAAGTCTACTATTTCAGCTTTTCTGGCCCAAGCTCTGGAACAATTTCTCTTCTTTCATTCTCTCTTCTCCATATATTATAATCTCAGCAGATTAAATTTTTTTTTTTTTGAGATGGAGCTTCATTCTTGTTGCCCAGGCTAGAGTGCAATGGCACAATCTTTGCTCACTGCAACATCCACCTCCCGGGTTCAAGAGATTCTCCTGCCTTAGACTCCTGAGTAGCTGGGATTACAGGTGCCCACCACCATGACTGGCTAATTTTTGTATTTTTAGTAGAGACGGGGTTTCACCATGTTGGCCAAGCTGGTCTTGAACTTCTGACCTCGGGTTATCCACCCATCTTGGCCTCCCAAAGTGCTGGGATTACAGGCGTGAGCCACCATGCCTGGTTGATTAAATATTCTTTTTCTTCTTTCAGAAGATTTGTCTTGGATACGTTGAAGCCAATTCCTTGAGAATATTTGATGTAGTCTTCATATCAAAATTGAGGTAGAAATGCTATGTTCTTTTTATCTAAGGGCATAAAAAAAGCTTAAAAGTATTTTTACCAGGATAAAACAAATGAAAGGAATAGGAAATGCCAGAAAAGTAACATATGTAAGATTGGCCACATTCACAAAGAGCCACATATGTGATTATGTGAAATGCGGAAAAGTATCTCCCCATAGAATGCTTTTTATGCTTATTATGATCATTTAAATTGAAAAACCTTTTCCATCAAACACATTATTAGAAAAAAATAGATCTACAAATAGGCCAGAAGCCATTTTAAAAAGAAAATAATCATATTATCGCATACACTTTGTTTATAAGATTTTATTCATTCTTTGGTTTCAGCTTTGGGAAAGATGCTACAGTTAATTGACTAAACAAGAATTACAATAATGGGGAAAGTTAATGGTGACTTTAAGAGAAATATGATCAAAGCTTTAGCTCCCTGACTTTAAAAAGCCAGCTCCTTACACAATAAAAAAAGCAATTCCAGGCACTGGTTGCTAGGTGTAGGGACTCATTCTTTTTGTCATCAAAGACCTCTTGTATTTTTTTCAATTAAAGTGACAGAAATACTGAGAAGTGCCAAGAAAACTGATAATGGAAAGTACTAAAATCTTTCACAAAACTTTGAGCTTCATAAGGAATAGGATCTGGCTCAAAGGCAAAAGAAATATTAATTTTCTTGTACATAATTAGCTTACAAGTTTCTCTTAAAGCAGGAAGTAATGAGAGGAGATGTCCTAATACAGGTTCCTTTTAAGTTAACATCTCTGTTGCTTTCTGGCTCTGTTAGATGACTATCCTGAGGAAACCTTTTCTAGGCTGGTAGCTCTGATGTCATTTAGGATGAGACAACAAGACCTGTATGAAGGCCACATTGAAAGAGGAGTGACCTTGAAATGGATTAAAATATTCAAGATTTGAAGCTTTCTTGATCTAAGCATATTCTGGCAGATAATATTTCTATTTTCTTTTGAGATGGAGTCTCACCCTGTCACCAAGGCTGGAGTGCATGACACGACGTCAGCTCACTGCAACCTCTGCCTCCCAGGTTCAAGCAATTCTCCTGCCTCAGTCTCCTGAGTAGCTGGGATTACAGATGCGTGCCACCACACACGGCTAATTTTTTGTATCTTTAGTAGAGATGGAGTTTCACCATGTTGGCCAGGCTGGTCTTGAACTTCTGACCTCGTGATTCATCCACCTCAGCCTCCCAGAGTGCTGGGATTACAGGTGTGAGCCACCCCGCCCAGCCAATATTTCTATTTTCTCATAGGCTACCAAGAAACCTATACAATGAGATCTATTTGTTCAAATGGCTAACATTTGTTGAATACCTACTATATGACAGGTACTGTGGTAGGGACCAGAATTAGAATAATGGTCAGAATAAGAAATTGTCCTTCATATTTTAGAGCTGACAGGCTGGCGATATTGGCACTAATGAAATATAACATAAAAGCAAACATAGAATGACAAATTAAGATATGTAGATATTCTGATGAAACAGGATTATCGGATTCCCTGGCAGCGCTGAAGACTAAAGGAGTCATGAACATTTTATTGATGAAACAGTCATGGAGCTGGTATCAAAAGGATGAATAGGATTTAAGTAGGGAAAGAATATTGGGGACAGGGAAGTATGAACACGAAAGTTCTTTAGACAAAGAGAATAGTAGGTAGGATGGCCCTGAGATGGAAGAAGCATGGTGCATTTGAAGAACTGGGAGCAGGTGGCTGAAGTATGTTGATGGGCAAGGAGGGCATTTGAAGAGATGATGCTCCAGAAATAGATAAAACTAGAATAGAACTGGGTGGTTTTGAAACTCATTTGAAGTGGTTTGCCTGTCCTTTGTTGATTTGATTACTTTACTGGTCGCCTTTTATCCCCATACTGAATCCCATTATCTCCCCTCCCAGACAAATGTTCTAATGTAAAAATGAAATTCATTCACCAAGGAAATATTGAGCATCTCCTATGTGCCACACACTACTCTAGGAACTGGAGAAATAGCAGTGAACAAAATAGACATAAATCCCTTATCAAGCTTACATTTATAATGAAATTAGAGAATAACGACATAAGTAAGTAGAACATAAGTTGGTTAGATGTTAAGTGCTAAGGAGAAAAACGAAGCAGGAAACAGGTACCCGGACATATGAGAAATGCATTTTTGTGTTTCAATATATTCTTGCTAATACCAATTGTTGTTTTATACGAAAACATTTAAATTCATATAAATGGCATTGTGCTATCGATCTTGTTTAGTTTTTAATTCTTTCTACTTAGAGCTATTTTCTTAATATCTATTCATGTAATTATGAGTATGGATAATCTGTTGCTTCTGAATGTTGTGTAATACCCCCATACATCCCCCTCATATTTTATGTATCTATACTTCCAATAATGGAAAACAAGATTACCTCCATTTCCTTGCTCTCAGAGCAAAGCCAAGCCATGGCTCCATGGACTTTGTATGCATATGAGAGGAGGTGGCAGTGGAAGAGAAATAAGACTGGCTTTGTATTTTCAAAACATAACTCTAGATGCAGTGTGAAAATTGGAGTGGAGAGAACCCAGATTCTATTTAGGAGAGTGATTACAGCAGTCTGGGAAGAAATGTAGATTTTAGACTAGGTTGATGGCAATGGTAGAACTGAGGAGAAATGGAAGAATTCAAATGATACTTAAAAAGTAATGTTGATTGGCCTTGGTGATAAAATGGATATGGAGATGCAAGAAAGGGATGTGTCAAGCATGACTCAGCATTCTAATTTAGGCAACTGGGTGGAGAAGAATTTTTGCACTAAGGTGGCGAACATCGGAAAATGACCTCTTAAAGAGAAATATTATATGGATGTAACACTGATTTGCATGTAGAATTTAATGAAATCTGTAATTTAACCACTTTAATCTAACCACTCCATGAAGGAACGATTCACTGAGTACTTATTATATGCCATTAACTGTGCCAGGATTTAAAAGTCCAGTAGAGTGACAAAAAACTGCCAGACCAAAATATTATAATTCTGTAATTACTATGATGAAGACTTTCAGGGACATAGAACACAGAGCATGCTGAAGTCTGTTTGGAGATGAATGGAATTTCACTAAGTGGAATCTGGAAGGAGGGCAGAAGGAAATCTAAGCACAAAGGGATGGAAATGTAAACAAATATAATATTTTAGGGGAAGTTCAAGGAATCTGTATTTGCTGTGAAGGAGTTAGTGAAGTGGTTTCCAGTGGGGTGTGGGGCCATATAATTATCTGGCATAAAAAGGATTTTATGGAGATCGTGATGGGAGGTACTTGAGCAGAAAAGCAGTAATTAGATTCAGACACTAGAGAGATTACTCCAGCATCAAGATAGAAAGACAGGTAAGGACACTACTCGTTGGTGATCTCTGAAATGACGACTATATGAACTATGGCAGGGACATTGGGATTGGATAAGAGGGGTCACATGAAGGAGGTGTTCAGAAAGTAGAAATGAAAGGACCTCATGATTAATTGAATGTTCTGGGGAATCAAGGATGACTCCCAGGTTCCCGGCTTGGGCAGTTGTGTAGATGGCTGTGATAGTTACTGAGACTGGGTATACAGGGGGGACAGAAGTTTTGAGATGATGATGTGCTCAGTTGAAGTTTAGTTTGTTTTTTTAAAAGGTCAATCCAGATGGAGGATGTATATGGGTTCAGACCTAAGAACTAGGTCTGAGTTAGGGATGTAGATTTTAGACTGGGTCAGTTAACTGGTGTATGTGGAGACTGGGAAGGAAAAGAATTAAGACCCTAACCCACTTTGTGAAGCCAAGCAGAGCCACAAATATAAGAAAAGGTGAAAGAGACTAGTCAAAGATAATACAAGGAGAGGGGAACCATGAAGAAGAGAGAAGGTGAGGAATATAAGTATTCCAGTGTCTGCACTATTTTCTCTTACATGTTTTCCATTGTGTGCTAGTTTTTGGAATCTTCTGGAAAACGCTATTTGTGCATATATTCTATAAAATATCATGATGGTTTACCTCTGGTTTCTCTTTTACATATGACTTCAATGTATCTTTGCATATGATGGCCTACTTTTGACAAAGAATCAGGTTTATGGTGTTTGAATTTTATGGCACCAATAAAGTTTTAAAATATATTTAAAGTGACTGTTCTATAAAATTTCTCCTTGTCTTGCAGTTAACATGCCCTGGTATTCTGTTTACCATGCCCTCCCACAATTTTCTTTACATTTTCTGCTTTCTTTGTATCTGTTTTTCATATATATAGGCTGTTTCTTCCATCAATAAAAGACTTCCCAATTTCTAATTTTAAATGTATATTCCTTTCTCCATTCTTTATACATATTTCTAAATGTAACTCAAATTTTCCAAGGCTTGGCAAGCCCCTGGCTATTAATGGAATTATATTAACAATAGCCCAAACTCCATTGCTTTTTAAACATAACTGTTACAAGGACCTTTGTTCTTTGTTATGTATGTCTGTCTGTTACACTAGGGGTGGGCATTGTTTGCCTGCCAAGCATCTTGACCTTTTCCCTATGTTTGAGGAATCCACCATTGTGTGAGTATTGTGAGAGGCGGCATCTTCTGCAGAGGTATGAGAGAAAACATCACTCTGATTTCTGGCAGCTAGGGTGCAGTCATGTGACCCAATCTCAGATAATCACATACTCTTGCCAGGGAATTTGAATCTGGGTTGATTGACCTATAGAAGCAGAGAAGCCTGGGAATATTATCTAGTATTCAGTGGCTATGGTCTAGTGGTAGGGTCCAGTTTCTGAGGCTGGCAGGCCTAGTAGTTGTTAGAAGTCAGAGATGCATAACAAAGTTGCTTTGTATGGAAACAGAACCACATGTTCCATCTCATTAGAAAGAAGTCATTAGTAAAATGTACTTCATTGTATTGAGAGAAATTTGTGTTACAAACTAAATAATGGGAAAAGATCCACTCTACCCTATGACCTTGGTGGTGGTTTGGCTGCTTGACTTTCCTTGATTAGTCTTTTCAGAGCCTGGTTCTAGTTTTTCTTTGATTCCTGTGATGTACAAAATACTGGTCCAATAACTTCCTTTTTTGCTAAAATAATGAGACTATAGCAAATGCCTTTGTGCTCTATGTTACATCCTCATGGACAATTTCAGCTTCAGAGGTGGCACACAGATCCATGAGAGCTCTGAATCCCTTTGTGCAGGTAGTATCCTGCCTCTGGTACTCTCCAAGTTGGCCCAGTCTTCTGGCTCAGCTTGGCTCTCAGCCTCCCATGACCTGGTCACTTTAAGCTCTTAGACAGGAACCTCTCGAGAAACCCCTCAAGAGGACATAAAACAGTTCCATGTTGGCTTCTCTTGAACATATTCCAATATGGATCATGAAACACACAGCATTGTGCCAGGAGGCTGAGAGCAAATTAATTTCCTTTTTCAGCTATCATAGGCCGTTCAAGCCCAAGCACGGCCTTTTGATTTCTTAGGCTCATTGTGGATACCAGTCTATCAGGCCACACACTAAGGTGACACATATTAAGTCCCTCTCTTGACTTAATGTAAAGGGGTAATTACCTTTCACATCTTTGCTTCAGTGGGGATGGAGTCATAGCATAACTCTTCAAATCAATCCTCTTCACAAGCCCTTTCTCCCCATCACACACTTCTACCCTTCCATGCCTTCCCGTCCCCAACTGGCTTTGAGATCATTTGCTATACCTTTCTGGGTATCAGTGTCCTCATATGTGTAACAGAGATAATAATGGTTTCTACTTTGCAAGGTTTTTGTGGCGACTAAATGTGTGCGTGCATATGTATGTATATATAGAGGCATATATAATGTGTGTCTGTGTATGTAGCTTAGAATAGTCTAGCTCATAGTAAACTCTATCTAAAGTTTTCTTATTGCTATTATCATTGTTATTCATGCTGTTGTATCCTAGTAACTGACTTGAGAGTTACAATTTAATCCCTGGTATGCCTATGTTGATTTATGTGATAAAATGCTGTTTTGAAGGGGAGGATTTAAGAGATGTTAGGCACTTTAATTTATGCAAAGAGAAATTTCAGGAAAGTTGTTCTAGAATCACATAGTTATATGGTACTGAAATTGAGGGCAAAACCACTTTTGTCCTTGTTATCACCCCTGTTCTCTGCTAGTTAGCTGACTGGCTGTTTTAGTCAGGGTTCCCTAGAGGGGCAGAACTAATAGAATGTCTATATCTATCTACATATGGGAGTTTATTAAGTATTAACTTACATGATCACAAGGTCCCACAATAGACTGTCTACAAGCTTGAGGGTCAAGGAGAGCCAATCTGAGTCTCAAAACTGAAGAACCTGGAGTCCAATGTTTGAGGGCAGGAAGCATCTAGCATGGGAGAAAGATGTAGGCTGGAAGGCTAGGCCAGTCTTACATTTTCACATTTTTCTGCCTACTTTATATTCACTGGTAGCTGATTAGATTGTGCCCACCAGATTAAGGGTGGGTCTGCCTTCCCCAGCCCACTGACTCAAATGTTAATCTCCTTTGGCAACACCCTCACAGACACACCCAGGATCAATGCTTTGCATCCTTCAATCCAATCAAGTTAACCATCACAAGTCCACTCCTTGTCAACTTGAAGCCATATGTATCTCCTGAGATCATAATCTTCAGTAAAGACAGTAAGGTCATAATTATGCCTAACATGACCATGCTTCATACAACAAGAAACACACCAATCCCCAACCCAAATACTATTACATAAAATTAACAAATACTATTACATAAAGTTGACATAAAGTCAATAAATCTTATGTCACATGATGAAGGAAAAGGAAATAAAATGAAGATATTTTCTTAGTATGAGTGCCTACATGTTTTTAACAAAAGGAGGAGGAAATACTCATGACAGTTACAGTCCTTGGTTCTGCAGCTGGTTACCTGGTCATAGCTGGTATTGATGACTACCTTCTTCTACTACCCACCCAAACCTTCATTCCTGAGGGGTATGGACCATTTGTAGTCCTGCCTGGATTGGGCTGATGTAGTTTCCCAGTGACCTTAATCACAGAGCAAGGTAATACTAAGAGACGCTCTAATGGATCTCCTCTATTCCATGCATACTCTTCCTTACCTCTGTTATGTAGTAGACTGATTTCTACTTGATAAGCCCAGGCCAATCACCCCAGCCAACACTGTAACTCTTAGCCTCTTGACTTAGGAGGAGCCCAAAGTTTCCAAGTGGCCATCTTAACTTCTAGTTTAATGTAACTATTGTATCTCTTGGTGGCAGCATTCCTCCCTCTGGAACTAAGGCCTCTAGGCCAGAAGAATGTAATGCTGTGGGAACTGGAAGCAAAACTTTGCTAGTGGATCACTAGGGGTGATGGTGAGTGGTGCCACTTCCACTCTACCCCTTGATTCCTGGTCCTATGAATCTTGGCTATGGGAGAAATGGTACCACATATTGGATACTGATTCAGAGCATACATGGTCTTCTGGAGAATTTTGCCCCAGCTGTGCAAAGTATTGTCACCTAGTTGGATTGTAATTGTGACTTCAAAAGGCCATTCTACTGTTCTATCAATCCAATTGCTTCAGGGTGATAGGGAACACTGGCCTTGGAGGAGGACAGGCTGACTTGGTTTCTAGAGGCTGAGTCCTAGTGACTGCTTGCGGCAGAGTTGGCTGTGTGGACAGAAAACCACCACTACTTAGTATAGTGCTGGTAGAACTCTTAAAGGGCACCCAGCTCAACCACTTGACTTTACAGGGAACACAGTGGAGACGTGGAGGGTTAAATGATGTTGCTTTCCAACGTGTGCTCCAGAACATGAGTCCTGGGGAGATGTTAATAGAGCTCCATGACAATTGGTTCCATGGTCTAAGAAGTTTGAAAAATGCTGGAAGCACAAATTTAAACAGGCTTCCTTATTGCAGAACTTCTTAAATTTTTAAGATACAATCTGTAATATGAATTTTCCAAAGAGAATATGGTAGGCAGTATTTTATATTTTCCAAACTTGTTTGACCACAGGTTTCCTCCCTCTTTGTGGGATAGAATTGCATATGACTTATGTTCTGCCAAGCATACTTTAGGAAACACTGGTCTAGAATGATGGATATCATGGTTGGAAGGAAACTGAAAGTCAAGGAGGCACAAATAGAAGAACAAAGCCAATCATCCTGTTTTGGAAAGGGAAATAGGGTAAATCTAGACTTTATTTGACTGAATGCATTCCCAGTGGGAAACAGGTCTTCCCAGCACAGACTATGTGTCAAAGAAGGCTGGAAGCAATTTCACCTTTTCCCCTTTCTACTTCAGAGACTTCCTTCAAGTTACTAAACATCTTTACGCTTCAGGGTTCTCCTCTGTAAAAATGGTTGACATAATACTTTCATTGAAGAAACATTGTGAAAATTGGAGATTGTGTATGCAAAGAATCAAGTCTGGTGTTGTTTTGGATGTTTTAGTTATCATCAGTCCAAATGTTTAGCAGGTGTGTATCCCCTTTAGAATAACCCTCACAAGAGAGTTCTTAATCTGTGTTTGGCAACTAATTTCAATTTATTATTTCATTGGCCCTGGCTATGATAAAGCATTTTTTTTATAACAGGCCATAATCTTTATTCTTTTTCCTTGTTTCACTCCTTAAGATCATTCAGAACAAATCACATTCCTATATCCTGTGAAACTTATCAGTCATTTAAATACAGGGTAGACAGAGCCCTCTTTTTTTTTTTTTTTTTTTTTTTTTGAGACAGAGTCTCGCTCTGTCGCCCAGGCTGGAGTGCAGTGGCGCAATCTCGGCTCACTGCAAGCTCCGCCTCCCGGGTTCACGCCATTCTCCTGCCTCAGCCTTTCCGAGTAGCTGGGACTACAGGCGCCCGCCACCACGCCCGGCTAATTTTTTGTATTTTTTAGTAGAGACGGGGTTTCACCGTGGTCTCGATCTCCTGACCTCATGATCCGCCCGCCTCGGCCTCCCAAAGTGCTGGGATTACAAGCGTGAGCCACCGCGCCCGGCCAGACAGAGCCCTCTTAGTAAATGTCCAGCACTAACTTTGTGGCAAATCCAAGACCGGCACTTGAACTTATGATTTCTAGGCCTCTATTACATACTTAAATAATTCTGACATTCCCTACCAAAGCCTTGGTTAACTGGAGCACTGCGACTTTTTACTGTCTACCTTCTGCATTTTAACACAGCTGTAGAAATTGCTGTTTTTGCTGAAAATGAGGACAGATTCTGTTCCAGTGCTGTTTATTGGAAAATGTGATGTACACAGTGGTATGGCTTAGTTGACATCAAAGAGATAAAACTTCCTACAACACACAGGTACAGCCTGCGATGCAAACAATTCCATTAGACAATCACTCACCTCTGAACGGTGCAGTAGTATGATTGTATTTAGTTTCTTCAAGTGTACTGCCAACAATTCTTATGCTTGAAAGTGGACATCCAGCACAAAAAGGTTGTAAATGATTGTCCTACAACTGAACTGAATCCACTCTGTCCTAGCAAGGCTGGGCAAGGTCGACTTTTTTTTTTTTTGAGACGGAGTCTTTCTCTGTCCCCCAGGCTGGAGTGCAGTGGCGCGATCTCGGCTCACTGCAAGCTCCGCCTCCTGGGTTCATGCCATTCTCCTGCCTCAGCCTCCCGAGTAGCTGGGACTACAGGCGCCCACCACCACGCCTGGCTAATTTTTTGTATTTTTAGTAGAGACGGGGTTTCACTGTGTTAGCCAGGATGGTCTCGATCTCCTGACCTCGTGATCCACCCGCCTCGGCCTCCCAAAGTGCTGGGATTACAGGCTTGAGGCACCGCGCCCGGCCAGACTCTTCCTCTAATAACTTGACCACCCCAACTACCCCCAGAAGCCTCTGTCTATAATCCAAACTCCAGCTTCTCATCCTTCTGTCTTGATATATTTAACTTCGAATTTGATACTACTGTTATTTTGTTATTTTGAGGCAAACATGATCTACCTTCATTTATTATTAGATATATATCTCTACTATCTTATACAATTTCTACCTCTACTATTGTTTCTAAAAATCATATGCTATTAGGACACAATTTTTTTTTCAGTAATAGAAGAGTTACAAAAATTTACATGAAACATGAAAAGCAAAAAAATGTTTTGAGTAACTGGAAACCTGTACTGGAGAAACATAAGCAATTCTATGAAATAACTATTATTTCTTTAGTCTAATTCTATAGTAAGGAATTACAGGAGTTTACCAAGAAGCAAGTGTGGTCTCAAATTGTATGTAATAGAATTAAATAATTATAAGGGCACCCAAGAAATACAACACAAGAAAAACCACGAATAAAGGGAATGTAACCAGCTAACATGAGAATGAGTATTAACACGGGATGCTTTAGAAACAAAGTAAAATTTTAAATTAAAAAATAACATTAGAAAACAAGAATAAATGAAAACAAATAAACCACATTATTTTTCCTCTGTTAAGGCAATGCCCTTATATACATAGAGACAAATATTTGTTTTCCCCTACCAGCCTCCTAATGACAAGAGAGGCCTGTCTCATTAATGGAATAAGGATCTGAAGATTAAAGAAGCATAAAAGAGGAAAATGACATTTTCTTTTTTTTTTTTTTTGAGACGGAGTCTCGCTTTGTCGCCCAGGCTGGAGTGCAGTGGCGCGATCTCCGCTCGCTGCAACCTCCGCCTCCGGGGTTCATGCCATTCTCCTGCCTCAGCCTCTCCGAGTAGCTGGGACTACAGGCGCCCGCCACCACGCCCGGCTAATTTTTGTGTATTTTTAGTAGAGACGGGGTTTCACTGTGTTAGCCAGGATGGTCTCGATCTGCTGACCTCGTGATCCACCCGCCTTGGCCTCCCAAAGTGCTGGGATTACAGGTGTGAGCCACCGTGCCAGGCCGAAAATGACATTTTCTAAACTACAAGGGATATAATCTATTAAATGATGAAGAGAAATGAAATAAAATGTCATTTAAATGATTAGTTTTATTCACACAAACTTCAGACAAATGTAAGTATGTAGTAAGACACATTTACTAAGAGAAGAAGCCAATATACCACTAGATTTACTGAATAACATGTAAAGTGTGAAGAATCAGGGTACATTATATCAGTTTCTGAACATATAACATGCCAAACTCTACAAACTTCATTTGAACAAAATACCCATGAGCATGCCCCGTTCTAAGACAGTGTAGCTTCTTATACAGGACAGATAAATCATTTTAGTTAAATTTCCTCTGTAGTCGACAATGAGCCATTGCCTTGTGGGTACATTAGTAAATGTCATTTCCATTATTCTCACTGTTTTACCCCATAGCTCTACAGGAAGAAAAAATATATTAATTTGTAAGAGCCAGAACCAAGAAATAAGATCAAGTGAAGTATAAAATGAAGCATTTCCCACTAGAGGAAGCTTTCTAGGATATAAAGTTGAACTACAGTAGAGAATTCACAAAGGACCCTTAATTCTCAGAAGAAAGCAAAGGATAAACAAAGTAAAAATACAGAAAGCAAATAATGCCAGTGAGCTTTTGGTAGAAACAGAACACTTGAAAGGCTAGTAAAAAGAAAATCTTTTAAATTGTGAGAGAATGAAAACAGGAGCTAAATATTAAAAGAAAGAAAAACAAGGAGTGTGCTAAAATGAAGGTTATTGCAAAGACAGGACTATGAACATGAATTAAAAATGTGACAGTATAATAGGCCAAATGTCTTTAACTTTTGATTTTGTTTTGCCTCTAAGATGAATATATACAGAGGTCTGGTGCAGTAGCTCATGCCTGTAATCCCAGCACTTTGGGAGGCTGAGGTGGGTGGATTACTTGAGGTCAGAAGTTTGAGACCATCCTGGTCAACAGGGTGAAACCTCATCTCTACTAAAAATACAAAAAAATTAGCTGGGTGTGGTGGTGCATGCTTGTAATCCCAGCTACATGGGAGCCTGAGGTAGCAGAATCACTTGAACCTGGGAGGCAGAGGCTGCAGTGAACTGAGATCACGCCACTGGACTCCAGCCTGAGTGGCAGAGTGAGACTTCATCACACACACAAAAATTAGCATATACAGCAAACTGTGAATGTGGGCTTTTCAGGAAAATCAACCAAGATAGTGATGTATTATTTCCTCTCCAGATAAAAACATAGGCGTTGAAGCAAGTGTCCTGCAGCTTTTACTCCTTAGAATTCTGGGGAATAGGTGAGTGTCCCAAAAATGAAATAAAAAAAAAAAGAAGAGAAAACATTTCCACATACTATCATGCTGAGGTTTCTAAAAAAATTGATAAACTTGTAAATTTGCATTTTATTAATACATCAATTTTAACAATTTAGTAATGCACCAATAGTTTTACACATCTATTTTAAATCCAGCACATTCATTAGTTGCTTTACAAATATGCCACATAAAAGATTTCTGACTTCATTAAAAAAATTATTGGGGCAAAAGAATATGCAGTTTTTAACTTTATTATAATTGTAAAATATCTAATCACTTTTTTAAAGTGTATTTACATATACTTAGATTGTTTTAGGCGTGTAAGAACATTGTCAGGTTTGTTTGCATTTATAGAATGCATTTCTGATATAATTGTTGAGACAATTTAGTCAAATCTTAATTTGAGTATAAATTTGAATATACATAATAAATTGTTTCCAAATAGATGGTAGTTAAAATATTTTATACCAAGAGTTGCATTACATTTGTCTGGCATTTTCAAGGAATGTAGTATTCTAATTAGGTGAATATTCTAGCCTTTCCCTTTCAGAAGTTCAAACTTTTGAATTTTAATTATCTTTAAAGGAAATCTTTCTTAAATATTACCTTTCTGCACATAACTTAACGTTTTCTGGGTAGCTCAGCGTCATTATTAGGAGAATCAATAGCTATGTGGGATTGCAATATTTTGATTACCTCTGCCAGACTGATAAGCACTTCCACTGTAAGAATGACCATGGATGACTCGGTTTTGCATCCCTCTGTCAACTTTCTGTACTTTCCCTCTGTCCTCCTTCACTGTCAGGCTGTCAACGTGCCTGTATCCAGAAGTCTCCATCCCCATATCTCCCTAACCTGCATACACCATTATGCACATTTTCTTTTAATAGTTTGCTGCTACATTTTACCATAAATGAGACCCCGATTAAATTGAAGGGGAATAGGGGAGAAGGGAGGAGAGTAGTTAAAATTATCTAACCTGTATACACTCTTTGAAACTTAGTATTCCTAGATATCCTTGAAGGTAGAAATGCTAGCAACTGCCCTTGTTGCAATGTGTTACATTTCATCCCAGGTATGATAACACTTGTTTCATCTCCAGGGAAACCAGATGGCTGCATCGAAAAGTTTTTCTCTGGAAGTTTCATGGAGACCATTTATTCTCATCCTTAGAGAGCAGGGGCAGAAATATCAAGTATTTAAACCGTCTAGAATTGATCCTGGGGGACCTGGCATGGAGAAACCTTTCTGTTCCTATGGACCGGCCAAAAGGGAACAGATCCCTTTGGGAAATGGCATCCTCCAATGCCAGATCCCAGTGCCAAAGGGCAGGTTTCTCTCACCAAATACATGCCCCTTGCTGTAGTATGTTTACATATGGCCTGGAGGTAAAAGAGAAGAAAACTCATTGGAAAATTTTAACTCAAATATGTTCCTTTTATTTACCCATCATTGTCAGGATTATGTCATCTTGGGCCTATTGTATATTGTTTAAAACTTTTTGTTTATTGACACCACATGTTGTGTTAATTTGGGTTACTATTAATATTCATACTTAAAATACGCATTTTCAGATTTATAATTTTCCCCATTAATCAGTGGAAGGAATCAAACTTTCACCTATTATAAAATAATTTAAAGTCACTCTAACATAAAAGGAAAAAAGAGAAGGGTAAGGTGAGGTGGAAATCTTAGCAGGGAACAATCACTAATTGATAAAAATTTATTTTCAGTTTTTCCATTAATTCTCCTTAGAATAAAGGAATAATAAACAAACCTATCCTCCCTTATAGTTTATCAAAAAGCAGCCAGAAAGTGTCAGTGAATTAGCTAATAAATCCCAAGTCCCACATGTCCACATATTTACAAAGCCTTTACATTTCTTTAATGAGAAAACACACATTCTAGTTCCTTTGTTCTAAAATAAGTTTTGGAATTTGTATATTTTGCAATATATTCCAGGACCTTTCTACCTCTTTCATAGGTTTCACCTCATTACTTTTGTTCTCTAACTCTCCACTGACTTTCTATATTGAAGGCAGAGAAATCAAGGAAGTCTTCATAATATTTGGGAAAAAAAGAGAACACGAAAAAAGACAAATTTTAGGGAAGGGTAATTATCATTAATTCATAGGTAGTAAAATACATAGAACTTTGTGTGTGTGTGTGTGTGTGTGTGTGTGTGTGTGTGTGGAGGGAGTGATTGAAGGCATAGTTTTGTTGACCAAATGTACTGTTTTGAGTTTGAGCGATTTGATACACTATGAATTAGTGTAGGGAAAACCACACTATAGGAATAGCCATAGCAAGATAAGAACTACATCCCAGATAAAGTGAGAGGGAAACATATGAGAGAAAGAGACTCACAATGTTAATGATGAGAATTAAGATAAAAACAAAATGATCAGTTATGACACGTGGTTAACTCAGGACTAGATTCTAAGGCCAAATGGATGCTGCAGCTTCAAAGTATTGGCCTAGAGCCAAGGAAGTGGATATGCCCAAGTCTTGGGTCAGGCTAAATCTCTAAGTGGGGGTAGAAGGGTTCTCATTGTTGGGTTAGAAGAAGAAACTTCGGTGTTCATCCATTCATTCAACCCACCTTTATTGAGCACTGCTTAGGTGCCAGAGATTATTCTAAGTTTGAAAATGAACTGTGATTCAAACAAATTTTCTGAACCTCTGAGTTTACTTTCTAGTGAGGTACACTGACAATAAACAAATAAATGGATATAGAATACATGGTCAGTTAAAAGTGCAATAAAAAATAAATACTTGGAATGGAATAGAAAATGAGGGCAAGTCCAATTTTGGATAAGGTAGTCAGGTAGGAGCTCCCTGAAGACCTGATTTTTGGATGAGTATCATAAAGTGACAAAAAGGAACAGGTGGATATTAGGAAGAAAAGTGGTCCAGGAAAATGAAATGACAAATTCAAGATCCTGTGTGGGTAGGAATGTGCTGGTTATTTGAGAAACAGAAAGGAGGCCAGTATAGCTAAAATAAATAGGTTGAAGACAGTGTAAGTCAAACTTTCCATTTTGTTGTAACTTATAATTTAAATTTGGGCTTTCTACTGGTCCCTAAAAATTCATATTTGTAGAGTGTTTCAGAATTTCCTTTCATGGAATCAGTTCTCTGCAGCCATCATATGTGGACAATTGATCCTGATTTTATCTGGTTGCTACATATAGATACAACCTATAACGGATCTAAGAGAACTACTAGTCAAGGAGGTATTGATACTAAATTTTAGTCTATTGTTATGAATGATTTGCCATAATAATGAGGGTTTCCAAGCCTTCAATAAGGAGGAGCTTTCATACAGTATGAATATTCTATAACATGATTGCTTTTAAAAATAGGCAGCAGAGTATTTTGACAAGTATTATTTTATAAATTTTAATCAAGCCGCTCAGTATTTCTGTTTACAGCATGGCCAATAGAGGCCTCAAAGTTTCAGATATTGTTTTTGTGCAGTCTGAATAAAAGTTGCAGTTTATAAAATAATTCATAAAACCATCTACATCTGTCATATCTTGGTTGGATATCAATGATTTAAATAAGGTAGCTACTTAGCAATAAAAATGAGGGCATTGATTTTTCCAGTGTTGATGATTTCTATTTCCCCTGAGAGAAATAACAGACCTGAGGTCAACCAGATTTTATTCTCCTTTGTCCCCCAGATTAGGAATGTAGAAGATATAAGGAAAGAATGTCTGAGGTTTTCTTTTTCAGATTTTAAATTCAAAAACGAAAATGACTTTTATACAACAGGACATCAGGTTATAGCTTTCAAATCATTAATGCATAGAACAAATCTCTGAAAAACCTTTGTCATCACATTAGGGCACCATTGAGAAAGACTAGGGTAAATAAAATATTTGCTTTATTATGGTCTATGTGTTAAATCCAAGACTTAATATGCAAGAGCCACTGCTTGTATCTATGGGGATATATCAGAGAAACATGGACTCTTAAGTTAAAAACGGTTGGAATCAATTTCATCAAGACTCTCTTGTGTGCCTCTTATAGAATGAGGAAATTTACTGTATTTGAAAGTCATGGAGTTGTCAGATCCAGTGAATATATTACAATATATAATCATAGCTGCAGCAATACACACATTATGATATATTATCAGTTTTGTTGTCCAATTTTTGTCCACTCAGAAAAACAACACAGAGGGTTTGAAAATATGCACCTAATTATTCAAGGTAAGTAGGTTCTGTTTGTTAAAGCAGTAGGGAGAAATGTAAGTAAAATTTTTGAAGTCATGATTTTTCTTCTGCCTACTCAAAGGACATGATTTTTTCTGGGTGAATTTTCGATGTGTTTCAGATTAAAATGGAGACAACTGAAGTGTCAATCATTAGATAATGTATTTTTATATTGTGGTATATACAATAGAATACTATTCAGCCTTTAAAAAGCAGAAAATTCTGTCATTTGAAACAATGTGGATGGACCTAGAGGACATTATATTGAGTGATTTAAGCCAGGCACAGAGAGACAAATACGACATGATTTCACTTATATCTGGAATCGAAAAAAGTCAAACTTATAGAAGGAGAGAGTAGAGTGGTGGTTACCAGAAGCTGTGAAGGACAGAAGGTAGACACATACAGGGGAAACGTTGGTCAAAGGGTACAAAGTTTCAGTTAGAAGGAGGAATTTGTTCTGGTAATCTATTACTCAGCATGGTGACTATAGTCATCACGTATTGTATATTCCAAAATCGCTAAAAAAAAAAGAATTTCAAATGTTCTCATCATGAAGAAACAACAAATATTGAAGTGCTAGAGATGTTAATTAGCCTGACTTGATCATTCCATAGTGCCATGTTTTGAAACATTATATCCCATAAATATACACAATTATTATTGGTCCATTAAAAATAAAACAAAACAAAAAAGAAAAGAAATCACTAGGAGATGTGTACAAGAGTTAGCAAATCATTGTAATTAAAGATATGAGTGTGAGAAAAATGAATTAAACTGTGAACATCACAGTTTCGGAACCCTAGGTTTTACCTAATAATATAATGGATTGTGAGAGAGTCAAAGAAGTGAATCCTATGCCCATGCATATTGACCTTAATTATATTTCCTTCAGCTACAATGGAACAAAAAACTTACAGAACAAACAGTAAACAGGTTAATATTGTAGTTAAGGTGTCAGAGCAAGTCACTTCATTTTCTCTGATATTAGTCCTTAAGTTAATAATTTTATATGATTTATATAATATTAAAATCATTAATTGCTTATGTCAGTCCTTCTAGTCTCTTTGGGGAGAAAAAAGTGCTTAGAAATAGGCATTTACATTGCATATTTCAAAAAAGCTGGGCTCAAAAAATTCCTAAACTGAAAGCGAATTGTACTTAATTGTAGAAGACAATGACACTTCCATTCTTAGTGCCTTACCTTGGACCAACATAGCATGCAAAAATCGTACACTATCTGTCGATAACTCTGAACACAAATTTAATCACTTGCCAAAAAATTCTGGCATTATAAAACCTCAAAGGGGTATAAAACTTTGCTATGTTTTCCTCTACCGGTCAAATAAACATTTAGCGAGATTTGCAAATGGTCAGTGTTCCTAAAATGTACACCCTAATGCATGGCCTAGAATCTTCCACAATAGAAATATTGCCAGAAACAGGAATCAAAAGAAAAAAATGCTACAACCTGGATATGTAAAAAAAACAGCTGCACCCTTTTAAATGTAAGTGCCAAGAATCTACTGCTCTTATGAAGGTTATTACTTACACAGTAAAAATTTCCTCTTGTAATAGTGTGCAAAGAAAAGGGGAAAAAATGAAATCATTTTGGTCTTCTAAAATGACAAAAATCTTAGCATCAATTTAATCATTGATATGCCTTTTGAGAAATATTATTTATATTTCAGTGGGTAGAAATTTGAACTGATAGAAGAATGTTTTTTCTCAAGATGCTCTGTGGTGCCAATAATGATTTTTTATGAGTATCTCTTTATCACCCAACGCTATCTTGATTGCAGGTTCAAAATTTCAGATTAAAAATTTCATCAGCACATCAAACTATGCTAAAATAAAAGCTGATTTTAGCTAGTAAAATGAAATAGATTTGTGTAGAATTTGTTATACATCTTCTCTCATCATAGGAGTGTTTAGCTTAATTGCCTAGAAAATTATTTGTACTTAATACTTAAATTTCTATAGGATTTTATGTGCTACATCATGACGTACAGCACTCCTTTATGTAGTTATGAGAAAACTTGAATTTCACAGTCCTCTTAGTAAAATTTCTCAAGAAACCTGGTGTGCTATTTGCAGTAGGCTCGAGTCTATGTGTATACTAGGGTCCATGATTATAAGAAATTACAACAGGAGGAGGGAAATGTCATATTTGTACTATATTGTGCCAGATGCCTAAATAACTTGCTGGTCTTGATTTGATCCTCTTAAATATTGTGACAATATTACAATTGGGCTTATGTCCACTTAAAGAAAACATTTAACTCTAGGATCAATTACCTTTTCAACAGATAGAAAAATAGCTTTATTTTAAAAACAAAAGAGCCTAACATGGTAGCAGATGTTATAACAGAAGTGGTGTTCTGGAACATAGTTGTGGATTATCTCAGTAGGTGAATTAAATGAAATCAATCCAAGCACAGATCAGGGGAGGCAGGTTTAGTTAATGACGACATTCAGTACACAGGTTGAGGAAGACAACTGCTGTAAGTGGTGAGTGAAACCACCAATGTAAAATCACAGGCACCTGGAAGAAGTAGGTCAGGCAGGATTCGCGGATTTGGAGTCCTGGTTAATTCAGCACTTTGGACAGTTCCCAAAGACCTGTCTTCCTT
>NW_026652276.1:181947008-182003489 GCF_009828535.3 Hylobates moloch | reverse complement strand
AAAAAAAAAAAAAAGAAAAGAAAAAAAGAAAAAAAAAAAAATTTGACATAATTTTTCAGCTTATATAAAATCAGTTTACAAAGTGTTTATTTTTATAAACAAAAAGTTATACTGTTAATCATGCTATTCTTTTAATGATCTTATATGTTAAGCCATTGGTTCATTCTTACACAAATGATATTTAAATAAGGTAATACATTATTATTAAAAGGTGTGCAAACCAATGAATGTTACTAAATAAGGTCACAAAGCCCACGGGAAATTATTCTGTGAAATGTATTATTTAACATCTTTGATAAAGTTGTTTTCTATGATTTAGTTATTTTTCATATATAGTTTAAGGCAGCTTTATATTATTAACACAATTTTTTAATTTAAAATGTTTTCAATAAATCTCTACAATCTTTTATTTTTGACAATATGAAGAAGGTACAGCACTAATGCATAAAACCGTTTCCTTTTCCTGAGTATTTTTGCCTATTTCCTGTAAATGTGGCAAGAAGGAATTAAACATCTCAGCTAAAATTTAGGCAAATGTCTCCACCTAGATTGCCTTATAAATGCTAATGGAAGAGATTTTAATACTTTTAACAACTTCAAAATACTGAGTTCTTGAATAACCACAGTTCACTAAACTAAGAACAGTCATGCATTGTGTAATGACATTTTCATCACTGACAGACCACATATATCATGGTGGTCCCATAAACTTGTAATGGAGCTGAAAAATTCTTATTGCCCAGTGACATTGCAGCCCTTGTAACATCATAGTGCAACGCATTACTCATTTGTGTTTGTGGATGTTAGTGTAACAAAACCTACCGTTCTACCAATTGTATAAAAGTACAGCAACCTCACTAGCATCTGTTGTTTTTTGACATTCCAATAATAGCCATTCTGACATGTGAGATGGTATCTCATTGTGGTTTTGATTTGCATTTCTTTAATGATCAGTGATGTTGAGCTTTTTTTCATGTATTTGTTGGCCACATATATGTCTTTCGAAGTGTCTGGTCATGTCATTTGCCCACTTTTTAAAGCGGTTATTTTTCTCTTGTAAAATTTTTTAAGTTCTTTGTAGACTCTGGATATTAGATCTTTGTCTGACAGATTGCGAAATTTTCTCCCATTCTGTAGGTTGTCTGTTCGCTCTGATGATAGCTTCTTCGGCTATGCAGAAGCTATTTAGTTTAATTAGATCCCGTTTGTCAATTTTCGCTTTTGTTGCAATTGCTTTTGGTGTTTTCATCAAAAAACATTTACCCGTGCCTACATCCTGAATGGTTAATGAAAGACTGGATAAAGAAAATGTGGTACATATATACCATGGAATACTATGCAGCCATAAAAAGAAATGAGATCATGTCCTTTGCAGGGACATGGATGGAGTTGGAAGCCATTGTCCTCAGAAAACTAATGCAGGAACAGGAAACCCAACACTGCATGTTCTCACTTGGAAGTGGGAGTTGGTTGATGAGAACACATGGACATAGGGGAGAACAACACACACTGGGGGCCTTTTGGGCCGGTGCTGTGAAGAGGGCGAGCATCAGAAAGAATAGCTAATGGATGCTGGGCTTAATACGTAGGTGATGGGATGATCTGTGCAGCAAACCACTATGGCACGTATTTATCTATGTAACTTAAAAGTTGAAGAAAAAAAAGTATAGCACATACTGTTATGTATAGCATATAATACTTGATAATGATAATAAATGACTATATTACTGGCTTAATTACTGTATTTTACTTTTTATTGTTATTTTAGGAGTGTATTCCTTCTACTTATTAAAAAACATTAACTGTTAAACAGCCTCAGGCAGGTCCTTAGGAGGTATCCAGAAGAAGGCTTTGTTCTCATAGGAGGTGACAGCTCCATGCCTGTTATTGCCCCTGAAGACCTTCCAGTGGGACAAGATGCGAAGGTAGAAGACAGTGATACTGATGATCCTGACCCTGTGTAGGCCTAGGCTAATGTGTGTGGTTGTGTCTCAGTTTTTAACAAAAAAGTTTAAAAAGTTAAAACAATTTTGTTTGAACATTTTAATTAAATGGATTTATTTAAAAAGACTATAAAATTTGACATCAAGAGAAATAAAAAAGACCCAGAAGATTTAAATTGACAAATATAAAAATGATTGGCTACAAACAATGTAAAAATGTTTCCCAGCCCCCAGACAAAACATAATTTAAGTATAGTAATTATAAAATTAAAACAACTTTAAATAGAGAAAAGCTTATAGATTAAGGATACAAAGAAAGAAAAAATATTTTTGTACAGCTGTACAATGTGTTTGTGTTTTAAACCCAGTGTGATTACAAAAGAGTCAAAAAGTTAAAAAAAAATGGAAAAGTTTATAAAGTAAAAAGTTATAGTAAGCTAAGGTTAATTTATTATTGAAGAAAAAATAGTTTTAAGTACATTTAATATAGCCTAAGTGCACAGTGCTTATAAAGTCTACAGTAGTATGTACTAATTTCCTAGGCCTTCACATTCACTCGTCACTCAGTCACTCATGGACTCATCCACTAATGGACTCACCCAGAGCAACTTACAGTCCTGCAAGCTCCATTCATGGTAAGTATCTTATATAGCTATACTGTTTTAATCTTTTATACCATATTTTTAAGTTAACCTTTTCTATGATTAGGTATGCTTAGATAAATCCTTACCATTGAGTTACAATTACCTACGTATTCAGTATGGTAACATGCCATACAGGTTTGTAGCCTGGAAACAACAGATTACAGTACTTAGCCTAGAATGCACCAGGCTGTAGCATCTAGGTTTGTGTAGGTACACTCTATGATATTCACTCAATGATGAAATAGCCTAACCATGTGTTTCTCAGAAGTATCCCTTTCATTAAGAGACACATGACTATAAATCGAGGAGAAAGTAGAGGGCCCAACCGTTAACGTGGCAAACCCAGCTTATTTGATGATGTTTGGTGAACTTCGCATGTATGATAGGCTAAGCAGCAAAGTATATATCATGAATTTTGTTTTTAATATCACTATTAATTGCAGTTCAATAAAACTAATCTTTGAACTTAATAATAGCATCTGTCCATATACTTTGTAACTGTGAAGTAGGAATGAAAAATTATTTTCTACTTTTTAGTTATAATTTCATTTTCTATATATACACAGATAGATACTTTAATTATATATAAACTAGATGCATATAAATGTTACCCAAATTGATAAATGCAATCATGTCAACGTATTGTTACTTATTTGTATTTTTAATGCCATCATTCCACTTTTACAGATGAGACTACTAAGGTTTAGTGACATTAACTGTTATTTAATTTTTGTAGCAGATAAATAATGAAGCCTAGTTTGAAACAGAGATTTTGGCTTGTGTTTCAGTGCTTCTTCCACTGAGGCATATTTCCTGCATTCAAGGTTTTGGTTTCATATGCTGTTCACATTTGATTTGGGTACACAAGGAGACTTCTAAAGTGGTGGAGCTTTGGAGTTCATTCACAGATCATATGTTTTTCTACCCTGTCATTTTGCATAGGAGGAAAGTGAAGGCCAGTGAGGTAGAGTAATTTGAGAAAGCCACACAGGGATAATGACAGGACTAGAATTCTAGCCCTTCCTTCTTTTAGATGACATCTTGAGATAAAGACATTTTATCTGAAAGATCACAGCTTAACCTCAGGAGACAAGCACAACAATACTTCAATGGGTGTGTGTGTGTGTGTGTGTGTATAAAATGGGTATATATATAAAATATAAAATATTTTAACAAATATATTTTTCTCCAGGCATATTAAAAGTACACTTAATTGAGATGTATTTTAACTTTTTAAGGATACGTTTCTAAACTCATCTTATTAAAGCTCTCAAACCCCAAACAGCCCATTAGTAACCTGGTGTCCCAGTGCATTTCCATCGAATGAGAAAAATGTGATGCCAACAAGAAAGATCTCTCAGGAACGCTGTGCTTACCTTCATAAGTCCCACTTTCTAGGAGAGCACCACTTTTCTCCAATTCCATAAAATCTTCAACAGTGATGAAAATATAATCCACTCCAGGGACCTCACCCTCCTTATGTGGCCTTGTGGTGCCTGAATAAAGAAAAGTAAAAACAAAAGAAAGACGCTAAGTGATTTGTTGTTGAACTTTAGAAATACCACCATACTTCTGAATATTCAGTGCCACTTGTTTGTACATCCTGCAAGTTGGCAGTTTGCATTTGTCCTTCTGTTTGTTTGGCAACAGAAAACAGCAGGGGGTAAAGATTAAAGTAAACGTACAAAGCACTTTTCTTCATCAAGCTTATAAAGAGTTCATTGCCATGGGATATGGCTGCATATATTTTTCAGTGAAAAATTCAGAACATTGTGTCCTTTTTGAAGAGGTGGTTTGGATATTGAGCCAGCAGTCTGCTAGTTCAGGAATTTATATATTTCACTCCATGAATGAACCTCTATTGTCCTGCAGACTGCTGTGCTATGACATAAAATACAATGGAAAAGTAGCGATCTTAGGAAAATGTCAATTTGTCTTTTTATTTTCTTAATCTGCTTTCTTTTGGGAGGACTGTTTGTTGGTTTTCATTTGTTAAATTTGCACCCAGAGCCATTTTTATTTGATTTAAAGGTTCACAAAACCTTTACTATTACTTAAAATTAAATAATTAGAATTGTGTAATAATTAAATTGCAGTAGTAATTGTGATGCTGGGAATATAGTATCTAATTTGACAGGAGAAAACTTTCTCTGACTCCATCACACAGGCTCTCCCTTATGTGGCCTATCTTCTTTCATTACTGCCTCTAATTCTGACTGAAGTGACTCCCTACCAAGGGTTACTGCATGGGACCACCGTTCCTGACTCCTCCATCACCCATAGAGGGAATGGAGCTATGAGGGCCAAGGTGGCAGGAGTATCAGCTACTCAGACTGTAGCTCAGTCCAGCTCTCCTGAAGAACACAGTCTTCCAGGCATGCTGTCCAGTTTGTGCGGCAAGAGCAGAAACAAGAGACATATTCAAGGCTGCAGGTTTGTTTCCAGGTAATACTTCCTTCCCTGAATATGCCCTAAGCTTCTTCCTTTTTCTATGCCACCTACATAGGCATTTTGCATGGTCAGATTGGAATTTACATAATGCATACATGCAAAGAAGTATGCAGAAATATACAGAGGCCAGATATATAAGGTAGTAACATTGGCAGGCTTCATATATATAGACTCCTCCATATTGTCTATATGCTAAAAAAGTATTTTAAATCCTTAAATTTTATTTTTGTTCTCTGCATTTGAAATCTTTATCAACTAGGTCATGAAAATAGCCAGTCAGTTCTCCTTTTGGTGTATTAGAATCAAATCTGGACTGCAACTGAGAAGCAGAAGCTAATGTCAGAATGTACAATATGCCAGGGAAATTTGATTTTGGATAAAAATGAATAATTCCTATTGAAAACATTTTTTAAGATTTGAAGTTATTATTTTCTAAAATCAGGTTTTATAACTCGTCTTTGGGGGTTGCAAAACAATTTTTTTCCATAATCATGTTTAATGACTTTCCCTGAATTGGTTATTTTGTTTAACTGAGTCACATTTTGCAATATTTCCTGCTGCTTTTATGCTATAAAATACAAACCACCTACATCTAGTATGCATAATAGTGTCAAATTAATGTTTCTATGAGAACCTTAACTTTCGATATGCTGACTTTTATGTGCTTAACCCTTGTGAATTAAAAGTGCATTAACATGGTTTTTGGCAATCAATTTGTTTTTCTGTTTATTTAGAACACACTCCAATCATTAAGAAAAAAATCACGTAACAAAGACTCAATTTTCCTTACTAATTCATCTGCATATTTCAGAAGCTGCACACTTTAACTGCTTGCAGTATGGTAATGCATTCCTAGCACCACGTGAGCACCAGGATCACATGACTGAGGGCAATTTCCAGGGCTGCTGACTTGTTTGGAGTAACATGGCTGTACCAAATTTTAGTGAACATTAGTAGTTGTGCTCTTCTTGGGAGGCCCATCAGTACTTTCGGTTCACTAAATGGCTTTCCATCTCCATCGTGACTGAGTTTTTCCTTCTGTGATAGGCAACATCAGTGAGTATCACTTATTGCTATTGACCCAGCTGATGCTGGTTGCCTACTTGGACTGACAGTTCACCTACCTCATTGTGGCTTCAAGTTCTGCTCTACAATCTCAAATGCTGCAACCTCCATCTTTGACATCAGTCTCTGATCCTGTTTTCCTATTCTGTTCTTCTTTCTAATTATGATCTCTAGTCCCTGATCTCTTGTAATTTCCCTGATGTTCCCCAAATCTGGCTTTACTTGCTTCCCTAACTACTAAAGGACTAGGAAAAAAGACAGAATCTCTTCCTTCCTTTAGTTCACCTTCATGATTCCCCCACTCATAATTAACCCCCATGTTCACTGTTGGTTATTTAATTGTTGACAGCAGTTGCTATAAAAAAACGTAAACTTTCTCTGACAAAGTACTCCACAAATTCAGATTACTTAATGTCAGTTTGATCCTCCTGATGCTTGGTAATTCTTTTATGTGTGTCTTCTTGTCTCTCTCTTATATTCCCAACATTTTCTAATATTCAACTGCTTTGACGTTTTGCAGAAGACATGAGCTCATTCTTTCTTGGTAAAGTAAGAGAAAATCTGAAACCAAATTTCCTAAAGTTTCCTAATTTTCATTTTTCTTATCTGCATTACTCTCGTATTTTTCCTTCAAAATTAAGACTTTATTGGAATTATCATCCATCTTGCTAAGACAAATTTCTTTTCCTTTGCTTTTAGAATTATATATTTTAAATTAAATAAATTAAATAAAATATTTTGTCAAAGTTGCATATACAGATATTTTAAGTCTTCAAACAATTTCATAAGACTTGTTATTTTTGAAAAGCAGACCCTCATTATCACCACCCAGCCCCCGGTAGCCCTTTCTTTTTATCCAGAGGCAAATACACTGATTTTAGCTGATTAATTTAACCCCCAAATCTCTAAACACTTCAAGATATCTCTTGAGTTTTTACTTTAGTAATTATTTCTTGATTTTAAAGAAAATGAGAATTTAACTCTTTTGTCTACAATTCTAACCCCACTGCACATACCACGTCCTGCTTTCCTTTCATTCTTCTAATGGAACAATCTTGTGTTTAGATTAGTGTTAAGCCTTTACATTAATAATTCTATGTAAATCTATTCCCAGCTGAAACTCGTGTACTGACTTTTTGTGTGTAATTTTTTTTTTTTTTTGAGACGGAGTCTTGCTCTGTTGCCCAGGCTGAGAATGCAGTGGCACGATCACGGCTCACTGCAACCTCTGCCTCCATGGTTCAAGCGATTCTCCTGCCTCAGCCTCTTCAGTAGCTGTGACTACAGGTGTGCGCCACCACACCTGGCTAATTTTTGTAGTTTTAGTAGAGACTGGGTTTCACCATGTTGGCCAGGCTGGTCTCAATCTACTGACTTTGTGATTCCCCAACCTTGGCCTCCCAAAGTGCTGTGATTTCAGGCATGAGCCACTGCGCTCGGCCGTGTGTAACTTATTACTCTCGATGTAATATGTTTTCATTTCCATTTTCCATTCATTAATCATTAAATAAACTCTCTCCTTGAGAGATAAATCTCCTCTCAAAATTCACAAATACATTTTATATTTTATCAAGTTTATCCTATTGAAGAAATATTTCCTGGAGGCTTCTGACATGCTCCAGTCTGGACTGTCGGCTGCCATCCAGGGATCATTCTTTGCCATCATCCTGGGGAGACACTTTGCCTCTCTCTTGTGCAGTTTCTCCTCTTCCCTAGACCCCATGTCTATTTTTGTGGTCTACATCCTCATGGTGGCAGAGCACATCTGTTGGAAGCTTCCTGTCGAAGGTTGCATGGAAGCTACATTGTTTGAGATTTTCCAAGCCTGAAGATGTCTTTATTCTACCCTCACTAGTGGCAAATCTGACAGCATTTCAGGAAAATGTAATCATGAAAATGTATTTCTTCATCTTGCTCCCCTGTTCATGCCACTACCATTCTTCTAGTCGTGCCGGTTTGAAACTTTCACCTCAGAGTCACCTACCTTTGAGTCCTCCCTCACTCCTTTATCACATCTCCAAATATTTGGCAAGTTCTATGTCCCATATCTCCACAACATCATCCTTCCCATCTGTGCTGTCTCTGATCCCAGCACCGCCCTCCTGGACCAGGTGGTGGCTCTGTCACTGGTATGCCTGCCTCCCTCCTTTAGGTTCACCGCTGCTCTTCCTGATGAGCCCTGGTGAAGCACCAGGCTGATCGCATTTCCTCTCTAAAGGCTTATCTACCCAATCTATGGTCAAGAGAGTGGGTTGAAAAAGGGAGGGAGAAAAAAATACTGAGGGTCAAGAAGAAACAGAGAATGCCATGATTCTATTATTTACAATAAAACACAACTCTCATGGTATGCCAGCCTGTGGAGTTTATTTACGTGGGCTTGCCTTGATGGAACATGTGAGAAGACATAATGTAAGAATTTTTTGTTTATGTAATACCCCCCTTTCTGGATTGTCATGTGTCATTCTGCTTTCTCTTTAACCTAAAATTTTCACCATTAGAATTACTCTTTGGTTCAGATGAAGGAGAAACTACCTTTAAAACGTATGATATTTTGAAAGTAAGCTGCCTGTGCTTTTTAGGACTCAGCCACTTGTTATCAGTATTACCTTGAGCAAGGTTCTCCACCTCTGTAAACTCTGGTTTTCTTATCTGTAAAATGGGAACAATAGTAGTAGCATCTTCATAGGGCTAATGTGAGGAACAAATGGGATAATTCATATAACATACTTAAGACAATGTCTGGCACATTTTAAATACTCAACAAGGATTATTATATGTTAAGTACTATTGCCTGCAAGAGCAGAAATGATTTTTTTAATGAAGTCTTGCCATAAATATTAACTGAGCACTATGTGCCAAACACTATTCTAGATGCTTGAGCTATATCTCTGAATAACACAGACTAAGATTCCTGCCTTCATGGAACTAATATTTTAATAGGGAGAGGCAGATAATAAATAAAAAATAAAAAGTTATATAGTATGCTATAAAGGGTTAAATCTTATTAATTGACTATAAATCAGATAGTTAGAACCTATGCACAATTTAGTGGGTCAAATACTGAGATTTCTGTTAGCTTAGACAGTATGGAGAAAAGGGTGAAGGAGAAGAGACTGTGAGAAAAAGACCTGAAGGGGAGTAGAGACCCACAATACTTGTAGGCTGCACACTACCCAGGTGACTGTTAGCTAAGTGGGAGACTGCTGGAAGTCAACAGGGGATCCAGAAAGAGCGTGGTTATATTTTAGAAAGAATCACTACATCCTTAAAGAGAAATTTCACTTATTTCACATATTGCTTGGATTAACTTAGGTCATTTGGCTTAACATCTTGGTGCCCGATACAACTATCAAAATCATTTTCAAAGGATAAACATGGCAGTGCATGGTGGGTTCCAATGACTGGTGTATGTGCACATACACAGACACTTACATGTCAACCCTCATTTTTAAAAGAATAAAATGACAAGGTTGTGGGAAAAAGGATACACTGTTATTAGAGTGTAAATTAGTTCAACCATTGTGGAAAGCAGTATGGCAATTCCTCAAAGAGCTAAAAACAAAACTACCATTCAACCCAGCAATCCCATTACTGGGCATATACCCAGAGGAATATAAATCATTCTACCGTAAAGACACGTGCACACGAATGTTCACTGCAGCAGTATTCACAATAACAAAGACATGGAATCAACCTATATGTTCTTCAGTGACAGACTGGATAAAGAAACATGGTAGATATACACCATGTAATACGATGTAATCGTAAAATGAACGAGAGCATGTAGTTTATGGGAACATGGATGGAGCCGGAGGCTGTTATCCTTAGCAAACTAATGTACGAACAGAAAACCAAATACTGCATGTTCTCACTTGTAAGTGGGAGCTAAGTGGTGAGAACTTAGGAACATAAAGTAGGAAACAACAGATACTGGGGTCTACTTGAGGGGTCTACTGGTGGAAGGAGGCAGAGGAGCAAAAAATATAACTATTGGGTACTGGGCTTAACACCTGGGTGAGGAAATAATTTGCACAGCAAACCCTCATGACATGAGTTTACCTATGTCACAAATCTTCACATGTATCTCCAGAACCTAAAAGTTTTTTTAAAAAGTAAAAGAATGGCTGGGTGCGGTGGGTCACGCCTGTAATCCCAGCACTTTGGGAGGCCGAGGCGGGCAGATCACGAGGTCAGGAGATCAAGACTATCCTGGCTAATACGGTGAAACCCTGTCTCTACTAAAAATACAAAAAAATCAGCCGGGCGTGGTGTCAGGCGCCTGTAGTCCCAGCTACTCGGGAGGCTGAGGCAGGAGAATGGCGTGAACCCGGGAGGCGGAGCTTGCAGTGAGCCCAGATCGCGCCACTGCACTCCAGCCTGGGCGTCAGAGTGAGACTCCGTCTCAAAAAAAAAAAAAAAAAAAAAAAAAAGAATGATATGGTGTGATAAAATGGTGCGATAAAAAGTTTCTTAGATTAAAAATCGAAGACATCTACATTCCATTTTTGTTTTAATGTTTTACATATATGATTCTAGATAAAAACATTGTTTAGTTCATCATCGATTTTCTTATGCACTGAGGTAAATAATAGACATAAAAGGCCATTATAAAAAGTAAAAGCATAAACATCATGCCAACAATATCTGCATTCCTTTTAAGTAATATTAATAGTGCTACTAAGAATACTACAATTTCACAAATATCATTGGTATCTTACTTTTGGAATATATTATAATCAAAGCTTTAAATCACTTAACTTCATTCAGGCTAACACTTATAATAAAGAAAAAAAATTTATGCCTGAAGATACAAATTGCCTTTTTTACTGTTTGGGTATGAAAAAAACGCGAGTAAAGATATAAATCCATTTTGTCTGATTATACAGTAAGATGTAGTATACAATGGCTTGGTCACTAGTTACAAGGATCCTTTTGTCTTTTGTAGACAGACATGTAAAACAGCTAATGCCTATGGCCTAGGCTGCTAGAAGGTTTTTGCCATTTGCTGAGTCATTTGAAAAGTGTGAAAGTGCTCATAAAACCTGATTAGTAGGTCATTTAATTTTACCTGCAGGCATAGCACCCACAACGAGAGTCAGAAAGCATTTTAGATCTATGTGTCTGGGAAGAAAGGATATTAGTTGGTGTTACGTCAATGGGCACGGCAGTGGCTGAAGAAGGAGAAAGCAATTGGAAATCTATGAACACCTCTTTGGAAAGTAGTATGATTCTAAAAATAAGGAAAATATATGAGATATGAAATGAAGTGTTGTACAATGGTAATTTGCAGCTAAAGGTAATTAATATCTAGACTGGGGAAAAAATTAAGTTAAATTTCTTGAAGTGGCTACTTACTTTTATGCTGAAATAATTACAGTTGCTTTTGCAACTCAAAAGATGAATAGTTGACAGCAAAGCAAGACTCAACAGTAATAACAAGTAATTATCCAGCACTAGAAATAGGGTGGAAGATGTAGAGAATAAAAGAGGGAATATAGATGATTCATCATATAGCTGAAGCTCACCTTCTTTTATTGCCCTTCTGTTTTGGTTGGGGCTTTCCTAAGTGGTGTATAGGAAAGTCCAAAGTAACTTTTATTATCCAAATTATAATTTATGTATTTTATTCTTATTATTTATTCCAGACCACTCCTCCAAAGGAAAAATAAATAGAACTGAAAGAGAGAAAATACTAAGTCGAGGCTTTGTTTCATCTTTTATTAATTAATTTCTTAAACAACAAAACAGCTTATTTATTAATTGCTAAATTAAGTACTGTATGAACAACACCTCCGTCATGAGTTAATGAAAGCATACAGTGCTTCTGCTCAAAAGACATGTCTAAACAAAATGCATTATCTCCCAAATGCTTAGCTTATTGATACACAGGGAAATCACAGGGAGGCGACTTGTCATTTTGTTACCATGGCAACTAGGAGTGCCAATGGAATTTTTTTATTAACCTACTGTTTAAATGAAGGAACATTGCTCTTTTTGTCTTAGGAAGAAAAGGGCATTTGTGGTAAATATAATTCTAAAGCGTATTTCCCCTCAGCTTTCTGCTATTTCCTAGTTTGAGTAAAATACTTTTCTTCAAAAGAGTCACCAGCTTGACAGACAGTATTATTACTTAGATGATGGTTCAGTGCAGTGATCTATTGCTATGTATTCTGATATATTAAAAATTCCATAGTGCTTGCTGCATGGCAGGTACCCAATATGTATTTGCTAAAGAAACAGACTTGGAATTAATCCTTAAGTCAATGTATTCTAAGCAGATGGGTCATTGTGTGAGAATGTGAGAAACTGAATTCTGTTCTTATTCATATATTCTCCCTTTCTTCTTCCTGGTGTTTCTCAACTGCAAGCTGGAAAAAATAGATCTTGACAGCTAGGGTGACTTCCTTTGTATTTGACCTTTGATTAACTAGATTCTTGAAGACACTTAAGTTGGTCAGTTACTCATCAGCAAGTAAGAACACAATCATCAGATTTGTGTGTGCTGCCAATAAAAACATACATCTGATAGATTCCTTTGGCCAATGCCTGTAATCAATTTTGACACAACAAGCCTAGGCCTTGGGTTTTATTATACTCATTTTCAATCATATAAAATCCCAAAGTATGGTTTTATACAAACATAGAGCTAAAGTAAGCAAAGCAAATAATATAGTTTGGGTCATTGAACTGTATGTGATAGACAGATTATAAAGTAATGTAGGCCTTATAGATTTCCTGTTAACTGATGGGGTGGATTGGTTTGAGGTAAAAAAAAATTAAAACCTACAATTCAATGAAATAAATCACTTATTAAGTATAAAAATTACTAATAGCCTCAATAAAACACTATGCACATTTTATAAAATATTGAAGATTTGACAAATCCATTTGTAAAATATTGGTAGTTACTTTGACTTATTTTCTTAACAGTGTGTTGCTCTAAACCTCAGTAATTATTTCAAAACTCTCTTCCCCTAAGATAACATGTTGTCCATTTTTGCTTAAAGCAGCACTGGCATATACTAACAACGTTAGGTATCTTCCAAAAACAGGCTTTTTTTTTTTGAAGAAGAAGAAACCTCTCACTGAATATCTTGGATATAAAGGTTCAAAATAGTGCCCCATATGGCATCAATTACTGTTTTAAATTTTAACAGTTTGGATTGAGGCAGCATCAGACCCAAACTTGGTGTTTCTTAAAACATAGGCTTCATCAAGGCCAGGTGCTCTGGCTCACGCCTGTAATCCCAACACTTTAGGAGGCCGAGGTGGGCGGCTCACGAGGTCAGGAGATAGAGACCATCCTGGCTAACAGGGTGAAACCCCCTCTCTACCAAAAAAAAAAAAAAAAAAATTAGCTGGGTGTGGTGGCGGGTGCCTGTAGTCCCAGCTACTCGGGAGGCTGAGGCAGGAGAATGGCATGAACCCGGGAGGCAGGGTTTACAGTGAGTCGAGATCCGAGATTGTGCCAGTGCATTCCAGCCTGGGTGATGGAGCAAGACTCCATCTCCAAAAAAAAAAAAAAAAAAAAAAAGGCTGCATCAGAACCATGTGGAGGACTTGTTAAAGCACAGATTGCTGATTCTCACTCCCCAGAGTCTCTGAGTCACCCTGCTGGGGTGGGGCCTGATTATTTGTATTTCTAACAAGTTTTCAGGTGATGCCTCTGACACTGCAGGTCCAGAAACCATAATTGGAGAACCACTGCTCTAATTTCACTCATATCTCAGGGAACTCAAAATAAAAACAGTGTTAAATTTCCTCATCAAATATAACTACAACAATCCATAAAGCATACCGGTCATGACTTTGGCATTGGCCCTGGAGTACTCTATAGCCAGGTACTGGATTCAGAGAAAACAAGCCATTCTTCATTTTCTGGTGCATAGACGAACAGAGTCATGAGGAGTATTTTTCATAGTGAAGTGTTCTTTAGAAGTTAAGTGAATTTGGGAAATAATGCACCTATCTTTATTTATGTGTGCTTATAAATAACTTTATTATTTGAAGTAATATAAATTATTTTGGCTCTATCTGTGCAACAGTATGGCTACTGGTAAAGACATAGGAGCTTGAATATCGCTCACCAGCAGTGATACATGATAATATGTTAAGAAAAAATAAGCATCTAATGCAGAAGATCTCTCACATGAAGAAAAGCTATGGTGGATGTCAAAAAATAGGTGACAAATGAAAAATCTGTAGATCTCCAAAAAGTAAGAAATAATAGCATTGCATTATTTTCATATACCAAGCTATCTGATTTGCTAAATGTTAAAATTACAGCTTGTTTACAACTATACTTATCAAATGAAATCAGGTGATAGGTAACATACACTTTGGAATTAGTACTCAGAAAGCTCTCTAACAAATTATTTAGGCCACCATATCGTTTCATTAATTCCATAGTTTTATTTGCACAATTAGGTCCCTGGTGTAAACACTAGAGTAAATGAGGGGTAGATGTGAGAAATATCATTTAAAACTTGAACTCAGCCAGGCATGGTGCCTCGCATGTGTAATCCCAGGACTTTGGGAGGCTAAGGAGTTTGAGACCAGCCTGGGCTACACACGGAGATCTTATCACTACAAAAAATTTAAAAATTAGCTCGGTGTAGTGGCACACATCTTTAGTCCCAAGTGGAGGATTGATTACTTGAGCCCAGGAGGTCAAGGCTGCAGTGACTCAAGACCATGCCACTGCACTCAGCCTGGGTGACAGAACAAGACCCTGTTTCAAGAAAAAAAGAAAAGAAAAAAAAAAAAAAAAAGCTGAACTCTTCACCTGAACTAAAAAACCTGTCATACCCAGCAAGAAAGAAAGACAATGTCTGGGGTGATCACTTTTGAAGTTGATGTATATGCAGTATATTTTCAGTTTTAAGGCTTCTACAGTAAATGACCAGATTTAATTACCAACAGTACCAAGATTCCTTGACCATTGACATACAAGCACTCTACACTGAAGACAAACTAGGACAAAGTGAATGATTTCATTTATTCATACATTTGAATCATCACTACATTGGTAACAAAAGATTTGTACCCTAATTCTTATCCATTCCTTCACACCAAAGTCCATCTCCTCTACCCAGCAGATTGCCAAAGAAACTTTGGTTGCATAAATTACTTTCATGATATTTCCATCTTTACCTCACTTGCATTCACAGTACAGAATAATTCACTACTTGGATGCAGAGACATAAATAAAATGATTCACCCCCATAAAATCAGATTACTTGATAGCTATAGTCTTGGCTTTTGATCCATTCTCACAATATACAGATACAACATACCTAACTAAACCCAGGACAGATGAACACTGCATTCTCACCAATAAAGTAGGGCAACCAACCATAATTCCAAGATTCTTGACTTGACTATTAATTTCCTGAATTTTTTAAGAGACTGGAAGAAGACAAATGACCCTTTTGTTACCAATTAATTTATTTTTGAACTTTTGATTTTAATTCTTTAATATTTAATTTAGATATGTTCTATATTTGGCATTCTATAGAATTAATAAAAGGAGGTTTTTGATTCCCTAATTTATTATTTACCAGAAAATGTTTCAAGATTACATACTGAGCTTAAGGAAAAGAAAGATCAGTGACTTTTTATAGAAACAATATATAGTTTGAAGCTTTTATGGTCTCCTCATGTAAAATTAATCTGGGCCAGAACTAGACTGTGTAGATACCACCAGTCCTCTAAGCAATGCAGACACACTACTCAGTGAACTTCATTGCATGGAAGGTTTAGTGGATCATACCTTTATCATTTTATCACTATTAGAATCTTGCAATGACATTAACTTTTAGTATCACCATATGTCCCTATAGCATCTATATTCTGAAATGCCCAAGGTAGATAGTAGAATACAGAGTCTACAGAGTATCAGAAAATCCAGATGAAAGAAAGAGGGCAGTTAAGTACCCAGGGATTTCAAAATATTGAAATGCTTTTCAGATTATATGGCATAAATCACATGTCTGAGTGATCAACTATTTTTTTTATTGAGGCTCTCAAGTACACACATATCAAATTATCATGGAGGGAAGAAACAAAGAAGAGAGGGAGGAGGGAAGTATCAATGAGTACCCACTAGGAGCTCTGGATGAGGTGCTTTTATTCTTGCTTAAAATCTTGAGTTAAAGAACGCCCTG
This sequence comes from Hylobates moloch, assembly GCF_009828535.3. Taxonomy (NCBI): domain Eukaryota; kingdom Metazoa; phylum Chordata; class Mammalia; order Primates; family Hylobatidae; genus Hylobates; species Hylobates moloch. The sequence continues at coordinate 181,987,220 of NW_026652276.1, read as the reverse complement.
TGCATCTGATTTATCTTATGTTCACGATACTAGCTACTATATTAGTTGATATTTTATCACACTAAATCTTATTATATAGTTGATGAAAAGCAGAATAAAAATTCACAACTCAGCTTCCTTACTTTAAAAAAATTACAGAATTGGGGATATTATAGCAGAAATGTACTCAGCTATAGCTGACAGCCCCTTAATTCCAAAACCCACATCTGTGAACATTCATATGTAGAAAAACATCTGTACATATTATAGGGAACAGGCAATTCTCCCCATTCAGGCCAGTGTGACTGTGGGCCAGCCACTAAATGTTGAGTGGCATGGCCTGGCTCCCCCTCAAGGAACTTAGGAAAAAAGAGAAAAGTGACTTGTTCAAATCAAATAATCAGCATTCTGATAAAAAAGAAAACATAAGTATCCAGATTTTCAGCCTGTAGATAATTGCATGCTTCTGAAGTGATAAAAAAGAGGGGGTGCAGGAGGTGGACAGAATATGATTTCTGCCTTTTTTGAGACTTTAATATTAGATACACAACCAGCAGCCCCATGGCCTAGATCCACATGGTCTTTTAGGCATGAAGGGCAGCAGGACTCAATTTCTATCCAATTGTCATAATCCCCAGAACACTGTGGTTTTAATCTCAGACCACTGTATTTCCTTCCTGATTGGAGAGCAAATTAAAAGTGATACAATATAAAGGAATGTGTATTGTGAACTGTCAAATAATCATTTGAGACTCCTGCTGGAAATTTTTACATAAACCTATCAGAATAAATCTATCCTATAATTAAAAAAAAAAAACCCAAAACAAAAAACACTTGGCTCTACAGACTCTCAAATCACTGTTCCTGAGAAATGCAATTATCATCAGAGATTAAGGGAAGTTTTAGGCATTAAAAATATAAAAGAAAATTGTAAGGAAATTTTAAAAGAGAGCTAATTAAGGTACTTCTGGCATAAGAGATATTGAGTTAATGGTGAGTTATCAAAATAAATACTGGATTCTTCAGAGAAAATGTTTATAATTTTAGATAAATCTTTACCTCCTTTAAAAAGAGTAAGAAAACACACTTACTTGCCAGGACTAATAGAGACATAATACAAAACAGAGAGGTGAATACCAGTAGCATCAGCTCAGCAGTTGACTCAGCATCCTACCCCTCAGGGGGAACAAGTGGCTGGAGAGTTCATACCTGGTAGGGTGATGGTGCTCTGACTTTCAGACCCAAAGTATTAAGTATCACTGCCTAAAAGAAGGGGTAGAGCATCTGGTATTTGAGAAAACTAGAAAGGCTGAGGCTGGCCAAACTAGGCTATGGGGCATTAGTGAATCCATGTTAGAATAAAAAATGTGCATGATATAGTTCTGCTGTGTCCCCACCCAAATCTCATCTTGAACTGTCATTCCCATAATCCCTGCATATCATGGGAGGGAACAGGTGGAGATAATTCAATCATAAGGGCAGTTTCCCCCATCCTGTTATTGTGATGATGAATTCTCATGAGATCTGATGGTTTTATAAGATGCTTCCCCCTTTGCTGGTCACTCATTATTCTCCTTGCTGCCACCATGTGAAGAAGGACATGTTTGCTTCCCCTTCTGCCATGATTGTAAGTTTCCTGAGGCCTCCCTAGCCCTGCAGAACTGTGAGTCAATTTAACCTCTTTTCTTTATAAATTATACAATCTTGGGTATGCCCTTATAGCAGTGTGAGAATGGACTAATATAGTACATATGTTTAACCTCCTGGAAAAATGTTAAATAGCTATTTATCTCCCCATTTAGATCCAAACTATTCCTTTGGGTTAGAGTTCAGCAAATTTCTAAAAGGACTAGATAGTAAATATTCTAGGCTTTGCTGGCCATACTGTCTCTGTAATAACTACTGTTATTAGAGATACAAGTGGACACATAATACATAAACAAATGAGCACAGCTGTGTTCCAACGAAACTACATTTACAAGGTAGTGGACAGATTTAACCCGTAAGAAGTTGTTTGCCCACCCCTACGTTAAGTTTTCCATGCTTTATGTCTTCATGATCTTATCTCCTAGATTTGTACTTGTAAATCAACAAGATGCAACTTCAGTGCCAGCATTTTGAGTGCACTACCTCGAGAGAGAAAAATATGACCATTTCTGTTGGTGTGGCCAGTATTAAGTGTAACATTTCATGTGTCCATTTTTTTTTAAACTTCTTCAAAACAACTAACCAGGTAGCTTTCTAATACACACACAAAAAAATGGGGGAAATATCTGTAGAAGGATCATAGATATTTGGTCTCTCAAGAGGCAAGAGAGGATTGTTCTTATGCAATCTTTGAAATAATATGAACAAGAAATTGCCAGGGGAAATACGTGTTTTGTGAGGCTGGATCAAGAGTGGAAACACATTTGTTCCTTCAGTATTGACTGAGGGCATTGCATCTTTTAGTGGTAAATAACAGTATCTTGTTGACCTTGCTTCCATTTTAGGGTATAATTATACTAGCAAACCTTCTGTGTGCTAAGGAATTTACCAGATATTTCATACAGGGAAAGAGACATGGAGCCTTTAAGTGCTCCTGAATGTTACATACAAACTTTATGCTGTTGTATCTGTAATATCCCATGTGTATGTTACATGGTCACCACAGAAATCAAGTTACTTATTTATTGGATAAAGTGGTATTTACAGTAATATTTTATATTTGATAGAAAATTTGTCATTACCTGACATAAAGATTAACAGTTACATGATAAAGTTATATATGAACAATATACATATATACATGGCTTTAAGTTTAGGACCATGGTTCAGTAAAATGAGCATAGCATACAAAAATAAGGCAAAGAAAAAGAACTATCTTACGTTAAGCATTCCAAGATATTTGATTCTGTGTTGCATGGCAGCACAATATTGAAAACTGATTCAACAGGAGAGAGCCCTCTAGCAAGACTATCTGCTAATTTTTAATATATTCAGTAATCATTTAGGAGCCTTTAATTTTTCTTTTACAAATTAATCATCTGTCCAAATATATATGAAATGTTTCAGAATGAATATCAATCTAGTGGAAAAGAGAGAAAGACATGGCTGATGAATATGGCAAAGTAAGGAATTATATGAGAAATTTTTTTATGTATATAATATTCACAAGCACTAATACTTATTGAGCTCTGACCTTACATGAAGCATTGTACTCTGCTTTTTGCATGCATTATCTCTTTCATTTTTCTTAACAACTGGATACGGTAGGTGGCATTTTACTCTTTTTATACCTTGAGTAACTTGCCCAAGTGTCAGCACTAGGATTCAAACCTGGGCAGTCTGGCAGTACAGGCCAGGCTTCTAAGCAATGGTGCATTCCACAAACATCCACAAAATGTTCTAAAAAATTTTTGTTGTGGGAGATAGATGAGAGCAGCAGGTGGGAGTGTGGGTGTGCCTTGTGAATGGGATGTGGGCAGCCACCACTCAGCATTCAGAGAGAATGTCTGCCCGGAAAGAATAATGAAACTGGGAATCAAATATCCTATGGCTATCCCAATTACTCTGATTTGATCATTACACATTGTATACATGTACCAAAATAACACAAGTACCTCTTAAATACATACAACTATCACGTATCAATCTGAAAAATATATGGAGAAGCAGAGGGAAGTAAGATAGTCTCTAAACTGTTGCCAAGTTAGAGTAAGGGTATTCAGAAAGATAACTAAGAAATGCCAAGAAAGTACCTGGGGTGAACCAAGGATTGATATCTCTGGAAAGAAATGTCCACATTTGTTGAATTAGGAAGCTATAAACATTTAAAAAGATGGTGCTGGGAAAACTGGCTAGCCATATGTAGAAAGCTGAAACTGGATCCCTTCCTTACACCTTATACAAAAATTAATTCAAGATGGATTAAAGACTTACATGTTAGACCTAAAACCATTAAAATCCTACAAGAAAACCTAGGCAATACCATTCAGGACATAGGCATGGGCAAGGACTTCATGTCTAAAACACCAAAAGCAATGGCAACAAAAGCCAAAATTGACAAATGGGATCTAATTCAACTAAAGAGCTTCTGCACAGCAAAAGAAACTACCATCAGAGTGAACAGGCAACCTACAGAATGGGAGAAAATTTTCGCAACCTACTCATCTGACAAAGGGCTAATAACCAGAATCTACAATGAACTCAAACAAATTTACAAGAAAAAAACAAACAACCCCATCAAAAAGTGGGCAAAGGACATGAACAGACACTTCTCAAAAGAAGACATTTATGCAGCCAAAAAACACATGAAAAAATGCTCATCATCACTGGCCAGAGAAATGCAAATCAAAACCACAATGAGATACCATCTCACACCAGTTAGAATGGCCATCATTAAAAAGTCAGGAAACAACAGGTGCTGGAGAGGATGTGGAGAAATAGGAACACTTTTACACTGTTGATGGGACTGTAAACTAGTTCAACCATTGTGGAAGTCAGTGTGGCGATTCCTCAGGGATCTAGAACTAGAAATACCATTTGACCCAGCCATCCCATTACTGGGTATATACCCAAAGGACTATAAATCATGCTGCTATAAAGACACATGCACACGTATGTTTATTGCGGCACTATTCACAATAGCAAAGACTTGGAACCAACCCAAATGTCCAACAACGATAGACTGGATTAAGAAAATGTGGCATATATACACCATGGAATACTATGCAGCCATAAGATAGGATGAGTTCATGTCCTTTGTAGGGACATGGATGAAACTGGAAACCATCATTCTCAGTAAACTATCACAAGGACAAAAAACCAAACACCTCATGTTCTCACTCATAGGTGGGAATTGAACAATGAGAACTCATGGACACAGGAAGGGGAACATCACACTCTGGGGACTGTTGTGGGGTGGGGGGAGGGGTGAGGGATAGCATTAGGAGATATACCTAAAGCTAAATGACGAGTTAATGGGTGCAGCAAACCAACATGGCACATGGATACATATGTAACAAACCTGCACATTGTGCACATGTACCCTAAAACCTAAAGTATAATAAAAAAAAAAAGAAAAAAAGAAATACGAGTGCTCTGAGCAGATGAAAAAGTAGTAATTTTCTAGAAATAGAGAAATGATAAAATATTAATAATCAGGTAAGACTCTAGTTTGCCAGGTCATATGTGCCCTTTAAAAGTCACATAATAGAAATGACTTGTAGAAATTTCAACAAATATGTATTTGATGCCTATAATGGCTCACAGACAAAAGTGAAATAAAATCTATTTCATCATCCTGGAGGACTCAAGTTATTAAGGTACAGACACAGTTGCAGCCACCCGTATAACAATTATTCTGAGACAGTTCTCAAAATGATAAATATAAAATATGTAGCTTAATCCTTTTAAAAGATAAGAGATGGTTTAAAGCAAAACTAATAACAATATAGTGAATTAAAATATATGACCACAACGGCACAAGGGGTGGGGGATGGGAATGGTGGCATACTATTGTAAGATTCATTTGATGGCTGACTGGGATAAGTTAAAGATGTATAACATAAAGCCTACAGCAACATCTACATACACACCCCTACACACACTATTGAAAAACGGATCATCCGTTTAAAAGAGCAAAACTCAACTATATGCTGCCTACAGAAAACATACTTTAAATATAATAATGCAAAAAAAGTTAGAAGTAAAATAATTGAAAAAGCTATGCTATGCAATGATCAAATGAAATTTATAATAACATCAGAAAAAGTAGATTTTAGAGCAAAGGACATTAACGGTGATAAAGAAATTTATTTCAAAATAATAAAGGAGTCAATTCCTTAACAGGAAAAAAAATACTAAATGTATATGTATTTAATTAGCGATTCAAAATACATGAAGCAAATACATGGAGCTACAAAGAAAAATTGATAATTCCACAAATTATACTGAGTGATTTCAACACTCCTCTTTTAATAATTGATAAAACAAGTAGACAGAAAATTAGTAAAGTTATAGACCTGAACCACACTATCTACCAAATTAACCTAATTGACATTTATAGAACACTTAACAATATACATTATTTTTAATTGCACATGAAAAATTTATAAAGATAGACCATATTCTTGGCAATAAAACAAGTTTCAATGCCTTTATACAAGACACATCATAAAAATGATGTTTTCTGACCACAATAAAATTAAATTAGAAATCAATAACAGAAATATATCTGGAAAAGCCTTAGATATTTGGAAACTAACACACTTTCAAATAGCTCATGTGTCAAGGAAGAAATAAAAAGGTAATTACAAATCATTTTGAACTAACTAAAAACAATATATTAAAATTAGTGGGATGTTACTAAAGCAAGAATTCAAGAGAAATGTTTAACTCCAAATACTTGTATTAGAAACACAGAAAGGTCTCAAATCAATGATCTCAGAAACTGGTAAAAGGAGAGCACATTAAACTCAAGAAGAAAGGGAATAATAAAAATCAGAGTAGAAATTTTTAAAATAAACAGAAAAAAAATAAAATCAATAGCTGGCTAAGAGAAAAATCAATAAAACTGATAAATCTCCAAGCTAGACTGATCTCAGAAAGAAGAGGGAATATACAAATTTTCAGTTTTCGCAATGAAAGATGTAAGTTCGTTACAGGTTTGATGGATATTGAAAGGATATTAATGGTATATTATAAATAAATTTATGCCAATATATTTGACAACTTAGATGAAATGAACAAAATTTTTAAAGGATACAACTAGAGCATGTTTTATGTATAATATCCAGGCTCTCTGTGTACAGTAGAGAGCCTGTGTGTGTGTGCGTGTGTGTGTGTGTGTGTGTGTATGTCAGTGTGTGTCTACCTGATATTTTAGTTAAAAACTATCACTTATAGGAAACTCCAGAGCCAGATAGCTTCGCTGGTGAATTCCATGACATATTTAAGAAAGAAATAATGCTAATTCTATACAAATTCTTTCAGAAATCTGAAAAAGAAGCAAAAACATCTAATTCCTTCTACAAGGCCAATATTACAATGATATCACAAAACCGGACAAACATTAAAAGAAAATTGCAGGACAATATTCCTCATGAACATACATACAAAAAACTAGTAAAATTTTAGCAAATTGAATGGAACAATATGTAAAAAGGACAATACATCATGAGCACGTAGAGCTTTTACAAAGTATGCAAAGTTGATTTAATATTCAAAAATCAATCAATATAATTCACCATAACAACAAACTAGAGAAGAAAACCCAGTTATTTTTATGGATACAGAAAGAAAATCCAACATCTAATCCTAATAAAAACTCTTAGTTAACTATGTTGCAGATATATGTGTGGTCTCTGTGTGTGTGTGTGTGTGTATACTATTTATGTGAAGTTTTTAAGTGTGTCCAAGTTGTTTACAGACACAAGCACAAATAGCAAAACTTTTTTTTTTTTTCTCGAGACAGAGTCATGCTCTGTTGCCCAGACTGGAGTGCAGTGGCATGATCTCGGCTCACTACAACCTCCGCCTACCAGGCTCAAGCAATTCTCATGCTTCGGCCACCCAAGTAGCTGGGACCACAGGTGTGCACCACCATGCCTGGCTAATTTTTCTATTTTTAGTAGAGATGGTGTTTCATCACCATGTTGGCCAGGCTGGTCTCGAACTCCTGACCTCAAGTGATTTGCCCGCCTTGGCCTCCCAAAGTGCTGGGATTACAGGCTTGAGCCACTGCACCTGGCCCAGCAAAATTATTTTTAAAATGTGTGCAATGATGAACACTAAACCAAGTAAAATGGTTATTGCTGGAGGATGAAAGAGGAAAATAGGGTTAAGGAGGGAACTTGAAGAAGGGTATAATGGAGGAGATTCAACTGTATCTGCAATATTTTATTAAAAGTGAAAAGATTTGGGCAAAGATATAAAAATATTAACATTTATTAAATCTTAGTGGAATACACTCAATTGTTATATTATTTCTTCTCTGTTTCTGGAGTCTTAAAGTATGGTTGAATATTAAGCAGTCATTAAAAGGACATTTATAATCATATAAGAGTTTGGAAATGTTTATGATGAGTAATGCTGCTTTAAAGCAAGAAAAAATTGTATTTAGGAATATAGGAATTTTGTAAGTGCATTTATATATGTGTATAACATTCGACTATGTAAATTTAGCATGTTTTCTCTCCTACCAATGAAACATTAGTAACTTTCATATTGTTTTCAAATTTTCACTATTAAATACAATGCTACAATTAATGTTCTTATATATAACTCCTTTGCACATATTTTTCTACAAAAATATACTTAGCAATATAATCACTATGCTATCTATACTTGGCCTTTATAAAGCTATAGGACAATATAATGGAAGATCCCATATCATGTCCAAAGAAAGACTGTTGAACTTAGCTTTTTCTCTTTGCCTGCATCAAGCAGCCAACTGCTACCCGAATGAAAATCTGGGACAAATCTCAAACCATCCTTTAGCACTGACCAACAGTCACACAACATCACCTCGCTTCATCTCTCTCTACATTCTTTTCAAAAGTATTGCTTTTCCTTCAAACCTCCTTCTTTCTTAGAATCTTACACTCTTGGTTATTCACCGTTTCCTTTGTATGTTCAACCCACTCTTATGATTAGACACAGTTGAGATACAGGCTACTTGGATAAAAATTACTGGAACCTCCTTGGTGGGTGGGTGACAGTAATTAAATATCAACACATAAAATGCATAAAAATAAACATATTGACCAAACAATTCTATTTTTAGGAATTTATCATAAAAATATTGTCATGCTAAAACACCAAAAGCAATGGCAACAAAAGCCAAAATAGACAAATGGTGTCTAATTAAACTAAAGAGCTTCTGCACAGCAGAAGAAACTACCATCAGAGTGAACAGGCAACCTACAGAATGGGAGAAAATTTTTGCAATCTAAACATCTGACAAAGGGCTAATATCCAGAATCTAAAAAGAACTTAAACAAATTTACAAGGAAAAAAAAAAAACCCATCAAAAAGTGGGCAAAGCATATGAACAGACACTTCTCAAAACAAGACTTTTATGCAGCCAACAGACATATGAAAAAATGCCCATCATCACTGGCCATCAGAGAAATGCAAATCAAAACCACAATGAGATACCAGCTCATGCCGGTTAGAATGGAGATCATTAAAAACTCAGGAAACAACAGGTGCTGGAGAGGATGTGGAGAAATAGAACGCTTTTACACTGTTGGTGGGAGTGTAAATTAGTTCAACCATCATGGAAGACAGTGTGGTGATTCCTCAAGGATCTAGAACTAGAAATACCATTTGACCCAGCAATCCCATTACTGAGTATATACCCAAAGGATTATAAAATCATGCTACTATAAACACACATGCACACGTATGTTTATTGTGGCACTATTCATAATAGCAAAGACTTGGAACCAACACAAATGTCCATCAATAATAGACTGGAAAAAAAAAATGTGGCCCATATACACCATGGAATACTATGCAGCCATAAAAAAGGATGAGTTCATGTCCTTTGCAGGGACGTGGATGAAGCTGGAAACCATCATTCTCAGCAAAATATCACAAGGACAGAAAACCAAACACCGCATGTTCTCAGTCACAAGTGGGAGTTGAACAACGAGAACACATGGACACAGGGAGGAGAACATTACACACCAGGGCCTGTTGTGGGGTGAGGGGCTGGTGGAGGGTTAGCATTAGGAGAAATACCTAATGTAAATGACAAGTTGACGTGTGCAGCAAACCAACATGGCACATGTATACCTGTGTAACAAACCTGCAAGTTGTGCACAGGTACCCTAGAATTTAAAGTATAATAAAAAAATTACATTACAGAATTTCCAAAAACAATGCAAGCTTAATGCAGAAAAGCAGCACAATAAATAACAATTCAAAGTAAAAAAAAAAAATTCTGTCATGGTTCCCAATATATACATAGAAGGATGTTCACTGGCTCATCCTTATAACATGGAAAAACTGAAAAATAAAACAATTTCTTCCCCACTACCTTCAATAAAAAATGCTCAGTACATTGCAGTAATAGGAAGAAGCCTTCATATATCCAGGCTTACACTGCTATGCCTATTTTTGTTAGCCTTGCTTCCAAAGATACAACAGCTGAAACCTGAAATATTGTTGATCCTCATAATTTTCTTTCACCATCTTATCCAACACTTTTTCTTCACTTGTCTTTTATTTATTTTAGCATCATCCAGCATATGTGCTCTCAACTTTGGCTACACATTAGAAACATCTGGGAAGATTTTAAAATTAGCGGGTACATCTCGGATGAATTAAATTAGAATTTGGGGGTTAGTATCCAAGAGTTGCTTTTTCAGAATGCTTGTCAAGTGATTTTAATGTCTACCAGGGTGGAGGACCACTGGTCTTGGAATATAATCAGCATTGTGTTTTACATTGCAAAGATAAATTCTTTAATCGACTTCCAATTAATTCCTATCTATTCTTAAAGTTGAGAAGATGGTAAAATTTATTTTGGTTCCAGGAATCCTGCTGCTTGTCTCTTCCCATCTGCTCTATAGTTTTAACTCTGCTGATGTCAATCTAAGATATTTTGCTATAGGAACTTGTTACATTGCAGGTCTACAACAATTTTCAGCCTAGGTGGCCAGTCTCATGGCTTCAAGAGTTCAGCCCATACCCTTAGCCATTTCAACATTCTTCATAATATACTGTCAGGTCAGCACCGATGTGGTGATTAATTTTCTTCAGCCGCAGCATTCTGACTGGTTGCCATTTTGTGATCTTCAGTGCCTTGTTAAACTGCATGTTTGTTGGGTAGTGGCACTTTTTTATTTCCCACAATGACTTGTTGAAAGAAACAGTAATCTTCACTATTTTATGCCTGCTTCTTTTTTGGGATGACTTTTGGTTAAAAAAAAAAAAAAAAAGTAATGACACTTTTTAAAAAATTGCATTTTTATAAATTTTTTAAAACAAACTTGCCAGAACTTGAACATGAAAATGAGTATTTAGATGTTAGGAGACTATACACTAATTCTACCCCCTTTTTTTTATTTTAAAGAATTGCTTTTGGATTCAGTGGCACCTTTTTGGAACATCTACTATCATGGCGAAATTTCAACATCGGAGGCTGAGTTTGCCATGTGGAGACAGCAGCTAAAAGTTGTTCAGATCCAAATCTTACGAATATTTTGAGTTGCAAATTTAAAAAGTTAGTATCATTTGATTCAAAATAGAAGTGAGACTAAAAATAATAAAACTATTTTCTTTGTGACTACACCTGGCTATAAGAGTAATTGACAAAAAATTTCTTTTTCTTCACAGCAGTTGGTAGCTATTCAGCTGTCAAATTATCCCTAGGTCTATAAAGCCCCATCTTTTGGCCTGGCCATCCCTGTTGTTATAGGTATCAAGTGATACAGATGGGAATATTGGTATGCAGCCAAGTGGTGAGCTTCTGGGTTAGATATTTAACCTCACTCGTCCTAACAGTCCTCATTTGTAAAATAGGAATAATAATGCTAATCACATGAAAGTGCTGAGGATTAAATGAGAAAATATTTTTAAATGCTTTACCCCAAGGCTTCTTGCATTCTGATGTGTGTAGGAATCTCCTTACGATCTTGTTAAAATGAAGTTTCTGATAAGCAGGCCTTGGTATGGCCTGAGATTGTGAGTTTCTAACAAGCTCCCAGGTGATACTGATGTTGTTGATCTACAGACCATAATTAGAGTAGTAAGGTGTTAGTCTAGCCTGGGGTAGGTAACTCAGTAACTCAAAAATGGTTTTCTTTTTTCTATACCTTCTTGGTTATTCAGGGGTTTGGAATTTGGTCAACAACTGCAAGCACTGATACTACTACATGAGAGATCCTGGATATAGCCACAAAGAAAGTAACTCACAAGGCATGCATTAGAAATAGGATTAGCCTGCATGTTTATGAACTTCATGTTTTCACTCAATCATAAAAATGTCCTTGCTTCCAATGATCTGAACTTCCAATCCAGGGGAGGGATAGATAGGCATCCAGGGCTATAGAATGGGTTGGGTGGAGAAGTGGGAACCAAAGTCTTACGTGTGAGTGGCCTTCAAAAGCAAGGGTCCCATGTGTCATTTCCATGGGAGTAAGCAAAGGAAAAAGAGCTGGGTCCCAAAGAACTAAACCAGGAGAAATTAGCTTTCAAAAGGTCAGGAGGTTTAACTTGGAAATATGTGTTCAGTCGACTGCAAAAGAAGAGAGAGCCTTTAATGAAGTGGTTACAGGGGCATGCATAGACAGAGAAGTTGTTTTTGTTAGGAAATTTATTTTATGGCAGTTATAATGAAAATATATCATTACCATTCCAAGTCAATAATGATATTCAGCAGTAGTCTTTGCCCTCCCTTCACTAAGTATTTCTGCTGGCTATTAATCATTTCAATTGGATATAACCAATCCAGGTATGTTGAAATAAAATTAAGTGCTACTTGGCTGTAAGTAGTATTCTGTTTGAGGCAACATGATGTCCAGCTAACAAGAACAACATGCATGCAATAGTCACTTTGTTTCTTTGTATCTGAACAGATAGTGTCACCTCACACTGCGAAACAGCTCCTCAAAAACTATCAAGAAACAGATGCTTTCTCAGTGGTGATTTGAGGCATTCTTGTGAGTAGGCTTTTAGCAATCCTTGACATGGTAACTTCATCATTTTTCACGAAGCTTGAAAAATACTCTGTCATCGTTGAAGATTCTTAGTAGTGTCTCTCACGTCATGTTATTTCAAATCAATCATTACATATCCTGGAAACAGCCCCTCCATGAGGCTTTGAAGTAGTTTTGATCCAGTAGTAGTATTTCTACCGTAATAAAGATTGATAATACAGACTCTCCAGCCTCTTGGTGAACACTTTAAGTTGCTTTCTGACAATTCATGTAACACACAAAATATAAACACAGATACTCACACACGCCCTATAAACTTTCTGCCTTTGTGCTTGTCTTACTTGGATAATGGAGATGAGGTAAGTTTTATTTTTTTCCATTAATTCCTTCAATGTCTACATTGTCCTGATTCATTGGATATTCACTGTTATTTCAGCACACCCACTGAAGCACCGCATGTGCTTTGTTTTTAGCTCCCTTTCTTATTAAAATGCAATCTGGGTTTACACATTGTTTTTACAGTTTACCTTATGAAGTAGAGAACTCATAAATGTTATTAGAAACCCTCCCAGAAAATAACTTCCAATAATATGATTCTTTTGATAATCAGATATCAAAGAGTTAGCATTCTATCCTAAAAACAGAATAGATTATGTATATTCTATATGTATAATTATTGAACGTAATTAGAATAAAATGATGATCTGAGGCAATGAGAGGTCTTGAAATACCGATTCAAGGTAATGCTATAATTGTTCAGTGTACTTTGAAAGTCAGATATATTTTGAGTATGAGGGCCCTTTTAAAAGTGGTAATTTAGATGTGGAACAAATCCCCCTGCCTTCTCTGAAATGTAAAAGTAGAAAATACAACAACAAAGACCTCAGAAGCTAAAAGAGAAAAGAAAAAAAGCCTATGCCTTGACTAGACCAGACACACTAACCACTACTAAACAAGAATTTGTGGTGTAAACACCATCTGAAACATCAGAACTATGTTCTGTATGCTGGTTGTAAATGTATATACTTCTCCATGTGAAGAAAATTTAGAAAAAGCTATGTTTTATTTCAACAAACACAACTGTCGAATGAGTTAATGGGGCAGCCACTGTTCCAGGTAATGTGGAGGTATTTACCCTCAAACGGGGAGAGAAATAGGCAAGCAAATAGACACTGAAGGTTAGCATTTAAGATTTTACACATGTGAATTTCCATTATAGATCTCCAGTCTCAAGTGATTTCTTCACTTGGATCTATTGCATCCACCAAACTCTAATCTACAAACAAGCAGACTTTTGCTTACATGGTGTCTGACTTCCAAATAGTAAAGGGTAAGACAATAATCTATTCAATACAACAATATCAAGGGTCGCTACCTGACTTCAAACTATACTACAAGCCTACAGTAATGAAAACAGCATGGTACTGGTACCAAAACAGATATACAGACAAATGGAACAGAACAGAGGCCTCAGAAATAAAGCCACACATCTAAAACCATCTGATCCTTGACAAACCTGACAAAAGCAATGGGGAAAAGATTTCCTATTTAATAAACAGTGTAGGGAAAACTAGCTAGCCATATGCAAAAAACTGAAACTAGACTCCTTCCTTGCACCTTATACAAAAATTAACTCAAGATGAAATTAACTTAAGTTTAAAGACTTCAATGTAAGACCTAAAGCCATAAAAACCATAGAAGAAAACCTAGGCAATACCATTCAGGACATAGGCATGGGCAAAGACTTCATGATAAAACACCAAAAGCAATAGCAACAAAAGTCAAAATTGACAAATGGGTTCTAATTAAACTAAAGAGCTTCTGCACAGCAGAAGAAACTATCGTCAGAGTGAACGGGCAACCTACAGAATGGGAGAAAATTTTTGCAATCTAACCATCTGACAAAGGGCGAACATCCAGAATCTACAAAGAACCTGAACAAATTTACAAGGAAAAAAAAACACCCCATCAAAAAATGGGCAAAGGATATGAACAGACACTTCTCAAAGGAAGACATTTATGTGGCCAACAAATATATGAAAAAAAGCTCATCATCACTGGTCATCAGAGAAATGAGAATCAAAACCACAATGAGATACCATCTCATGCCCGTTAGAATGGCGATCATTAAAAAGTCAAGAAACAACAGATGCTGGAGAGGATGTGGAGAAATAGGAACACTTTTACACTGTTGGTGGGGGTGTACATTAGTTCAACCATTATGGAAGATAGTGTGGTGATTCCTCGAGGTTCTAGAACCAGAAGTACCATTTGACCTAGCAATCCCATTACTGGGTATAAACCCAAAAGATTATAAATCATTCTACTATAAAGACATATGCACACGTATGTTTATTGCAGCACTGTTCACAATAGCAAAGACTTGGAACCAACCCAAATGCCCATCAATGTAGACTGGATAAAGAAAATGTGGCACATATACATTATGGAATACTATCCAGACATAGAAAAGGATGAGTTCATGTCCTTTGCAGGGACATGGATGAAGCTGGAAACCATCATTCTCAGCAAACTAACACAGGAACAGAAAACCAAACACTGCATGTTCTCACTCATAAGTGGGAGTTGAATAATGAGAACACATGGACACAGAGAGGGGAACATCACACACCGGGGCCTGTCAGGGGGTGGGGGGCTAGGGGAGGGATAGCATTAGGAGAAACACCTAATGTAGTCGATGGGTGCTGCAAACCACCATGGCATGTGTACACCTATGTAATAAACCTGCATGTTCTGCACATGTATCTCAGAACTTAAAGTATGATAAAAAAAATATAACAACAAGGATACAGAATATTTAATCAGTTCAGTCTCTGAATCTTCCCACACCACCTGTCCATCCTCATTAGACTTTTAGTACTCTGAGGTCAAATGTTTCTTTTCATTTATCTTTGAATAAATGCACAGATAGTTATAAAATAAATGAGGAAGTATTCAATAATGAATATTGCTCCTTACAGTGATACCCTGAAAATTACAAGAAATTGTTCAGCTGGGAAGGCAAATTAATAGTATTTTAGCAACAATGGTTAAAACTAGGATGTTTAATTGTCCAGAATTATCCTAAATCCTTAGGATTAAGGTTAATAGCACTTACTTTGTGTATCTGCATAGAAATAAAGAGCATGAATTCTTGAGACAGCTGCCTGGGTACAAACCCTGGCTCTATCACTTACTAGCTGGGCAAGCTTGGACAAATTTCTCACTCTGTGTTTCAGTTACTTTACCTGTAAAACTGGGATAATATACCACCTTCCTCATATGAGGAATTATGAGGATTAAACTGGTAACATTTATAAATTGCCTAAAATAGTATTGGCACATAGTGAATATTATTTAAATTATGTTAAATAAATAGATAGATCAGCACCTCCCAACCTGAGTCACCTGGTCCCACAAGATGCTCTATGTAATTACATATCAAATAGGTTTGGGGAATGTTGCATTTTCTGGAGTCATAATATAAATTTAAAAAAGGTTTGAAAGGTCATATAGCCAGAAATTCTTGTTTAAATGTAATTATGCCAACGTTTCCCAAGTTGAGTTCTGTGGTTAAACACTTTTCCCCTACCTAACAGATGTTACTAGCCCATAGCCCCGTTTCAAGTTAATACAATTTTAATTGTTTACCTGTTACTACTCTGCTTTGTAATTATTTGTGTGTACTTTTACATATATATAGACACACATATATAGTATATATATACACATATACAGTATATATATACACATATATATAGTATATATATACATATACACATATATACATATATATACTATATATGTATATATATACACATATATATACATATATATGTATGTATATATATGTATATATAGTATGTATATATAGTATATATTTTGCATCGCAACTGGAACGAGGTTACAAATTGAGATTTTAACATCATTTGTATTTATTGCTCTACTGCTCTCTTGCTCTCTGTTTTGTCAGAATTCCTATACAGGGTTTCACATAAATACCAAGCATGCTGATTTCAACGTAATAGAAAAATGTTATTTAAAACAACAAATTCAAGACCTGTGCCTTGAACGGGTCTGTTTTAGCTGCTACAAAGCCTCTAGCCACACCCATAAAAAATGCTCTTTCAGGATAAATGCTTGAGGTGATAGAAACCTCATTTACCCTGATGTGACTTTTATATATCGCATGCCTTTAACAAAATATCTTGTGTACACCATAAATATAATATACCTACACCGTGCCCACAAAAATTAAAAATTTTAAAAAGGAAATTTAAAAAATGCCATTCAGGCAGAAAAAGGCTAAAAAACTGATAGTATTACTAAAACACAAGACAACGGAAAACCTATTGTCAAAACCTGGAAAAGTCTCCTTTCAGTTATCAAGGCCCTGAGGCTGACTTGGTCACCTCCAGTATGATCTACCTCAGCATGGAAGGGAACCCTCTGACTGAAAAGAAGTCGGTAGAAGCTTTATCTTTCTCTCCTTTCTTTCCTACCATGCAATCTCAGCCTTGCCTTATGCAAAAAAAAAAAAAAAAAAAACAGAAAAAAATGCAGGTAACTTGCTCTTACAGCATGGAGAATACTTCTGAAACAGCTAGGAAATGTCTCTCATATCCTTCAGGGCAGCATCACCCAGAAGGGAATGAGCAGTAAGTTTGCCCCTTTCCACGCACAGACTCCAATATGTATAGCAATTTAAACAATAATAAAAGGAGCATCACAAATTAGAGAAGACATGTGTTTAGAAAGAAAAGAGGTTTGAAAAAATTGATATTCCACTTGAGAGAAAAATAAAAGTGGGGATCCCCATTTTAAACTATACATCAAAACACATTACAAAAAACAACCTAAGAGGTTGTCCATTATACTAGAGTGATCAAAAACAAGGACTTATGTACCTGACAGTCTTGGGATTGATTCCTGACTCCATCTCTTCTTAACTGTGTTGCTTTAGGCAAGTTACATGAATTCTGAACCTCTGTGTCTTCTCAGGTACAATGAATAGAATGGTATTTTTCTCATTGGAATCAACCTAAGTGTCCATCAACAGATGAATGGATAAAGAAAATGTTGTGTATCCATATATAATGAAATATTCATCCTTTAAAAAGTAGATATCCTTTCATTTGCAACAACATGGATGGACCTGGAGGACATTATGCTAAGTGAAATAAGCCACACACAGAAAGAAAATTACCACATGATATCTAGAGTCTTAAGAAGTCTAATACACAGAAACAGAGAGTAGAACAGTGGTTCTACTCTACCAGGGACAGGGTACTGGGGGAAATGGGGAGGTGCTGGTCAAAAAGTACAAAGTTGCAGTTATGTAAAATGTAAATCTAGAGATCTAATGTACAGCATGAGAACTAATTTGCTAGAGAGTAGATTTCAGGTGCTCTCACCAGAGAAAAAGGTAAGTGAGGAGATGAATATATTTGACTGTTATAATTTCACAATGTATATCAAAACATTATACACCTAAACATATACAATTAAAAATAATCATGTTTTACATCTTAAGTATATATAATTTGTCAATTATACTTCAATGAAATAAAAAATAAGTTTAAAATTTATGATATGCAAAAAACACTGTCAAGAGGATGAAAAGACAAGCCATAGACTTGAGAGAAAATATTGGGAAACAGTGTATATGATAAATAACTGTTAATTAAAATATACAAAGAACTCTTAAAACTCAACAATAAGAAAACATAAAACCCAGTAAAAAAAAAAAAAAAAAAAAAAAAAAAGGAAATAGGCCAAACACCTTAACAGATATCTCTTCAAGAAGACATAGGAGATGGCAAATAAGATTATCAAATGATGATCCACATCATATGTCATCAGAGCAAAGCAAGTTAAAATAACAATGAGATACTACTACATGTCTATTAGAATGGCCAAAATGCAGAACACAGACAACAAATGCTGCAAGGATGTGGAGTAAAAGGAACTCTTATTCATTGCTGGTGGGAATGCAAAATTGTACAGCTAGTTTGGAAGAGTTTGGCAGTTTCTAATGATACTAAACATACTCTTAGCATGTGATCTAGCAATTACACTCCTTGATATTTATCCAAAGGAGCTGAAAACATGTCCACACAAAAACCTGCAAGTGGATGTTTGTAGAATCTTTATTCACAATTGCCAAAACTTGGAAGCAACCAAGATGTCCTTTAGTAGGTAAATGGATAAATTACGGCTCATCCAAAAAATGAAATATTTAGTGCTAAAAAGAAATGAGCTGTCTGAAAAGATATGAAGGAAATTTAAATGCACATTACTAAGTGAAAGATGCCAATGTGAAAAGGCTACATACTGCATGATTCCAACTACATGGTATTTGGGAAAGGCAAAAGTTTGGCGACTTTAAGAAGATCAGTGATTGCCAGGGATTGGGAAAAGGAAGGCATAAACAGGCAGAGCATATGTGATTTTTAGAGCAGTGAAACTGCACTGTATGATGCTATAATGGTGAATACGTGGTTACTATACATTTGTCCAAACTCATAGGATATACAACACCAAGAGAGAACCCTATGTAAACTACGATCTGAGTGATAATGTATGTGTTCAGCAATTATAACAAATGTATCACTCCAGTGGGTGATGTTAATCATGGTGGAGGGCTATACATGTATGAAGGTGGAGGGTATATAAGAAATCTCTGTACCTTCTGTTCAATTTCACTGCAAACCTAAAACCACTCTAAAAATTAAGTCTATTAAAAAAATAAATCAAACAACCAATTGGAAAGTGCTCATTCCTTTTCTATTTTCTGAAGGAGACTGTGTATAATTGATATTAATTCTTCTTTAAATATTTCATAGATTTCTCCATGAAACTATCTTAACTCTTGGAGATAATCTTTTCAGGAGTTTTTGTATACAAGTTAAATTACACAGAATAGAGAACAAAAATATGCCCAATAAATTTGACACAGGTGCAAACACAATTAAATGAAAGGAAGAGCTTTTTCAACAAATGGTGCTTGAGCAACTGGATATCCATAGGTAAAAAGTGGTTTTTAAAAAAACGACTTTGGCCTTAACCTCACACATTTTACAAAAATTAACTCAAATGGATTATGGACTTAAATGTAAAATGTAAAACTATAAATCTCTTAGAAGAAAATCTTTGGGATCTAGGACTAGGCAGAATTCTTAGACTTGACACCAAAAGCACAACCCATAGAAGGGAAAATTGGCAAACTGGGCTTCATATAATTAAGACCATTCGCTGTATGAAAGACTCTGTTAGGAGCACAAAAAGACAAAATACAGCCTGGGAAAAAATATTTGCATATCACCACATATCTGACAAAGGACTTGCATCTAGAAAAATAAAGAACTTAAAACTCAAGAGCAAAATATCCAAGTAACCCCCTGGTCAAATGGGCAAATGACAGCAAGAGAAAGTGGATATACGGATGGCAAATAAGCACATACAATAACGTTCAACATCATTAGCCATTATAGCAATACAAATTAGTACCACAATGAGATATTACCATACATCTATCACAACAGCTAAAATAATAAATAGTGACAATGCAAAATTGTGGAGAACCTGGATCACTCATAGATTAGTGGTGGGATGTATAATGGTACAGTCACTATGGAAAACAAATTGATCGTTCTCTAAACAAACAAAGTTAAACATACAACTACCACACAAGCCAGTAATTGCACTGTTGGGCATTTAACCCAGGGAAATGACAAGTTATATTCACACAAATACCTGCACATGAATGTTATAGCACCTTTATTTGTAATAACCCCAAACTAGAAACAACTTAGACCTCTGTCCTTCAAGAGGGAATGCTTAAACGAACTATGGTACAACCATACCATGAAATACTAATTAGCAATAAAAAGGAACAAGCTATTAAAAACCTGTAAGAATAGGCCACGCGCGGTGACTCACGCCTGTAATTCCAGCACTTTAGGAGGCTGAGGCACGTGGATCACGAGGTCAGGAGATCGAGACCATCCTGGTTAACATGATGAAACCCTGTCTCTACTAAAAATACAAAAAAAAATTTAGCTGGGTGTAGTGGTGTGCACTTGTAGTCCCAGCTTCTTGAACCCAGAAGGTGAAGGTTGCAGTGAGCCGAGATCATGCCACTGCACTCCAGCCTGAGCAACAGAGACTTCATATCAAAACAACATCAACAACAACAACAACAACAACAAACCTGTAAGAATCTAGATGAATCACCAGAGAAGTATGCCAAATGAAAAAAACTCAACCCCAAAAGCTTGCCTACTGTATGATTTCATTTATATGACATTCCTGACATGAAAAAATTACGGAAATGGAGAACAGATTACTTGTTGCCAAGGGTAAAGGAGAGAATGCAGGTGGTAGGGAAATATGGTGGTTATAAAAGGGCAACATGGGGATCTTCATGATGAAAAACATGTTCTGTATCTTGACTCTGCCAAGGTCAATATCTTGGTTGTGATATTGTACTATTGTTTTGCAAGATGTTATCTTTGTGGACAACTGGGTAAAGGATAAGTAGGATCCCTCTGTATGATGTCATAAAACTACATGAGAATCTCCAATTATCTCAAAATAAAAAGTTCAATTTTTAAAAAGTTAACTGAATGGCGTATTTAACAATGACCCTATTCTCATCATGGAATACTATGCAGCCGTAAAAAATGATGAGTTCATGTCCTTTGTAGGGGCATGGATGAAGCTGGAAACCATCATTCTCAGCAAACTATTGCAAGGACAAAAAACCAAATACCGCATGTTCTCACTCATAGGTGGGAATTGAACAATGAGAACACTTGGACACAGGAAGGGGAACATAACACACCGGGGCCTGTTGTGGGGTGGGGGGAGGTGGAAGGGATAGCATTAGGAGATACACCTAATGTAAATGATGAGTTAATGGGTACAGCACACCAACATGGCACATGTATACATATGTAACAAACCTGCATGTTGTGCACATCTACCCTAGAACTTAAAGTATAATAATAATAAAAAACAATGACCCTATTCTTTTCATTTGTGGCAAGTATACCTCTTTAATATGCCAATGTTAACTTATCTTAAGACAACATTATCTTAGGAAATTAGCATTAGCCCTAGACTTACTTGAACTATTTTACAGCGCTTCTCATGAAAATATCAACTCGATTCACAGAAGTCTTTAAGAGGAAAATGCCTAATATCAGAGGAAATGAAGTGCTAAAAGGTCAATTAAATATTAAATAATGCTCACAGAAGATTATGGATTCAAAAGAAGGCAACTATTTCAAACAGAAAAAAAGGAACATTTAAGAAATAATGAAGAAATAACATGCTATAAATGATACGACATATTGGCGGCATTTTTAAAACCTGTTTAAGTAAAATGGGTATATTCCACTTCTAAATGCTTTAGGAACTTGAATATCTTTTTACTTAGAACATTTCTCCATGTTAACCTTGCTTAAAATATGCTAACATGCCCTAATTTCCACCTCCCCACTGTAATTGTCTCTCTCCTCATAAAAATATATGCAGACATATTTTAAAATATATTCACTATTTACATTTTCCAATTGTCTGCTCATTCTTTTCAACCTGATGATTCCTGTCTTCATAACTCAGTGCCTATTGAAACAGCACTGGTAAGGCATCAGTGACTTGCAAATCTTAACACCCAAGGGTTCTGAGAATCTTGTTTCTTAAGACTCTTTTCCTTTGGCCTCTCTGACAGTGTCCACTCCCGTCGTTCTATTACAGTTTCTACTTCTTTGTATCACTCACTAGACCTTCTTTCTTCTCCTCTTAATAGCAACAACAATGGCAATTGTGAAGCAATATTTTTGCATACCTTATTTCATTTGTATTTAAGAAGTTTATCATCACATTTTTTATAAGAGTGGACAATGAGACACAGGTAAGTAATGTGACCCAGATTATACGCAAAGTCATGTAAATCCTAGTCCTCACTTCTTTTCTTGCTATTCTTATTTTTCATTAGTCTTATCTACTTTTATCAGTTTGGGTGTCACCTTTATGGAGATACTTTTAAACCATATTGATGATACACAGATAGTTTCCAAGTTCTGCATTTTTAACTGCCTATTAGATAGCTT
The DNA here is from genome assembly GCF_009828535.3 of Hylobates moloch. Lineage (NCBI taxonomy): Eukaryota > Metazoa > Chordata > Mammalia > Primates > Hylobatidae > Hylobates > Hylobates moloch. The sequence continues at coordinate 181,964,473 of NW_026652276.1, read as the reverse complement.
GGCACAAATGACCCAGATACAAAACTCATGAGGTCCCTAACTCAGCATTGCCCATAGAAGTCAGAAGCTCTTAATGTTCCTTTTAATGCCCTGACCATTTCTCTAGTCATCCAGATATGAAGCTTGAATGTTAACCATTTCCTCCTTCACATCAAGTCCACTATCAAATCTTACAGATTCCATGTCTTTCAACTTTGATTCTTTCTACCCATTCTCTCTCCTCTAGGGCTCTGTCATCCCTCACTCAACTAGACCAGTGTGTAGCTGCTTAGCTGGTCTACTGGCCTCAGAACTCCTCCTAGTTACAGTCTATTCTTAAATGACTGTCTGGTTAATATTCCTCATCTGTAGCCTTCTGCTTAAAAGTAATACCTCCAACTGCTTGATCACCTGCTGTCAGCTACTTCTGCCAACTCATCATGTGCTTGATGTCAAAACTCAAAAGAAGACTCAAAGTGAGTCAAAAATGCTTTTTAGAGCATTTTTACATGCAATTATTTGAAGGGAGCCTACACTTCAGAAGAACTAGTCTTCCAGTATAAAGGACACAGCAGGTATTTAAAGACAAGAAACAACAACACAAGACTACCAGCTTAGAGTAGGCTGTGTGGGGGTGGGAAAATCCACATGAACAATCTGCTTGCACGGGTCATCACAGATCTGCAGACATAAACATCGCAAAAATGTCTGAGATGCAGAGTTTTCTTTAAAAACTTAACCAACTTAAAGGGTCCAAGGCTTTATTTATTTGGGGGACTAGAACTAGACAAAGTAGTCTTCCTTTTTATTTTAGGGTGTAAAGTACTTTATTTGTAAATGAAATTCACGGTGTGCATAGACACATGGTGACAGGACAAGATATCGGCTTTGTTTTCTCATCTACTATATGGAGCCCTTCTACCTTTCCATTATCTTCTTCCTTTAAACCAGTAACTAGTTGGCTTAGCGGGTTCCAAAGAATCTTGTAGTATTTTCTTACTTCTATGTTGCTTTTGCCTCAAATACTTTGGTTACCATCAATTGAAACACCAGCACTTCCTTAAGGTCTATATAAATTCTATCTTAGCAACACTGTGCTGATACTACTTTTCTAAAACTATTATCATTTTTCTTTAATAACACCTATGAATCTTATTTTTACTTTTACTGAATGTATTTTGCTTTGCAGAAAAGTATTATCTAATTGCCAAATTTTATTTATTTCCATTTATTTTATAATGGAATTCAATTCTATAGTGTGTCTACACCATCATTGCACTTCTCTAAAATATATAGGCAAAGACAAAAAAGAAATGGGGAAAAATTAAGGTTTCATAAAATAAAATTATATGTTAGTGCTGTATATGACTGGTGAGGGTAACTACTGATGAAGGGAGAAAATTAGAATGGTCGTGTGTATACACATGTGAAATGCATTTGTATCTGCCTTCAAGCAGCTTACAATAACTATAAGTGCTCAATAAAGTTTTAATAATAATAAATGCTGACATTTACTGAGTACCTACTATGTACCAGTCATGCCTTAAATAATTTAATTCCCAAAATCACTTTCAGAATAGTAATCTAGACACAGAGTGGTAAATGAGCAAGGTTACACAGATAATATATAGTAGATACAAAATTAGAAACTCTGGCCATCTGGTTCTAGAACTAACCAATAAGCAACACTGCAAGTTTGAATGGAACTAAATTAGCACACATTTTGAACACACAAGCATGTAAGCATTTAGTCTCTTCCCATTTTCTTCTATTTGGTTACCATGGTTACCTCTTCTACCTTCAGTTAAAGCCAAGATTTTATTTGTACCAACTCTTTTTTTTTTTTTTTTCCAGACACAGTCTCACTCTGTCACCCAAGCTGGAGTGCAGTGGCCTGATCTCTGCTCATTGCAATCTCCGCCTCCCGGGTTCAAGCGATTCTCCTGCCTCAGCCTCCCAAGTAGCTGGGATTACAGGCACGCGCTACCACACACAGTTAATTTTTGTATTTTTAGTATAGATGGGGTTTCACCATGTTGGCCAGGATGGTCTCAATCTCCTGACCTCATGATCTGCCCGTCTCTGCCTCCCAAAGTGCTGGGATTACAGGTGTGAGCCACTGCGCCCGGCCATTTGTACCAACTCTTTCTGGCTTTGAACAACTTTTGTGGAATAGTTGGAAGTATGCTTATAAGACATAACTGAGATGACCATAAACTATTTTCTAATAAAAACTGATACTTTATTAAGGTTTCTTTGTTAAATAGGTAGCTAAGAGACCTTAGCACGTTACCATGTCAGTGGGTAAAGTTCACTGATTCAATGGAAGGAAACAGTTAACACCATTACTGACTTAGAATCAGTAACTTAAACATAGAAAGAAATAGCCTTAATGCATAACATGTTGTTTCCAAGAGTTATATAAATGTGAATTAACCACACACTTGATTTAAATCTTCCTAGGTGTCATGACTAATTTCCCTTTTAATGATTATTACACTACAAAATTTATTCTGATATTTCTAATGTTTCCTTCAAAATAAATACAAAAGTTTATCATACCAAAGCTACCAGCAGCACAAATAATACATTTTTTTGACATTTTCATGGAATTGATACTGTAGTAATCACTGGGTGCTATCATGGGTGAGCAGTGCATTTCAGGAATTATATTTCATAGTTTCTCAGTCTGTAGCAACTGGAGAACAAAATATGCAAAGGCTACCAGAGAGTGTCTATTTAGTCATAGAGTCTATTAGTCCACCATCTCTCATTCCAAACCATGAATAATTATATATTATTGAGAAGTGACACTTACATATTCATTATATATGTGTGCACCCATGTTGATATATGTGTATACACACAACCATTCTACTTTTCTCCTTTCACCAGTAGTTATCCTCACCAGTTATATACAGCACTAACATTTACTTTTATTTTATGAAACCTTAATTTTTCCCTATTTCTTTTTTGTCTTTGGCTATATATTTTACAGAGGTGTAATGTTGGTGTAGAAGCACTACAGAATTGAATTCCATTATAATGGAAATATTCTCCAAATTATTGGCAGTCATAATTTCCATTTTCATTGATTATGTATCTTTTTTTAGATCTTCATCAATAACTGAAAGAACTTTCATAGGTAATTTTAAGATAAATAGCTTCATGCACTAGTATGTTTTTCTACTTTTGAATAATTTTCTTGGTATAAATCTTATACCAAGAAATGGAATCATTAGCATTCAAATTATCTTGAAATGATATATTTATCATTTTAAAAAACAAACTTACTTTGCATTGTCAGTATTAGTGCCTTGATTACTACTTTTTTTCAATTTAAAATAGCAAAGTATATTAGAAGATTCTCTTTATTCTATTCTTTCTAACAATTACTAATAAATGCCTTAGTAAAAACAAAAAATAAGAAAAGGGAAGGTATACTGAGTTAAGCTATGCTTGAAACTTATTTAAAGCACTTTGTACATTGATGAGCTGGTTAGAGAAAAGAGCCAGAAGTGGTCCAAGTCTTTAATTTCTTTTGTAATCCTTCTGGACATATATTAGTAGGTTGATTTGGAATTTATTACTTGAAAACTATGCTGTTTGGCTTCTGTGGAGAACATAGTGGTTCTTAAAAACAAGAGTGAAATCTGCTTGAGAATTGGAGTAGCCTTAGAATAGTCATATCAACAAATTAATAGAGGAGAAAAAAGAAACCATATATCTAGGATAAAATGCCAAAATAATACATGGAAAGAATCATGTTATCATGTTAATTCATGTCTTCATGTATTCATTCATTAAACTAATCTTTGTTGAGCAACTATTATATTCCAGGCACTTCTCTAAATGCTAGAGATATGATAATGAATCAGAGAGATATAGTCTGTATCTTCATGGAGCTTACAGTTTAGTGAGAAGTATTCACAATTAACCAGGTAGTTACAGTAGGATGATGTCAAGCTTAGTGGGATAAGGAAACAAGGACAACCAACCCTGTTCGGGCAGTTAGAGAAAGTATGAGGCCAGTTACCAAGTGAAAACTGAAAGGTAGTCAGTGGAACAGAGTGAGCTGAAGAACCAAAATACTACTTATTTAACTTTTGCTATCCATCGTAAGTCTAGAAATAATAGTACACCTGTTTGGAACTTTATAGCTTCCCATTATGTTCTGGTGGAGAGAGCTAGAGGACTTTAAAACTACTGAGATCATTATAGCCATGGACAACCTGTGATACTAGCCATATTTTAGCAATGCAAATATGGGGATAGGAAAAATAAAGAATTTAAAAAGAGAGAAACAAATATCTTAATGAGGGAAGAGTAAGAAGTAAGACTAGACCTGTGTAATAAACATTCTGTCCAGTTACAAATGTGCCTGAGTTCATCATGTAGTTAAACCTGTATTTGTTTCCAACAGGCTTGTTTGGGCATTTTTCTATTTGTTGCTGTTGTTGTTTTCTCTTGAGACCTGACAAAGTACCCCTTTGAAAGTTGTAGAGAACAAGTCTCAGCTAGATGGACCCAACTCAAAATCTAGCCGTTATGTTGGTGCTAGCCAGGAACAAACTTGATTAGATCGGTCAACCAGGGGGACACTGGCAAGAGCTCTCATCTTCAGCTGACATCTATGAAGAAGCTTGACTTGATGATACCTTGTAGCTTCACAGGGATCATCCAAAGTATGAGGGAACTTTTCACAGACTTTTACGAATAATGCTCGATTTGATTCTTACCATAAGGCTATTTGGGGCCAGAGAAAATACTGCTGTCTTTACTTTTCAGAGAAACAGATTCAAAGGTATTGAATGCTTTGCCTAGGAGCACCCTTCTAGTAGCTGTCATGGCTAAAAGTGAAGTCTTCAGATTCTTAGTCTATTGCTCTTCCTATTAACATCAGTTTCTTCAACACCTCTGGATTGCCATTCTTTATGAAATGTGATCAGTAAGACCTACTATATATGGGAAAAATTCTTAAAGACTATGGAGACTATTTTTTAACTCATTGCAAACATAGAAATTTGATCTTTAACACAAATTTGAAAAGAAAACAAATTGCGTTCTGTCTGCTAACTTTTCAGTAAGACTCAACAAAAGCAGTTAAGTCTGTGAACATTCTATTTTATCATTAAAAATTTTATAAAAATGCTTAGAACAATGGGATTCCAAATATGTATTCAACCACTTAAAGTATTACATAATGAGTAAAGCCAAAGCCAACTTGAAAATACTTTAAGACTCTATGATACCAGCACTTTCTAATACAATTTAATGTTGATCAATTGATCCTAATTCCACTTAGGGGCCATTGCGAGAGAAAACACCAAATGACAAATCATTTTTAGAGTAAGATTATCAAATCCATGAACAATATCATCCTCAGGCACTTACTTAATTTGCTTTCTGTTATTATTTCCAAATTTGATTATGTTGACCCTCAAATTTCCATATTCAGAAAACTGAACAGCGCTTTCCAGGCCAAGCCTTGCTCTTCTCCCACAGGCTTGCAAAGCATAATTTAATTATGTCTCTCTCTTTTTTTAAGATAGCCAATAACTTGGTTTTCTTCCCCTAAGGAAACATTGCGCACCTCAGAGAAACAAGGAAAAAATTTTAAACATACACATTGAAAAAATAATTAGAGTTGACTCTTAATTTTCTATGGTAGAAGAAAGCAGAGATAGCATGTGTGACTGAAATTCATGGACATGCCCCAAATTTCATTTTGAAAAGCAATTTCAACTTCTTATTTAAACAAACCTGTTATTTGCTGCAAAATTGGTTGATGTGAGCTTTGGTTCTTTTTTCGAGCCAGCCAGAGGGTAAAGCAGGGAATGTACAAAATAGAAGTACCCTCAAACTCGATAATCAATTCCCAAGGAAATGAAAGTTAACCATAATCACTTGGCACTGCATAAAGAAAGGATTCTACAGGAAATGTAAACACAGCTAAAACCATCTGATGTTTATTGTTTTCAGAGTCTAAATGCCCTCTTTAAAACCAATATGTAAGAAGAGTCATCAGATTTTCTTTACCAAGTCTGTGATTATTTAAAACCAAATCATGAAGCTACAGATTTAGAAGTATCTCTAGGAAATATAAAAATGAAGATATCATGCTTAATCTCTATATTTCTATGTGACGACATTAATTGGGAGGCTAAATTGCAGCTGTGCATAAAAAGCAGCTTCTCTTACTTCCAAAAAAGTGATTCATAATTCTAATTGTTTTAAGTGCAAAGTGACTAAAGAGGCAAGTTTAAGCTTTAGCTTGTAAGTCGCAAATGCATTTTCCCTCTATAGAAATGTTCATTGTTCTTTCTGATCCTTAAATGTTTGAAGGATCTTTAAAGAAGGTGACATCCTGAAACTGGAAATCATCATTCTCAGTAAACTATCGCAAGGACAAAAAACCAAACACCGCATGTCCTCACTCATAGGTGGGAATTGAACAGTGAGAACACATGGACACAGGAAGGGGAACATCACACTCCGGGGTCTGTTGTGGGGTGGGGGGAGCGGGGAGGGACAGCATTAGGAGATATACCTAATGCTAAATGATGAGTGAATGGGTGCAGCACACCAACATGACACATGTATACATATGTAACAAACCTGCACATTGTGCACATGTACCCTAAAACTTAAAGTATAATAATAAAATAAAATAAAAAAAAGAAGGCGATATCCTTTGGATGTTTGGCCCCTCCATATTTCATGTTCAAATGTGATCTCCTCAATGTTCAGGGTGGGGCCTAATGGGAAGTGTTTGGGTCATGGAATTAGATCCCTCATGCCCTCCTCATGATAAGCAGTTTACACTAGTTCTGGTTGTTAAAAAAAAAAAAAAAAAAAAGGCTGGGACCTCCCCCACCTCTCTCTTGCTCCCTCTCTTGCCATATGACATACCTGTTCCTCCTTCATCTTATACCATGTATAAAAGCTTCCTGAGATCCTAAACAGAAGCAAATGCTGGCATCATGCTCCCTATATAGTCTGCAGAGCCATGAGCCAAAATAAACCTCTTTATAAATTAGCCAGTTTCAGGTATTCCTTTATAGCAATACAAAATGGACAACACACAAGACAAGACAGATGAAGGCATGCTCTTGTTCTCTGGATACCCATTCAACCAAGGATCTTTTTCCAAAATGGCTGCTTTCATCTATCTGAATAAACTGTTGGGACATGTAATAACCATGACTGATGATCTTCACAGTTGTTTTTAGGAAACACCCTCAATTGAATAGCAGTTCTCAAAGTGTGGTTCTCATAGGCCAGGAGAATCAGTTTCATCCGGGAATTTGTTGGTATGAAAAATCTTGTGCCCCACGCTGGGGCTACTGAATCAGAAACTCTGGATTGAGGCCCAACAAACTAAATTTTAAAAAGTCCTTCAGGTGATTCTGATGCATGCCAACGTTGGTACACACTCCCTTAGAAGGCCTGACCTCTTACCATTGTCTCAAACTTATGAGAGTCTAACAAAACCAGAACCTCTGGAAACATCTGGGGGGCTGCAACAAACTTTCATCAATGGCTTTTATCATGCTTAGCCTATAAAAGTTTGGAATAAATGTTTAGCTTTCTTCTGAATTATTAGATAACTAAACATCTATTGTCAATACTCATCTTCAAAAATGTTTCTTTTCATCTTTTACCAATACCTTTGTTTTACCACTTTCTGATCACCATCGATTACATAGAATGTTAAAATTCACATGTTGTATGTGTCTTATTTCATTCCTTCAGCATCTTTATAATTGGTGAGTAATTCATTTTGTTAATTATATTTAAAAATTTTTAAATACTTTTAGTCACTGTTATTAGTTAAGATTCTACAGAGAAATAGAACCAATAGAATATATGTGTGCGTGTATTCACACACACAGACACACACACACACGCACACACACATATGTATATATAAAGAGATTTATTACAAGGAATTGGCTCACACAATTATGAAGGTTGAGAGGTCTCAAGGTCTGCAGTCAGCAAGCTTGAAACCCAGGACAGCCAAGTACCAAGTACTTTGTCACAGTCCAGGTACCAAGACCTGAGAACCAGGAAATCTGATGGTGTTAAGTTTCAGTCCAAAAGCTGGCGGGCTCCAGACACAAGAGGAACCAATGTTTCAGCTTAAGTACAAAGGCCAAAAGGAAGACCAGTGTCCTAGCTCAGAGTCTCCAGGCAGGAGGAGTTCCCTTTCTCTTGCAGGAAGGTCAGACATTTTTGTTCTGTTTGGGACTTCAACTGATTGGCTGAGACCCACTCACATTAGCCTGGGGGCAGCAGGGAGGGGGGTGGGTGGTGTTTATGGGGTGGGCAACCTGCTGATCCAAATGTTAATCTCATCCAAAAACACCCTCACAGACACATCTAGAATAGTGTCTGATCAAATATCTGGACAATCTGTGGCCTGGTCAAGCTGACACATAAAATTAACCATTATAGTCATTTTTAAATCACTACTTTTATTTTCCACAGAATTGTATAAGTGTTCTGACTAATATTTTCAATATGCTCATCACTTTGCTCTTATTGGATATGATGTAGTTAATATTATGTATAAAGCAACTATAAATCAAACACAAACACAGTATATGGAAGACACTAACAAATGACCCACTGGCTTAAATTTAAATAGACAATCATGATGACATAGTGCACTGCTGATGTTGAGCAGTCAATAATTTTTTGTTATACAGTGTACCTTTTATATATTAATAAAAGTTTCTAGTTGAAAGTTAATAAGGAGAGAGGCTTTTTTTTGCATAGTGCTAATTCAACTGCAAATACGTGAAAAATCCATCCAAATAGCAAAGCCTTTTTTTTTTTTTTTTTTTTTAACACTTGATCGTGCAGGAGAGTGTTTCATTAATTGACTATTTTGGCACCAGGAAAACTGATTCTCAATCAGAAGAAAACAAGATTTCTTTGAGGTGGAAGGAATTTCAAATAATGAACAGCAAGAGCAAATACTTATGGCATGCCTATTATGCATGAGGTACTAGCTACCTGTTAGGCCCCAAGTTTCCCAAATTAATGCTTCAAAACTAAACATTCCAAATCAGGCAGCTAAAAAAAAAATGGTAAATGTATCTATTCTATACTTTAAATGATTCTATTGGGCAAGTAAAATAACTTGTAATTTTTAATATTTTGTCTACCTCATTTATTAAATCAATGTGAATAAGAAATTCTTTTGTTTCACCTTTGTTATTTATAACTCTGGGAAGATGAGTTACACCTGCCCAATATAATGGACCAATCAAATTATTGTACATAGAATTAGAAACTACAAATTAACCAAATCAGGAAAGAGATTATATGCAACTATTCAGTGTTAAGGCCCAAGAGAGCATATTTTTAAAAGATCATGGACAGTTACTAGAGTTTATGTAATGTGATTATAAGCTTAAGACCAAGGAAATTGAAATGGCATGACTATATAAAGTTTTGAATACATACATAGAGAAGTATGGAGGAAAAAAGTGATTTGGCATTCCTGAAGTATAAAAAGCTCTTAAGAAGAGAAAGTGAACATGTTCAAAATTTGAATAAAGTAGGACAAGATTAGGACAAAGCTTTCTCTTTTCAATTAGATTAAACTGAAACACTGTTTATTTTCATAAGTGTCCAAATCTGGGTCAAAAAACTTCAGAACTATAGATGACTGTCAGTAAGTAAATGTGATATAGTAGTTACAGTCAGTATTGCTGGGGGTTACTGCAAAGAACCAAAGACATACTCTTTAGTTTCTGTAACTAGTTTCAAATTGACTCCACTTCAAGGCCATAAAAAGAGCCAGGGATCTTTTCATGCCTACAAAATTGAGAATTACGGGTTTCTGTTGTTGTTGTATTCTGTGTTTGAATGTGTGATTCTGTGTGCTTAAAAAAAGAGTAAGAAGGTAAGAAAGTTAATGATACAGACAGCAAGAATAAGCTAGTGCAGGTAAGCAGAGGTAAGAGGAGGAAAGGAAGGAGGCAGAGAAGGCTACTGGTTTGGATTGTTACTGATAAATACATTTATCAAAATGCAGAATTTAAAAGCATCAAGGAAGGAGGGAGAGAAGGCTATTGGTTTGGATTGTTACTGATAAATACATTTATTTTATCAAGATGCAGAATTTAAAAGCATCAAGGAGAAATCAGAGTCAGGTTTTGCTCCTGATTCTATTTTGTTACAGATTTACATAAGACATTGAATCTGAATCTCACCTAGAAATTCCTATGTTGCCGCCCCACAGATGAGGTAACATAAATGAAATCTGTTTAGAAATTGTAAGGCACTAAATATGCAGGACACGCCATGAATCATGACCTCAGTAGGTTGTAAACAATCCTGTTTTGATAACCATTATCCTTCTTGTTTTCCAAATGGAAATGAAGTTAAATTAGAGGTGCAGATCAAGTTAATGATGCACCTGAGGACAGTATTGTAGGATGTGTCCAAAACTCAACTAGTGTTACATGCACACTGGCCTAGCTCCTTCTTTAAACAAGAGATTATTTTACAGACCACATTGTGCCTTCTGAATCAAGAATATAGTATATTCTAAAACACCATTTAAAAGTTAAAAGGATATTGTTTTCACTGATTCTAAGTCACCAGTGACCTGCTAGCTTTGGGCAAGGGCAATGTCAATGGCAATGCCATATATTCAGTAATAAGAAGTATATGCAATAGAATAAAAAATTAGAAAAGAAAAGTAATATTCTCACAAAATCCATTACAAAGAATGAGGTAATTTCTCTTCTAAATGATTCTATAGTCCCAAAAGACATAATGCCATTATAGAAACACATTTAAACAAACATAAAGCTAAATGAACTCATAATATGTGGCTTCTGCTAAGGCAAGACTGTATAAAAGGAGGGTAAGAAAAAAACCTCAGTGCTCAAGACAAGAACAAGTAAGAATGTTTAGATTCTCGCACTGCTTTCTTGGTGATTCAGATCTTTTCTAATTTAAACAGCCACCTCATATTTCTAAGTGCTTGTTAATTCTATACACTCCAGGAATTACTCTTTTAACCTGAAGAACTGTTTTCTTGGAAAAGCCAACTTACAAAATTAATTCTTCTCTAAAACTATCGATGTTTTTTTAAAGTATATATCTGTATGGCCACTGTTGTCAATGCTAAAGAAGTGAGGATTGAAGGGAAAACTACAGATTATTTCAGCTCAATCCAGTGTCACAGTTGATTAAAACGCAGTTTGTATTTGGTACATTTTTGAAAAACCGGTGTTTTCAGTTTTTTGTTATTTTATTCTATTATTATTATTTTTACAAATAATCATATTACATTATGGATTAATAATCATACCTAGTATCTTTAAAGAAATGTGGTTCTGTGATGAATGTGGATGTTATACTAATGCTAGCATCAATGCATTTTAATTTTGTGTCTTTTCGGGACTACTGTAAATAATGAATATGTATTTAATAGCTGCTTTCTTGCCAAATACATTGAGGCATTTTCTTACTAAACAAATAAAGCATTCCCTTGATTCAAAATTTTATGCTCCGTGTAGTACTCATGATAGAGGATGAAAAGGCCTGATAGGCTGTTATCTTAACTGTTTTAAGATAATTTCCCCAAGTTTGAGTCAACATAACTCAGTTTAAACAGTTTTTTTCTTTAACTTCCCATTACTCTTTCCTTTCTTTTCTCTTTTCTCTCATTTTCATACCTTCTTTAAAAGTAGATTGACAGGAAAATCAGTAAGTTGAGGTCCATTACATAGGGTCTGCTTTGAACATGGCCCAAAATATTATTTGCAGTTAGATAGTAGTATCAGTCACACTACTTTGTTATACTGTAGGCGTTATAATTTATCAATTGTGTTGATCTGGCTCTACTAAGCCTCTTCATACTTTAGTACATGTCAGGTTTTTATATAAAAGAGTTATATATATAATTATATAAATGTATAGAAGCCTATCTTTTTTCTCTATTTTATAGTAACATATAATTTAGATTTACAGATAACTTTTAAATGACATATATTAAAGTACATTTTTCATGCTTTCTTTTCAGTTAAAGAAAAATTTTTAAAATGAGACATCATTTAATAAGAATGGTACTTAAGAAAGTTTAAATGCGTCAGGCACATAGTTATGTGAAGATTGGTCTTTTCTATCATTAAAAAAATAAGCATTTATCAACCAATTACCATGTCTAAGGCAGTACATGCAAGGCTTTGTGTCTGATGACCATGACTGGCATTTGCAACCTCACATGATTTCTTCTGAGTTAAGAAGTCTTCCCATAAGAATTATTATGGTTGTACTGGGGATTCTTCTACTAGAAAATTAGAACACTTTGGCATTTATTACATCATTTCGTCCAATCCTCTGAGTTTTTTGAATGAGAAACATGGCATCCAGTGCTATTAAATGAGTTGCGTGAAGTTAACACTTTTTGATCACTCCTTACAATCAAGCAGAAAAGCTAGTGCTCTGCATAGTACAGAGTCTGGGGGAGCTGTCAGGAGACAGGGCTGGTGCGTAGCCTCAGGGCACAGACTGAACCAAAAAACAGAACCAAATCTAAGTCCTAGTCATGGGCAAGTGTGGGATGCGTGGAAAACTTCCAAGAAAGGGGCAAAGGAAAAATTTATATTCAAGTTCAAGTACTAGAGAAGCAGAACTGATCTAATGAAGCTTAAGGAGGCAGTACCGATCAGGGAGAGCATGCTTTTTATTGGGCAGCTGGACTAAGAAGACAATGGAGTAGTGGAAAACTAACCAGTGGAAAACTAATTTCGAAATCCAGTGGGGTTTTCATGAATCTCATCTTTTTTTTATCCTTTAAAATTTTTATTGGCAATTTTATGTAGCCTACTACTCTGTCCCTCTTGAAATATTCTCTATTTTCCAGAATATTCCTGCCTTCAATACTTATGCCCATGGTACCACTTACTCATGAAAAGGGCTCATCATCCTTTAGCCAGTCAACATATTGCCTGCTTCCCACTCAAAGTGATCTTCCCCTTTATCCCCAGAGTTTTTATTACATGTATAACTCATTTGGAGAGGGACCCTACTCATTAGTAGGGTGGTAAGGTTTGCTCAAGATAAACTTAGTTTATTCCTGTTGTTCTGACATAATTATTAGTCAACCCCCTTCCTTCTGTAATGGTTTGGATAATAAGTTATATGGTCACTTAATTCCTTTAGTATTTAGTGTTTATCTCCTAACCTAACCTGTATCTTTCACATTAGTCCATAGCTGCATGTGTAGATACTTGATCATTTTTCCTGTTGATTCCTTGAGTGATGAGATACCACAGTCCTTAACAATATAAAGTCATACCAATCACGAGACAGCTTTAATAACTACAATATTTAGACTCATTATGTGAATTTTAACCATGTTGCCCAAATGACTATAGAAATAAGAATAAAATGGCAGGGGTGTTTGTGTTGTCTCTTGTTTTATTTTTGAAATTTACCATTCTGAAATATAGAGAACATTGCAAAAAACAAAAAGGAAGTAACATTATTCCACTTGCAAAAAAGATCCCTCTCCTTCTCACGAAATCACTTATTCCAAGTGAGAAATTTATCTGATCTAATGATATAACTGCTAAACTTTCTAAGTAATTTCTATCATGAATGCCATTTCATTCATTCATTCCTGCTTAACTCCTAAACAAAGACAATTTAGACTAACATTGAAACATCGTGTCTACTTTGCCCTCACCCATGAAATTCTATGAAATTCTACTTCTCAAGTTTCAGCTCAGATGTCACCTCCTTTGTGCACCCTTTCCTTTCACTCTTTTCTCCTTTCCCTTCTCTGAGAGAGTGAGGCATCCCTACATCTGTATTCTTACAGTACCTTGTACATATTGATATTATAGCACTTATCACATTGTACCGTAATTGTTTACATGCCTATCTGCCCCATTAGACTGATCTCCTAGGAGTCAGAAACCAAATATTTTTCATTTGTCAATTCCCAGCTTCCAGCCAAATGTCCCAATGCCTAGAACATATCATGGTTTTAGCAAATATTTGTTAGATAAATGAATCAGTGATTCAAACACTTTTAAAAAGTTATCAAGATGTTAAGTAATGTTCTGTATATAAAAGACATTAATATCCTAAATGAGCACAGCTCTAACTTAATAGTCTCATATGTACTGTTTATTAAGTTTGTATTAAAGAAAGATCCTTTCAAAGACAAAGTGTTCATGATCACAAAGTCATTCTGATGAACTGATGGGCAAATGACTTCGAAAGAGAAAATGCTATTCTAGAATTTACACGTAGTAAAGACAGGTAGGAGGAAGCACCTGCAGCAGTGTGAAATAATGTAACGGAATCATTAACATCTAGGAGGCAATACCAATGAAGGGAAACTGATCAGAGATTAGGTGCTTTCATTTTAACAAAACATAAGGAAACTGTGCCCTAGATTAGGGCCTAGATGTGTCAGTTCTCTCTACATTTTGTCCACCACAGAAGCAATCAACAAAGCGAACAATGAAGTCAGCATAGTCAGCTTTGCTCAGCAACCAATGAGAAAATCAGTCCAACTGGTGATTAGACATTAATAAAACCAAATCAAAAGCAAATAGTTGCAATGAGGTCTTTTTCATCTATCTTTACATTTTATCCAAACAGAGACACAAAATAAAAACAACTAGATATGTATATTTGATTGCATTTTTTAGCCGTAAGTTATCACAGTCCTCTCTTGATGACTGTGCCACACACAGCCTCTGAAAAATAATGACGTGCTTACAATTCCCCAGTTCCTTTCAATAGAAAGGAATAACTCAAGAACCATTAACATGGATTAATGTTTATGTGCATAATCTTCTAAGTATCTATAATCTTCTGTGATATTATTTGGGTATATACAGCATGTATTGAAATGGAGTATAATGAGTTATTATATTATTTCCCACTAATTGAATGCTAGGGTTCCTTAGGGGAAGTACCTAATAAGTGTGGTTACCCTCAAGAACAAAGTAAGCTTACTTTGTAAAAGTGGGAAGTAGGGAGCAATAAAGGAACAGGATTGAGAAAGAGAGGATATATTTTACAACATCGTAGATGGCCTTTTAGAGTTCATGTAACAGAACTAGAAGGAACCATTTGAGACCACCTTCTTATCCATTTCCTGCTTCTACACAGGATAATAACCACAACACTTCCAGTATGAGGGGTAATCCTGTTTTTAATATTCTCTAAAGGAGATTTAAACACTTTCATTTGTAACCTATGCTGAGTTTTGACAACATTCATAATCAAATCATTCTTTGTAGAGCTGACCTAAATCCCTCTTAACCCAGTAGGAATTCATTTCCTATCCGTGCTCTTTAGAGGAGTAAGCTAATCACCTTCTTCCATATAGTCTTTCAGATACTTGGTTAATAAGTCTTGGGTCTGGAAAAGGCCTGAGAGGGCTGGGATAAGCACTAAGCTCAATGGATCTTGATGGAGGCTCATGCTTAGAGGGTGGTCCTAAAAGTGACTCTTAATTCTCAGGGCCTTACACTGATAAGCCATGGCTAAGGGAGGGCGACACTGTAGGATCATCTCATTGGAGGTGCTACTGGCATCCTGGACAGACAAGTTCTTTGTTGGTGAGATTATCCTGCTCATTGCAGGACATTTAAAATGCCTACCTTCACCCTCAGACTTCCCCGACAAAATGCTAATAGCACACACTCTTCAGACATTGCAGCAACCAGAAATACATTCTCCATATCCACATTTCCAAGTGTCTCATGGGGGGGGTGAAACTGCCCCTGTTTGAGACCCACGGGTCAATAACCCCTAGATGTACACTTATCAATTAGGCCAGAATCAATCAGTTTGTATATGCGGACGGGAAAAGTCAATACTTTTCTTTGGCACATTTCAAATAGACTTATACTTTCTTTCATATTCCTGGTCTGTTATAAGTCATAAAGAATAAATTTATAATAGCAACAACTGTCACTTACTATCTATTATCCAGCAGATTCTCTGTCATTTTTATATATTGTATTACACAACCATATTTAGATAAAAACTAATATACTCATTTTAAATATGAAGAAAATGAGGATCAAAGAGATCAACTACCCTGTTTGAAGTCCCCCAGATGAGAACCAATAGAACCAAATCTACATCTTTCCACTTCCAAAGCCCCTTACACTTTTCAGAACATCGATCTGTAATATATGCTGCCATATACTTGTAGATATTTTTCTAGGTGGGTCCCATGCACAGGAAGGAGACCTGGGGAGAAGATAACACTACACATGTGATAAGTGAAGTCACAAACATGAGGAAGTTTACTCAGAGACTTGACAGAGTAAGGAGAGAAGGCAGTCAGTGTCACAACCCTAGAAAAATGGCAGAGAGACTCGAGTCAGGGAAAGGAGAAGAAGAATTTGCATAAATGTGTTTCTCATAAAAACCTAGGGCATTAATTTAGAAACTTCAGAATCACAACCTTTATATGACAACTTAATTACACTAACATCTTACTGCAATGGTGAAGATGTGCAAAAGAATAGTCTTTAGGGCAAAGACAAAAATGCGATGACCAAGTAAATTTTTTTTATCTCTGTAATCCTACAATTTTTTTTTTTTTACTTTAAGAAATAGCAATTTTAATTCCCAAGACAGAATTAAAGTATTAATTCTAAAGTGTAGGTAGGACAAATTCTAGTTTTAGTCTCTATTTCTACCTTCCAGTAAATAAATATTTTGTTTCAGGAAATAAAATCTTGGAGTCAAGATATACACAGAACTGTTCAATATTTTAGGTACATAAATATGAAATGCTTAAACTTCCCCTTGAAAATAGAATTTTCAATTTTATTGATGAACTTTAAAAAAAATTAAAGTTCTGGGATACATGTGTAGCACATGCAGATTTGTTACATAGGTATACACGTGCCATGGTGGTTTGCTGCACCCATCAACCCGTCATCTATATTAGGTATTTCTCCTAATGCTATCACTCCCCTTGCCCCCCACCCACCAGCAGGACCCAGTGTGTGATGCTTCCCTCCCTGTGTCCATGTGTTCTTGTTGTTCAACTCCCACTTATGAGTGAGAATATGTGGTGTTTTGTTTCCTGTTGCTGTGTTAGTTTGCTGAGAATTATGGTTTCCAGCTGCATCCATGTCCCTGCAAAGGACATGAACTCATCCTTTTTTGTGGCTGCATAGTATTCCATGGTGTATATGTGCCACATTTTCTTTATCTACTCTATCATTGATGGGCATTTGGGTTGGTTCCAAGTCTTTGCTATTGTGAACAGTGCTGCAATAAACATACATGTGCATGTGTCTTTATAGTAGTGGAAGACAGTGTGGTGATTCCTTAAGGATCTAGAACCAGAAATACCATTTGACCCAGGAATCCCATTACTGGGTATGTACCCAAAGGATTATAAAACATTGTACTATTGATGAACTCTTAAGAGTAACTTTTTCTTTTCTTTATGAGTATTTTTTTTT